>NC_053023.1:581083266-581383266 GCF_003073215.2 Triticum urartu | reverse complement strand
AACATCCGCTTCAGCACTGCTTTCCATCCTCAAACAAGCGGTCAAGTCGAGCGTGTCAACCAGATTCTTGAAGATATGCTCAGGGCTTGTGTGATCTCCTTCGGCATGAAGTGGGAGGATTGTCTTCCTTATGCTGAATTCTCCTATAACAATAGTTTTCAAGCAAGTTCGGGCAAGGCCCCTTTTGAAATTCTGTATGGCAGGAAGTGTCGTACCCCTCTCAACTGGTCTGAAACCGGTGAACGTCAGCTGCTGGGTAATGACTTAATCATAGAGGCGGAGGAAATGTGCAAAGTCATTCGAGATAACCTCAAAGCAGCCCAATCCTGCCAAAAGAGCTACTATGATAGTAAGCATCGTGATTTGGCTTTCGAGATCGGAGATTATGTTTACCTCCGCGTCTCTCCTATGAAAGGTACTCGTCGCTTCGGTATCAAAGGGAAGCTTGCCCCTAGATACGTGGGACCTTTCAAGATTGTCAGCAAGAGAGGCGATCTCGCCTATCAACTCGAGCTTCCTTCAAACTTTGCAAATGTTCATGATGTGTTCCACGTCTCTCAGCTTCGAAAGTGCTTCAAGACTCCTGACCGCACCGTCAACTTCGAGGACATTGAGCTCCAAGAAGATCTCTCCTATCGTGAGCACCCAGTTGCTATTCTTGAAGAGACTGAACGCAAGACTCGCAACAAGTCAATCAAATTTCTCAAAGTCAAGTGGTCACACCATTCCGACCGTGAAGCTACCTGGGAACGCGAGGATCACCTCCGTTCTGAGTACCCGGAGTTCTTTCAGTCCTAGATCTCGGGACGAGATCTTTTTGTAGTGGTGGAGTGTTGTAACGCCCCAGATACGACTTTCCAAATTTGTATCCAACTCTTGCCGTTTCCGGCGTTAAGTTATATTTATTTCTCGGGTTCGGGTCTTTGTCTCCGTGTGTTGTTTTTGTTTTCATGCATCTCATATCATGTCATCATGTGCATTGCATTTGCATACGTGTTCATCTCATGCATTCGAACATTTTCCCCATTGCCCGTTTTGCATTCCGGCGCTTCGTTCTCCTCTGGTGGCTATTTCTACCTTTCTTTTGTGTGTGGGGATTAAACATTTCCGGATTGGACCGAGACTTGTCATGCGGCCTTGGTTTACTACCGGTAGACCGCCTGTCAAGTTTCGTATCAATTGGACTTCGTTTGATACTCCAACGGTTAACCGAGGGACCGAAAAGGCCTCGTGTGTGTTGCAGCCCAACACCCCTCAAATTTGGCCCAAAACCCACCAAAATCTGCTCCATGTCCTAGAGCGTTCGATCACGATCGCGTGGCCGAAAACCGCACCTCATTTGGACTCTCCTAGCTCTACTTATGCCTATATATACCCCCTCCATTTTCGGATCTCGTCTTCCCCCTCGAAACCCTAGTTCTAAAAAAAACAGATCTCCCCCGCGCGCCGGACAACGTCCGCCGGCGCGGGACGTGTCCGACCTCCGCCGCCAGCGCCACGCGGCGCCACCTCATTCGCCCGCGCCCCTAGGTCCACATTGCCGCCGCCTCCCACCGACGCGGGCCCGCAGGCCCAGCGCCGGCCCGCTCCCGCGCCCGACCGGGCCACCCGCCGCCGCCCGGCTCCCGAGCCGCTCGCCGCCTCCCTGCCACCGTTGCGCCGGTGCCGCGCCGCCGCCGTGCGCCAACGCCGGCCGGAGCCCCTCGCCGACCCCGCCGCTCGCCGCCTACGCCGCCGCCGGCCGCCGCCCGCTCCCGGCGCCGCCTCCTCCGCCAGATCCGGCCGGACCCCGCCGTCCTCTTCCTCCTCCTCCCACGCCGGCCTTCTTCCCCGTCAAGTCCGGCGAGCTGCTACAGTAACTCCGGCGTGCATCGGGAAGCGTGTGGATCTGGATCCAGATCTGAGAAATTCATCTCGGTTGACTTTTTCGTCCCTAACCCTAGTTTTTTATGCATACTTTTACCTCCCGTAACTTTGCATCCGTAGCTCCGATTTGGACATACTATATATCAAAATATTCGCCTCGACGAGTACATCATTTCATTCCATTCATAATTTTCATTTGAGTTCATCTTGATGCCCAAAATACTGTTCGAAGGAGGCTTCGTGAGTTAATTGTCAGATCTGCTAGTTCATCTTAGACTTTTGTCATTTTTGCCATAATTAATGTGTGCATGCTATGCCTGTGAGTCCTTCATATGTTTTGTTAAGCATTTTGTCTTCTTTCCAGAGGTGCAACCCATGCATTTTTAGGATGTGTGTGGTGACTTGTGCAAGCTCGCAAAGAGAGGCACCCGGGAAATCTGTTTTCAGAGACTTAGTAGTTTTCACTAAGTCTGGGATATTTTAGTTCATGATGCCATATGTTCAGCTTGTTTACTAGTGATCCGTGCCTCTTTTGAGGATGATCAGTAAAGGAGTTTTGTTAATCATATTATGCTCTATCCATCCATGTCTTTTTTTGCAATTATGGAGCACCCTAGCTTGAGTCAATCGAGCTCTACTTTTGCTTCGTGGTGAATCTGGGCAGATCGTCAACTCGTTTGCGATATTGCCGGCGTTGTTGTAATTGATCCGTGCATGCTATGCCATTGTTCTTGCCATGTATAGCTTCTATTTTGTGCCTTCTTAATGTGTGTATGCCTGACTTGCCATGACTTGCACCGTGGTGAGTGCATCGAGCTCGTTTACATGCCTTTGTGAGTTATATTTCAGCATGTCTCAGTTTTCACCAAGTCTGAAAACTGATTGTGTTTTAGCTATGTTCGTGTGCTCGTTAATATATTTTGTGAACCCTTTTGGCCCCAGGTCACTTTGGGTCTTTTGTTAAGCTTGTTCAGTAGCTCCATGCCATGTTCTTACTTGTCTTAATCAGGTCATGTATTATGTTGTTTTTCTGCTCCAAAGAGAGCATCGTGATCTGAAATTTCAGACAAGTGTTAATTTCACCAAGTCTGGAATCTGTTTTGCATTTGCGTTTTTGCCATGCTTGTTTGAACCTCATAATGGATGAATTGGCCGTGGCTCAGTGATAGTGTTTTGTTAAGCATCTTGTGTGCATCCCTGCCATGTCTTTTGTTGTCATGTTTGGTGGTTGTAGCATGTTCGTTGCATTGCATTTAGATGCCTACTTGCTGTAAATCGCAGACCGGTGTCATATCTTAAAACGCTTGCCATTTCCAAACCGTAACTCCGATTCCAATGATCTTTATATCGTTTTCAAGCGATTTCATCCCCTCTATTCAGTGGCACCCTTGGAATTTCATGTTGAGGCCAGGTTCATGCATTTCCTGTCACATCTTGCATTTTGCATCCCGCATCGCATCCCGCATAGCATATCATCATTTCATCATATTGCTTGGTCTTGCACGTGGTTGATTGTATCCTTGTTGCTTGTTTGTCTTGTTTGGGTAGAGCCGGGAGACGAGTTCGCTACCGAAGAGCCCGTTGAGTTTGCTTGTGAGGATCCAGTCAACTCTGACAACTGTGCAGGCAAGATGATCATACCCTCGAAATCACTACTATCTTTGCTATGCTAGTTTGCTCGCTCTTGCTATGTCAATGCTACGATGCCTACCTTTTGCTTGTCAGCCTCCTAATTGCCATGTCAACCTCTAACCCACCATGTCCTAGCAAACCGTTGATTGGCTATGTTACCGCTTTGCTCAGCCCCTCTTATAGCGTTGCTAGTTGCAGGTGAAGATTGGAGGCCGTTCCTTGTTGGAACATCATTTATTTACTTGTTGGGGATATCATTATGTTGCCATGTTATCTTAATGCATCTATATACTTGGTAAAGGGTGGAAGGCTCGGCCTCTCGCCTAGTGTTTTGTTCCACTCTTGCCACCCTAGTTTCCATCATATCGGTGTTATGTTTCCGGATTTTGCGTTCCTTACGCGGTTGGGTTATAATGGGAACCCCTTGATAGTTTGCCTTGATTAAAGCTTTTCCAGCAATGCCCAACATTGGTCTTACCATTTGCCACCTAGCCTTTTCTTTCCCTTGGGTTATGCAGACTCAAGGGTCATCTTATTTTAACCCCCCCCCCCCGGGCCAGTGCTCCTCTGAGTGTTGGTCCCACTGAGCGATGTCCGAGGCTACCAGGGGCAACTCTGGGCTGGCTTACCCGACGTCTGGCTCATCTGAGTGTGCCCTGAGAAAGAGATATGTGCAGCTCCTATCGGGATTTGTCGGCACATTCGGGCGGTGTTGTTGGTCTTGTTTTAACCTGTCGAATTGTCTTGTTGTACCGGGTTACCGAGTCTGATCGGTGTGTCTCGGGCGGAGGTCTATTCCTTCGTTGACCGTGAGAGCTTGTCATGGGCTAAGTTGGGACTCCCCTGCAGGGATTGAACTTTCGAAATCCGTGCCCGCGGTTATGGGCAGATGGGAATTTGTTAATGTGCGGTTGTAGATAACTTAAACCTTAATTAATTAAAATGAATCAACTGAGTGTGTTGTCGTGATGGCCTCTTCTCGGCGGAGTCCGGGAAGTGGACACGGTGTTGGAGTTATGCTTGCGCAGGTTGTTCCTCTAGATTATCGCTCGTGCCTTGCCTCCTCTTCTCGCTCTCTTTTGCGGATAAGTTAGCCACCATACATGCTAGTCGCTGGGCTGCAGCTCCACATATCGAGGGTGCGAGATTGCTGAGTCCCCGTGGCTCACGGATACTATAATTCCAGATGCAGGTCCAGGTGATTTCGCTCCAGGTGACGAGTACGAGCTCAAATGGGAATTCGACGAGGACTCTCAGCGTTATTATGTTTCCTTTCCCGATGATCAGTAGTGGTGCCTAGTTGGGGTTTGATTCAGGGCCTTGTCGCATGTTGGGTTCTTTTCTATTTTGGCGCCGTAGTCTGGCCATGAGTGTCTGTCTGATGGATGTTATTTATGTACTCTGATGTGACGTGGCGAGTGTAAGCCAACTATGTATCTCCCCCTTTTATTATGTATTACATGGGATGTTGTAATGATTGCCTGACTTGCGACATTGCTTTCAATGCGGTTATGTCTCTAAGTCGTGCCTCGACACGTGGGAGCTATAGCCGCATCGAGGGCGTGACATGTAGCCCCGCTCACAGGTCGTGTGGCAGATGGACTCACAAACGTAGTATCCACAGAAATCATTCCCTTATTCCTGCCACAACCACTTTACAAGAAATAGAGGTCAATCAAACTGATAAGCAAGAATGCCAAATGGTATTGATGAAACTAGCGCTTGAATGACTAGTAGATGCGCGGAACATGCTACTATAGTACTTACTTTCGGGTGTCTAAATTGCAGCTCCTTCGGCAGTCCCGGAGCTTTTCTGGTGAATTTTCTCCAAACCCTGCCAGACCAAGAAAACAATTACTTGACATATCAGGAAATGAACAAAGTTGCTGATATAGTGGATAATGATCGATTTAACTTACTTCTCGAGTATTTGAGTCATGTCTGCATAGTCCTGGGGATCTTTTCGTCTTGAGTCTAAGACGGTTACTAGTCCCTGCTCAAGCTTAATCTCTAGAAGAATATAGTGGTAACTGCACACGCATGCATAACTCATCAATTACATTACTATAACCTTGACTAATATATAAGGGAAACCGAATACGCACAACACAGTAACACTCACTTGAAGTTGTAAGGAAAGAGTATTATATCTTTGTTTTCATTTATTACCAACGATCGTAGCAAGTTGGCCTCGGTAGCTGCGGCATGAAATTTAACCTAAGTTTCATCTATGAGATATGTGTTAATGAACCCAATATCACCGACTTGTCTTTTATTCAATTCGTCGATCTTCAATCTGCATAATATAGTGAGGATGATTATAAATACATGCAATGAAAGAGCTGAGCTATATAGAGAGACTTAATGACAGAAGTAGTACTACTTACAGACAGTAGCAGGCGACCGTTGTTTTATCGAGGGCCAATTGATTGAAAAACTGATAGAACTCCTCAAATGGAATAGGCAACAGTTCAATTCCAACGAGTTCATGCTCCTTTTTAACTTTCACATACAAAGTACTCCTCCCCCCAGAGTCTCTGCAGATTTTCAAGTACCAATCATGCAATCTTCGCATCATCGTTGATAGAGATCTTTCATCTTTGACGAGAGGCTTCCCGTACTCGTATCTTTGTATCTGCACCTCCATGGGTTCATAATGTACATCGTCGGGCAGGTAATCTGCAAGATTGCTATAACCGGGCACCATCCTCGGATCATTAGCGACGTTGTGGCTAGGCACCTTGAGCGGGGGGCACGATTGCTTCGCTTGTTCGCCGAGCTGGGCAATTTGTTTCCCATCTCGTTGTTCTTTCAGCCTTTGTTCACTGACAGTACTTCCCGACCGCTCCGCTTCGGCAAATTCCTTTCCAATAATGCGCTCATAGTTTCCTTTCGGCGGAGACTTGGGTGATTTTGTCAGGGCAGCCAGAGTGTGCTTCGCTTTCACCGGATCTACCTTCTCCTCCGGAAGTGGATGTCTCTTTGCTTTCAACCCTTGAAACCAGTCATCCACTTCGGTTCGTGCGATCTCGGCGTTCTCCTCCGGGGTCCTCTCGTATGGTAACTTCTCTGGAGTCTTCAAAGAAGGACCGAATCTGTATGTCCTCCCGCCTCTGGCTGTACTGCTAGACGCCGGCCGAGCAGACGGAGCGGTTGTCTTCTTTACTTGCTTACGAGGCGGAGGAGAAGGACTACGACGCGCTGGAGCAGCCGGAGCGGCGGCAGGTCTCTTCTGCCCTTGCTGACGAGGCGGAGAAGGAGGAGGCTGGCTGCTCGGGCGCGTCGGCGCAGGCGGAGAAGGAGGCGGAGTGCCGCCACGCGCTGGAGAAGGAGTCGGTCGAGTGCCCTGATCGTCACTCGCCGGAGGAGGAGACGGTGGAGGAGGCGGAGTGCCCTGACTCACCGGAGGAGGAGGCGGTGGAGGAGGCGGAGTGCCCTGACTTGCCGGAGGAGGAGGAGGAGGCGGAGGCGTCCAGTTCGGAAGGTTGATGAGATCCTTCCGCCATAGGCATGGAGTCTTCAAAGCAGACCCCAGCCTAGTCTCCCCTTCACCGGTAGGGTGGTCAAGCTGGAGGTCCTCAAATCCCTCCGTTATTTCATCCACCATCACCCTAGCATATCTTTCTGGAATCGGCCGGCAGTGAAAAGTTGCGCTGGGTTCAGTAGGATAAACAGAGCCAACAGCCGCCTTGACCTTCAAATTCATCCATTGCGTCATAAGGTGGCAATTTTGAGACTCCGTGATAGCATCCACGGGATAGCTGGCAGGAGCCGTCAAGGCATGCTCCGGCTGAAGCAGCTCGGTGGAAGCCACGCTGCTTCTCCGCTGAGATGGCGGGGTAGCTTCGGGGGAAGCTTCGGCAGTACGTTTGCTGCGATTTGCTTCTCGTTCCTCTATCGCTTGTACCCTTGCTTGCAGCGCCTGCATTTGGGTCTGCTGCACTTTTTTCCTCCTCTCATGGGATTTGTAACCGCCTGCGTCCGGAAACCCAACCTTCCACGGAATGGAGCCTGGCGTGCCTCGTGTCCGTCCAGGGTGCTCAGGATTCCTGCGGGCCATTGTGAGCTCATCGTTCTCTCTGTCTGGAAAGAACGTCCCTTACTGCGCTGCTTCGATATACTGCCGAAGCTTCCTGACTGGTATGTCCATTTGATCGTTCGTCCAAATGCACTTCCCTGTTACAGGGTCCAAGGTTCCGCCAGCCCCGAAGAACCAAGTCCGGCAACGGTCTGGCCAGTTAATTGTCTCTGGTTCGATCCCTTTATCAACCAGATCATTCTCAGTCTTGGCCCACTTAGGCCGGGCTACGAGGTAGCCACCTGACCCCGTGCGATGGTGATGCTTCTTCTTCGCAGCATTTTGCTTGTTTGTTGCCGACATCTTCTTACTCTTTTCCGATGTATTGTGGGCCACAAATGCGGGCCAGTGATCTCTGATCTTCTCATATCTGCCCTTGAATTCTGGTGTCTCATTATTTTCGACAAACTTATTCAGCTCTTTCTTCCACCTCCTGAATAGTTCTGCCATCCTCTTAAGAGCAAAAGACTTGATTAATTTCTCTTTAAATGGCTTCTCTGGATTATCCTCTGGCGGTAGGGTGAAATTTGACTTCAGCTCAGTCCAAAGATCATTTTTCTGCATATCATTGACATAAGACACCTCAGGGTCTTCTGTAGCCGGCTTAAACCATTGCTGGATGCTGATCGGGATCTTGTCCCTAACCAGAACCCCGCACTGAGCAACAAATGCGTTCTTTGTTCGGATGGGTTCAATCGGTTGGCCGTCGGGCGCGATTGCTATGATCTCAAACCTTTCATCCGAGCTCAACTTTTTCTTCGGGCCTCGTCTCTTTACCGAAGTTGTGCTCGATCCGGAGGGCTAGAAAAAAGAACAAAGACTTAATTAATATGTGTACATACCAAAACAATGAATGCATCAATTAGCTAGTCAGCACATGCTTAACTAATATATATACCTGGCCAGACTCGGTTCGGTCACCGGAGCCATCATCACGGTCTCCTTCTTGCACCAGCATTGGGTCACCGGAGCCGTCCTCATGTTCTTCTTCTTGCACCGGCATTAGGTCACCGTAGCCAGCTTCTTCACCCTCTCCTTCCAGACCATCGGTGTCGTTGAGAAACAATGAGACGGCATCACTTCCTTCTGCGATTATGTCCCTCAACAACGCTTCTTTTGCTTCGTCTCGGGCGGTGTCCATAGTTTCTACAAATATTTACAGCATGGCAATTATTATTCAAACATGGCAGATGGATATATTAGTGGCAAACGTAGAACTAGCTACCTAATCATAGTAAGGAATCATATATATTAATTAGTGGCCTCGACGCTGCTTCTCTAGGGTTTGGGGTGGCCTCGACAACGCTTCAAGGGTTTGGGGTGGCCTCGAGAACGCTTCAAGGAGGGGGTAATATCGACCCCCCCCACGTGTTGAAGCTATCGGGAGGGGGTATATCGACAACGACGACACTACATCTATGTCCCTCGACGACCCTTGTTCCCGATAAAAAAAGAGGAAGAAGAAGAAAAAAAGAGGAGAAGAAAGAATAGAGGAGAAGAACTCCTCTATTCTTTCTTCTCCTCTTTTTTTTCTTCCTCTTCTTTTTTTATCCTCTTCTTCCTCTCATGTTCGAGAGGATCGCCGAGGGGTCGGGAGGTTGCCTAGTGTCAAAGGATTCAACAAAATCATGTCTTCATCATTAGGCGAAAGTAACAGGTGCATGATGGTACGAAGCTCTCCAAATTTTGGAACGGAGTCCTAGATAGGATAATTCGCTTTTTGGTACAAAGTTCAGCAAGAACCTTCCAAATATCATTATTTGGAAGGCCTTTGCTGAAATTCATACAAAAAGGCAAATTATCCTATCCGGGACACCATTCCAAAATAACTTTGGAGGACTTCGTCATGCCCTGGTTACTTCCAGCTAATGATGAAGCCATGGATTTCTTCAATACTTTGACACTAGGAAACCTCTCTCGACCCCTCGACGATCCTCGACCCCTCGAACCCTCGACGACCCTGGAACCCTCGACCCCTCGGCGATCCTCTTCTTCCTCTCATGTTCGAGAGGATCGCCGAGGGGTCGGGAGGTTGCCTAGTGTCAAAGGATTCAACAAAACCACGTCTTCATCATTAGGCGAAAGTAACAGGTGCATGATGGTACGAAGCTCTCCAAAGTTATTTTGGAACGGAGTCCCAGATAAGATAATTCGCTTTTTGGTACAAAGTTCAGCAAGAACCTTCCAAATATCGTTATTTGGAAGGCCTTTGCTGAAATTCATACAAAAAGGCAAATTATCCTATCCGGGACACCATTCCAAAATAACTTTGGAGGACTTCATCATGCCCTGGTTACTTCCGGCTAATGATGAAGCCATGGATTTCTTCAATACTTTGACACTAGGAAACCTCTCTCGACCCCTCGGTGATCCTCGACCCCTCGAACCCTCGACGACCCTGGACCCCTCGAACCCTCGACGACCCTAGACCCCCTCTCGACCCCCTCATGTCAAAGTTATCGGGTAGGGGGTATATCGACCCCCTCTTTTTTATCCTCTTCTTCCTCTACCGCTCGGCGACCCTCGACGACCCTCGTTCCTGATAAAAAAACAGAAAGAAGAAGAAAAAAAAGTGGAGAAGAAAGAATAGAGGAGATCTTCTCCTCTATTCTTTCTTCGCCTCTTTTTTTTCTTATCCCTCATCTTTTTTATCCTCTTATTCCTCTCATGTTCGACGACCCTCGACCCCTCGGCGACCCTAGACCCCCTCTCGACCCTCGACCCCTCGGCGACCGTCGACCCCCTCTCGACCCTCGACCCCTCGGCGACCCTCGACGACCCTCGTTCCTGATAAAAAAAGAGGAAGAAGAAGAAAAAAAAAGAGGAGAAGAAAGAATAGAGGAGAAGCTCTTCTTTTTTTATCCTTTTCTTCCTCTCATGTTCGACGACCCCCTCTCGACCCCCTCTCGACCCTCATATATAAAACATTTTCTTCCTTCTATTCCTTCTTCCTAAATATATAAAACTTTTTTTAAAATGAAACTAACCTAAAATGTACTAAATCAGAGAACATATATAGATAAAATGAAACTAACCTAAACTTTTTTTTAAACATCATTACAATTGAAAAAATACATACATACATACAAAAAACATGTAAAAAATACATACATACATACATATATGAACATACATCAAAAAATACATATATCTAAAAAATACATACATACACATATATATATATATATATATATGAAAATCTAAAAACATGTAAAAAAATAGCATATATAGTAAAAAAATGCACGGCGGCGGCGGGGGCGGCAGACCGTGCGGTGCATGCTCACAGAGGCGGCGACGCGTCGGGGCAGGGGACGGCGGCACGGCGACGGCGACGGGGCAGGGGCGGCGCGCGTCGGGGCATGGGACGGCGGCGCGCGGCGACGGTGTCGGCCGAGGGCGCCGGCGACAACGTCGGGGGAGGGCGTGGGCCACGGCGTCGGGCGAGGGCGCGGGCGACGGTGACTCGGGGCGCGGGCGACGGCGACGGTCGGGGCGGCGGGCGGCGTTGGGGCATCCTGGCGGCGTCGATGTGCTCGGCGTCGTCGGGGGCAACTGCGAGGGAAATGTGAAATTTTCCTAAGTGCTGGCTTATATAGTAAAGGCATTGGTCACAGTTCGTGGCACAAACCGTGACCAATGCCCCCCTTTAGTCCCGGTTGGTGGCACCAACCGAGACCAAAGGCCTCTTTTCAGCAGCCCAAAGGGCAGGAAACGGCAGCCTTTGGTCTCGGTTGGTGGCACCAACCGGGACTAAAGAGGGCATTGGTCACGGTTGGTGCAACGAACCGTGACCAATGCCCCCCTTTAGTCCCGGTTGGTGCTACCAATCGGGACCAATGGCCTTGTGCTGCCCCGCGCCCAAAAGTTTAGTCCCACCTCGCTAGTTGAGAGGGCTCGGGAGTGGTTTATAAGCGCTGCTGCGCCCACCGTCTCGAGCTCCTCTCAACTACAGGCTTTCGGTCCTAATCTGTCACTGCAATGCATGTGGGCCTACTGGGCCTACTGCGGGCCTGAATCCTGGCCCATGGTTGGGTTTCTAGTCGTATTCAGGCCGTGGTGGCCCAGTAGGTGGCATTTTTTTGTTGCTTTATTTATTTTCTTTTGTTTTTTAATTCTTTATGCTTTTAGTTTTAGAAAAATTATAAACTTTTTTTAATGCCATTAGTTTTCAAATTTGAAAACACTTTTTTAGTTTTTTTGTTTTCTTTGTTGCTTTATTTATTTTATTTTGTGATTAACTTTACTATAAAAATAGTTTTTTCTTGTTTTTTTGATTTGTTTTTT
Organism: Triticum urartu; assembly: GCF_003073215.2. Lineage (NCBI taxonomy): Eukaryota > Viridiplantae > Streptophyta > Magnoliopsida > Poales > Poaceae > Triticum > Triticum urartu. Next base: position 581,371,406 of record NC_053023.1, on the reverse strand, counting down.
GCATTATTTATTTTCTTTTGTTTTTTGCTTTAATTTTTAATTCTGTTTGCTTTTAGGTTAGCAAAATTATAAACTTTCTGTTAGTCCCATTAGTTTTAGAAAATTATAAACTTTCTGTTAGTGCCATTAGTTTTCAAATTTGAAAACACTTTTTTAGTTTTTTTGTTTTCTTTGTTGCTTTATTTATTTTATTTTGTGATTAACTTTACTATAAAAATAGTTTTTTCCTGTTTTTTATTTGTTTTTTGCATTATTTATTATCTTTTTTTTGCTTTAATTTTTAATTCTGTTTGCTTTTAGGTTAGCAAAATTATAAACTTTTTGTTAGTGCCATTAGTTTTAGAAAAATTATAAACTTTCTGTTAGTGCCATTAGTTTTCAAATTTGAATAGTTAAAATTTGAATTCTTTGAAAATTGTTTGAATCACAAGTTTGTGATTAACTTACTAAAAAATGAGAATAGATGCGCTTATAGAGAAAATTCAACCTAAATTCCTAGTAAATTTCTATGAATTTCAGAGAAATTCACTATGAATTTAGGTTAAACTTTTCTCTATTAGGGCATCTATTTTCACTTCGAGAGGAGCTCAACAAGGCAGAGAGGGAAGGGCTTATAAATCGGTGTGAGCCCCCTTCGGTTGGCGAGGTGGGACTAAACTCTGCCCGCAACGAGGACCAGCCCTTTAGTCCCGGTTTGTGGCATAAACTGGGACTAATGGTCATGGGCTAGGGGCGAGGAGCAAAATTATAAACTTTCTGTTAGTGCCATTAGTTTTAGAAAGTTGAAAGTTGAAAGTTCGCATGGGCCAGGGACTAATGGTCAATGTATTACGAGGGCCGAACCATAAGACATTAAAGCATTTCAAATGAACTCTGAAAAAGTTGAAAGTTGGCATGGTATCATAATTTCACCCACATAGCATGTGCATGTACAAAACGGACAATGGTAGCATGTTCGTGTGTTACAAAGTTGGCATGGTATCATCATAATAGTTGCAGGAGAAAGTCTTCACTTTTTCTTCGCTTGTGTCATTTGCTTATTGCACCGTAACCATGGATAATCTTCATTGTTTATCAGGATGCTTGGGTCAGCCTTGACATTGAAGGGAGGAATTTCATGAAACTTTTCATAATCTTCAGACATGTCTGTCTTGCCGTCCACTCCCAGGATGTCCCTTTTTCCTGAAAGAACTATGTGGCACTTTGGCTCATCGTATGATGTATTCGCTTCCTTATTTTTTTTCTTTTTCTCGGTTTGGTAGACATGTCCTTCACATAGATAACATGTGCCACATCATTGGCTAGGATGAACGGTTCGTCAGTGTACCCAAGATTTTTCAGATCCACTGTTGTCATTCCGTACTGTGGGTCTACCTGTACCCCGCCGCCTAACAGATTGACCCATTTGCACTTAAACAAAGGGACCTTAAAATCAGGTCCGTAGTCAAGTTCCCATATGTCCACTATGTAACCATAATATGTGTCCTTTCCGCTCTCGGTTGTTGCATCAAAGCGGACACCGCTGTTTTGGTTGGTGCTCTTTTGATCTTGGGCGATCGTGTAAAATGTATTCCCATTTATCTCGTATCCTTTGTAAGTCAATACAGTCAAAGATGGTCCCCTGGACAACAAGTACAACTCATCACAAACAGTGTTGTCACCTCTGAGACGTGTTTCCAACCAACTGCTGAAAGTCCTGATGTGTTCACATGTAATCCAGTCGTCGCACTGCTCCGGGTGTTTGGAGCGCAGACTGTTCTTGTGTTCATCGACATACGGGGTCACCAAGGTAGAGTTCTGTAGAATTGTGTAGTTTGCTTGAGACCAAGAATATCCGTCCCTGCATATTATTGAGTCTCTTCCAAGAGTGCCTTTTCCAATCAGTCTTCCCTCATACCGCGATTTAGGGAGACCTATCTTCTTAAGGCCAGGAATGAAGTCAACACAAAACCCGATAACATCCTCTGTTTGATGGCCCATGGAGATGCTTCCTTCTGGCCTAGCGCGGTTACGGACATATTTCTTTAGGACTCCCATGAACCTCTCAAAGGGGAACATATTGTGTAGAAATACGGGCCCTAGGATGACAATCTCGTTGACTAGATGAACTAGGATGTGCGTCATGATATTGAAGAAGGATGGTGGGAACACCAGCTCGAAACTGACAAGACATTGCGCCACATCACTCCTTAGCCTTGGTACGATTTCTGGATCGATCACCTTCTGAGAGATTGCATTGAGGAATGCACATAGCTTCACAATGGCTAATCGGACGTTTTCCAGTAGAAGCCCCCTCAATGCAACCGGAAGCAGTTGCGTCATAATCACGTGGCAGTCATGAGACTTTAGGTTCTGAAACTTTTTCTCTGGCATATTTATTATTCCCTTTATATTCGACGAGAAGCCAGTCGTGACCTTCATACTGAGCAGGCATTCAAAGAAGATTTTTTTCTCTTCTTTCGTAAGAGCGTAGCTGGCAGGACCTTTATACTGCTTCGGAGGCATGCCGTCTTTTTCGTGCAAACGTTGCAGGTCCTCCCGTGCCTCAGGTGTATCTTTTGTCTTCCCATACACGCCCAAGAAGCCTAGCAGGTTCACGCAAAGGTTCTTCGTCACGTGCATCACGTCGATTGAGGAGCGGACCTCTAGATCTTTCCAGTAGGGTAGGCCCCAAAATATAGATTTCTTCTTCCACATGGGTGCGTGTCCCTCAGCGTCATTCAGAACAGCTAGTCCACCGGGACCCTTTCCAAAGGTTACGTAGTGTAAATCATTGACCATAGCAAGCACGTGATCACCGGTGCGCATGGCGGGCTTCTTCCGGTGATCTGCCTCGCCTTTGAAATGCTTGCCTTTCTTTCGACATTGATGGTTGGTCAGAAGAAATCGACGATGGCCCAGGTACACATTCTTCCTGCATTTGTCCAGGTATATACTTTCAGTGTCATCTAAACAGTGCGTGCATGCGTGGTATCCTTTGTTTATCTGTCCTGAAAGGTTACTGAGAGCGGGCCAATCGTTGATGGTCACGAACAACAACGCCTTAAGGTTAAATTCCTCCTGTCTGTGCTCATCCCACGTACATACACCGTTTCCATTCCACAGCTGTAAAAGTTCTTCAACTAATGGCCTTAGGTACACATCAATTTCGTTGCCGGGTTGCTTAGGGCCTTGGATGAGAACTGGCATCATAATGAACTTCCGCTTCATGCACATCCAAGGAGGAAGGTTATACATACATAGAGTCACGGGCCAGGTGCTGTGATTGTTGCTCTGCTCCCCGAAAGGATTAATGCAATCCGCGCTTAAAGCAAACCATACATTCCTTGGGTCCTTTGCAAACTCATCCCAGTACTTTCTCTCGATTTTTCTCCACTGCGACCGGTCAGCGGGTGCTCTCAACTTCCCATCTTTCTTTCGGTTCTCACTGTGCCATCGCATCAACTTGGCATGCTCTTCGTTTCTGAACAGACGTTTCAACCGTGGTATAGGAGCATACCACATCACCTTCACAGGAACCCTCTTCCTGAGGGGCTCACCGTCAACATCACCAGGGTCATCTCGTCTGATCTTATACCGCAATGCACCGCATACCGGGCATGTGTTCAGATCCTTGTATGCACCGCGGTAGAGGATGCAGTCATTAGGGCATGCATGTATCTTCTCCACCTCCAATCCTAGAGGGCATACGACCTTCTTTGTTGCGTATGTACTGTCGGGCAATTCGTTATCCTTTGGAAGCTTCTTCTTCAATATTTTCAGTAGCTTCTCAAATCCTTTGTCAGCCACATCATTCTCTGCCTTCCACTGCAGCAATTCCAGTACGGTACCAAGCTTTGTGTTGCCATCTTCGCAATTGGGGTATAACCCTTTTTTGTGATCCTCTAACATGCGATCGAACTTCAGCTTCTCCTTTTGACTTTCGCATTGCATCCTTGCATCGACAATGACCCGGCGGAGATCATCATCATCGGGCACATCGTCTGGTTCCTCTTGATCTTCAGCAGCTTCACCCGTTGCAGCATCATTGGGCACATCGTCTGGTTCCTCTTGATCTTCACCAGCTCCCCCCGTTGCAGCATCACCGTATTCAGGGGGCACATAGTTGTCATCGTACTCTTCTTCTTCGCCGTCTTCCATCATAACCCCTATTTCTCCATGCCTCGTCCAAACATTACAGTGTGGCATGAAACCCTTGTAAAGTAGGTGGGAGTGAAGGATTTTCCGGTTAGAGTAAGACCTCGTATTCCCACATTCAGTGCATGGACAACACATAAAACCATTCTGCTTGTTTGCCTCAGCCGCATCGAGAAACTCATGCACGCCCTTAATGTACTCGCGGGTGTTTCTGTCACCGTACATTCATTGCCGGTTCATCTGCGTGTATTATATAGAATTAAGTGTCCAAATTAATAGAAGTTCATCATCACATTAAAACCAAAGTGCATACATAGTTCTCATCTAACAACATATAGCTCTCCAGAGCATCTAATTAATTAAACCATACATTGAAACTATGTAAAACATTTCAATGCGAAAACAAATGCGATCATAATCGCAACCAAGGTAACAATTGATCCAACGGCATAATGATATCAAGCCTCGGTATGAATGGCATATTTTCTAATCTTTCTAATCTTCAAGTGCATTGCATCCATCTTGATCTTGTGATCATCGACGACATCCGCAACATGCAACTCCAATATCATCTTCTCCTCCTCAATTTTTTTTATTTTTTCCTTCAACAAATTGTTTTCTTCTTCAACTAAATTTAACCTCTCGACAATAGGGTCGGTTGGCATTTCCGATTCACATACATCCTACATAAATAAAATATATGTCACGTTGGTCGGCATAATTTTCATAAACAATAAATGAACAATAGTTATAAAGATAATATATATACCACATCCGAATCATAGACAGGACGAGGGCCGACGGAGGCAGATACCAAAACCATCGCACTATATAAGATGCGATAATAAAAGTAAGAAAATAATACAAGTATCTATGTAAACATACAAGTAAGAATATTTTTCCTTTCAGAAAGAAGATAAGAACAAGAGGCTCACCACGGTGGTGCCGGCAATGAGTTCGGCGCGGGTGATCGACGGCGGTGAAGACGGGGACGGGGCGTGACGGACCGCTAAACCTAGACAAATATTATGGAAAATGGAGTTTGGAGGTCGAGCTTGGAGAGGAGAAAGCTTAAGTAGTGTGGCTCGGGCATTCCATCGAACACCTTGTGTGCATAGGAGGTGAGCTAGAGAACCACCAAGCCCTCTCCCCCTCGGCCAGAGAAAAACAGAGCACTGGGGTGCTCTACTCGCGAGCGAGGGGTATATATAGGCACCTCATTGGTCCCGGTTGGTGACCTGAGCCGGGACTAAAGGGGAGCCTTTGGTCCCGGTTCAAGCCACCAACCGGGACCAATGGTGGTGGGCCAGGAGCGAGGCCCATTGGTCCCGGTTCATCCCACCAACCGGGACCAATGGCCCACGTGGCCCGGCCGACCCCCTGGGCTCACGAACCGGGACCAATGCCCACATTGGTCCCGGTTCTGGACTGAACCGGGACTAATGGGCTGACCCGGCCTGGACCAAAGCCCTGTTTTCTACTAGTGAGGATATGATTATGAATTAAATATAGTCGTCGAAGTTCAAAAAAAAAGAACTCACCCCAAATGGTCTGTCCGAAAATGTTCGGTTTCAACCCATTTTCAGTTCAAATTTGGATCGCGTTTGCTTCAAAACGGACACGCATGAATGAGCGGGACGCATGCCCTTGTCCTTCCCTAGCCCGCCCATCAGGGACACAAACACCCCTTCCCACCTCCTATCCCCACTATAGTCGTTGCCACCCATTTTTTAGGCTGTCTTGCTATCTAGCCCGGCCTCCCAAAGCACGACCACCAGATTTGTGCCTTTCTCGCCCCGGCGCTGGCGGCCAACCGATAGATTGGCGGTGGCAGGATTTGCCGCATCCGGCCGCTAGCGACTACACCTTGCCATGGATTGGCCAGGTACCGAAGCGCACAACACGGCAACGCCTCCGCTCCTCATGCAGATATTAACCCCGCCTCTAACCATTCGGATCTATCCCATCGGCGGTTTGCTGGCAAAGACACGCCGACCGTTGCTCGGGCTCGGCGCTGGCCCAGTGCCTCATCGGCTCACTATTGCCGCTCATAAAGTGCGACAACTGTCCGCGACAGGTCGTGCACCGCATTTCTACCACGCTGGAACATTCCAGATGGATGTTCTTCAAGTACAAAAAAGATGGGGTATGTGCTTCTTTTGATTCAGTTGTGCTCCTGGATTCGGCGCATTCTCGGTAGCTCATTGCTTATATTCAAATTTGTGTGTAGGATGAACATAAGTTTTGGTATTGGAAAGAAGAACACATCGATGTATTGATAGCACGAAAATTGATAGATACTCGTGCACTCGCTGCCGGAACATAGGCTAGAGATTAGACTAGAGATGATCTTAGTGCGAAGCAACGTCTATTTATTTAGAATCGAAGAAGAAAGAAGTGTGCAATCTCGAGAAGCCGCAGATAAACAATAAAAACATACAGAAAATATTAGTCCAACTAGTGAGAGCAGTTATGAAAGTTGGATATCCTTTAAAATGTCTAATTATGGTCTTGTTTTATTTGATCTTGTTCTCATAGGTAAAATTTGATGAATGTACTTCGATGTATAAAAATGTCATTGATGAATAAAAGAAATGCGTTTATGGCAAAAAAATGTATAGATACGGGCACCAGCCGATCATGGCCGATCAGATGCGTCTGCGTGTTGAGCGCACGGCCAGCGCATTCAAAAAATGGCCGGCGCGACCCTATTGCCTTATTTCAACAGATAAAATGTAAGCAAAACATACGTCTAGTTGGGTTGTGCAGCAGAGTTGGCCTTAGTATTCCTATATCGTAAAGGAATCAAGTGTACTAGACGGCAACAGAGCAGTCAACAGTCAATATATTCGGAAAAGCGCCGTCAACTTTCATCAAGAAAGAAAGATGGTACTTTCTTTATTCTGAATTACTTGTTTTGAATTTGTTTAGATAAGTAATTTGGAACGGAGGGAGTACTAGTGACGACATGCTTCGATCCCACGACTGTACGGAATCCACACGAGGAGAATACAATCATATGCAATTGCGTTTGAATGAGGCTTCCATTTCATTTGAGAAATGAGCGCTAATTGTATTGTATCTAGTTGCTTTGTACGGATTTCAAACGTACCACGCGCATCAGTAGTTGAAGCATGATGGTCATCCGGTGGACCGCAGCTGCTGGCGTCGAGGCCGAAGGTGCGAGCGTGTCGTGTGCAGGCGACTGATTCCCATAGCATCGCGCAAAATTAATGGTAATGAAATTCATTTACTAGCATAGCTTAGGACATTTGGATATATTTCATGTTGTTTGCATAAGTCACTACTGTGCATCCATGTCGTTTTCAAATGCCATTTTTGAAGCGATCAGGTGCTCGGTTTTTGTGGGGAGTATAAAATGCTTCCGACTCTAGAATTGGCTTTGTGTCCCCTGAGAGTCGTGTTTGATATGCACAAGCAATGATCTATATGTCTCATGCCTTGGCATGCATAGTGTGAGTCCGTGATTTAGTAATCATCTCTAAGAGCATCTCTAGTAGACCCCGCATCCCGCCGGCCCGCAAAACGCGTTTGCACTTCACGAAAAAACAGCTTTACGGGCCGGTGTGGACAGCCGCAGATGCAGACCCCGCATAACGAACTCGTAAAAAAGAATATTCACGTATATTTTTTCCCATGTTTTCTTCTTCCTCTCGCCTGTGTTCATAGTCAGCTCCCGTCGTCCATGGTAGTCGCCGAATCGATCCAGGAGCAAGCTCCTCCATTGCCGGATGGATCCGGGAGCTAGCTAGCTATTCCACGGCTGGCTGGATCGAGGAGCTTGGTAGCTACTCCCTCAACGTTCGAGGCCGGATGGATCGAGGACCTGATGGATCAGGAGCTTGCTAGCTAGCTCGTTCGTGGCCGGGTAGCTGCTCGAGTCTCCAGCCACTGCTCCTGCGATCTACTCCGCAAGCCGACGCCGCAGCAGCGGTAAACGGCGAGTTTCCGGCGAGATTCCGACGAGTTCCGTGGCGGAAGGTCATCGGAGCACGGGTGCGCACGACGGAATTTCCTTATCACGTAGCGTTGACCAGTTTGCAGTTCCCTTTATATTTTGCCTCTAAATCTGCAAAATTAAGGATCGTGGAGATGGATTCTCATGAGCCTGCAAATTTTTTACGGATTTGACCGCTTTTGCGGGGTCTATTCGGGACGTTTTTTGACACCACGGAACTGAAAACGCGGATTTTACGGGTTTGATCGTTTTTGCGGGGTCTGCTAGAGATGCTCTAAGCCTCTAACTTTGCACAAGAGCGGCAATATTTTCATATGGAATGGCAAGTCAGCACGTGTATTAAAAATAGTGCTGCATTACATATGTTGATATGGGTATTCCATATCATTTGGCATTTTCTCGGAGGCTCACAGAGTCATAATTGTCATGTGGTTGTGTTACATGCAAATTCCTATCCAAGGCAATGCATGTCCTGTGATTACTATCTAGCTATGTTATATTACTGCTTTAAGGTGGGCAACATTTTTTTAACGTGTACATGTTTCTAGCAGTTGTAGCTGAGAACTATATTTGGTTGTTTGTAATTCAGGTTATACTAGCATAGCCCGTGCGGCGGCACGCCACGCCCATCGATACAACATATTTATATGCGGTGTGATGTTTATTTATAGTTAGTACTTTTAGGGTCATGCTGATAGGATCACACAAAAATAAGAGGTGGAAACAGATGTTGATACATGTATAAAATACCAATGTAGGGTGATATGATGAAAGCAAGTACATTTATCTCCATCATGCACGATACATGCTATACTAAACAGGAGAACGCACACCCATACATATCTGATAAAATCTACTTATTGAAACTGCGCACAGTGCGGATTAGAGAACAAAAATTACACGATGACAATACTGCAGCCAGATAGAAGAAGCATAGATGATTACTTGCTAGATCAGAGCATCTAGTGTAGCCTCCAGCAAGATTAGTGTCTGTGATAAAGTACACAAAAATATTATTACACTATGGAACATATTCATACACCGAAAAATCATTACATCATGCCTACCAAAGGGTTTGAGTTTTCTCATCTCTTTTTATTTCTTTTTAGAATCCTCGTGAAGCTCGAGATCCTGCAATTGGTAAATTTGGGTACATGGGATGGTACACTCTTTGTGTGTACGTAGCATTTCCCTTTCCTTTTTGATTTGTTGCTTGGTCAGCCCGGAGTGTTGGCCTGTCACTGGTATCAGATTGGTTGCTGCCGATGATCGCTTCCGGATGCATGCAGTGGTTGGCTACGACTTGATAACATCCATGCATGAGAATAGGAAAGGTGATGTGACTACATGGTTGAGAATTTGTTTTAAAAAATCATGATTAGTAGAGAATATTTACAGCCCTGATTTAGGTAGAAAATCTCGGTCTCTCTCGGTACCGCCTGATGTAGAAGCCGAATGGAGGAAGAGATGCATAGACACGGGAATAGGAGATAACATCGGCTGTATATGACTGTATTTTGCCGCTGCCGAGCACATCACAAACACGGAACACATGCACCCAGCCAGTGCACGCACATGTAGCCCATGTACCACACACGACGCAGGCGAAGAATGCAAGCCGCGCATGCGAGGCAGCGCGAGGAGGCGCAGCCAAGAGCGAACTAGAGGCAGTCAGCCTGGGCTTACCTTACTGCATCTGATGCGGAGGCGCACAGCCAGAAGCTCGGGGCGCCTTCTCGCATCCGCTTCGACGGTAACCTAATTGAGCCCGCATCTCTTGACGACGACGGACGGCTCCGGTAGCATACGCCGGTGGTCTAGGCGGGCACTAGGTTGAGGCACCGGCGACATGGGAAACTTACACGTCAAGCGCGAGGTACACCTGGGCGACATAAGACGGTGGGGTGTCAGTGGTTTGGGTAGGCGTAAGCTTGCGCTGTCCGCGAAATCGAGGTCAGAAACGTCAGCACCGCATGCATCCGCGACGACGCCTCGTCGGAATGGTCCGCCTCTAATGGCCTATCAGGCCGGTACTTGGGCTAGGTGTTCCGGAACGCGGCGACGATGGCGTGGTGGTGCTCGGCGGCGTTGAGGGCAAACGTCGTCGTTCGCCTCGATCATCTATACCATGCTCGCCCGGAAATCATCCTCTCGGTCCGTCGACTCTTTCACAACCACAAGGCTCTCCTGCAGCCAGAGCTGGTGCTTCATGCATAGCCTTTGTGGCTCAGTGGTCGTCGCCGGAGTCTGCGCATCTGTTGGCGCCCGCCGCTTGGATTCATGTATAGGCTGCGCATCTCCTGCACTCTATACGCCCGCACGTTGCAATCAACCAAGTGGTCAAACGTGAAAGCTTAAACTTTTCGAGATATAGTGGCTTGGGTATTTTTCTCCTTGCTTTTTCTTACGGTCCTTCTAGGTGTTTGTTTATCCAGCAATATTTGGACCGTATTTGTTCCAATGAAGTTAAGAAGAGAGGGAATATCACAAAGGATGAGTGCCCTACAAGAATTGGCCCCTGATATAAACAAGGTATACTTGTAGATGTATGAGACTTGGGAGCCTCTAAAGAAGGAGATTTGTTTTGTTAAGGTGATTTGTGGCACTCAAATGAAATATCTAATGAGTTAGTTTGGATAGAAATTGTATGTCCGGTAGCAACTCACCTTCACTGGCTTATGATGCAACAATGCTGAAATTCCCTTGTACTTAAATTTCTCTGAACCTACTTAAATTTCCCTTGTACTTAAATTTGAATGAGAATTTTCCTCTCAAGATAATCAGTCTTATTGTGCTAAAGAGGAGGAACTCAATGGAGGATAATGGAGGAGGAGAAAGAGAAATTAAGGAGCTAGGAAGAAGCATTTCGTGGAGATTAAATCAAGTACTTTTACCACCAAGGATGTTTGCACCATAAGTAAAAAAAGGAAAAACAGATCATATGAAAAGAAAGAAAAATGTAAAATTATTTAGCCTCAAATTAAAGCAATAGAATATGGAAACCATATCCAAATTTCGGTGTAACATTATTTAGGCTCCAACTAGTCTATTTGATACGTAAAATGATTTAAATTTTTAAAGCTTCCCTCTAGTGTAATTAATTTTTTTCAAATTAATGACAAAAATCAGTGCTCTTATATTATTTTGTTGGAAACTGAAACTCCAAAGCTTATTTTCTTCCTGCCAACTACTTTTCCAAGCACTTCTAACACCTTGTCCATGTGTGCATGTTGGGACAACAATGATCTTTCTTGGGGAGAAATTATTGCAGAGGTGGTTTAGGCAGATGATCATCAGGTGAAACATATCAAGACTGATATGTCTATGATCTTGAGCATAAGCTATATGAATATTAATGATGGGTTGTGATACCCACTGTTTTCATATTAGATGTATTGTCTCATTCAAGTTTCCAATTGTTCATTGAATTAAAAATCCTTCTCTCAAGTGTTTGAGGTATTTTTATTTTCGAAAATCATAGCCATATATTCGGATGCCATTTTTAAGTTGTCTATGAAGTATGCATTAGGAAAATGCCACAAATAATTAGTAGCTATGCATTTCGTCATTTCGTGGGAGTTATGTTAACGGTCTTATGTTCTCTTATAATTTGTCTTCAATTTTTCATTTCATGATTTATCTTGAAAGTTTCATTCCAGAAACTTGAATATTTCCTAATTATACTCAAGTTCAACGCCAGAAGGTACAATCTATATTGATGTTGATGCAACATTATTCTCTTCTTCACGGATGGGGTTTGGTGAACCAAGGACAACATTGGCAATTGATTGGATGCTTGTAGCAAATTACTTCGTGAGGTTATGATGCCACAAATTGCATAAGCATTTACTGTACATGATGTGTGCATTGACAATTGAGAAGGCATGAACAACATCATATTGGTTTTTGATTGTATCTCCGTGGTTCAGCGCATCAGTTCCTTTACTAGGGACCAATCACTGATTGGTGTCGTTGTGGAGCAAATCAAAGCCTTTTCATTCTCTGTGGCATAGGTGACTTATTGCCACATTAATATCTTAGCTCATCGAGCTGAACACTTTGGTAGGTTCATTTTCTATAATGTTGTTCTGGAGTGCATTAGCGACATCTTTTTATATGAAGCTGTATATGAAGCATCGCATGCAATTTTTATTTTTTATTGAAAAAGGCTTTCGCCCCGCTTTATACATAAAGCAAACCACCGGAGCCATACAGTACAACAAGGTTCACCCACACACACACACAAAGTACCACAACACGAAGTACAAGGGGTTCTGATGAGGGCACAACTCAACAAGCCCTGAAAATAAACAAAGGGGGCGGGACAACCGCAGCGTTCGAGACGGCAATGAAGGATCTAATCCGGCTCGGGAGATGGTGGAGGGAGCGGCGGAGCAAAGCGGAGAGCCATCGAGCGAAGGTCGGCGATGATGGAGGTGATGGCGTCGCGATCCTGGTGACGGCTAAGCGGCCGCCAAAGCTGCAAGAAGCCACACAATTTGAACACAGCGTCAGTAGCACGTCGAAGGAGGACCCGTCGAATGACAAGCTTATTTCGTACGGTCCACAGCGTCCAGGCGAGCACCCCAATGAGCAACCACCTAATGTGGCGGCCGGACAAGGGGGAGGACTGAACCTCAGAGAGGAGATCAGGGAAGTTAGTGTGACACCAGTTGCCACTGATGACCTCTCGGAGGCAGCCCCAAAGAAACTGGGCGGACACGCACGAGAAGAAGATGTGATTCGAGGTTTCCGCCGTCTCACATAGGGGGCAGATACCATCACCGGGACCCTGGCGTTTCAGGACCTCCATGCCCGAGGGAAGCCGGCCACGGATCCATTGCCACATGAAGATTCTAATCTTGAGGGGCACGCGGATAGACCATATAGAGTCGAGGACGCTTGGTCCGGGAGAGTGCGCGATGGCGCGGTAGAGAGACTTTGTGAAGAAGCGGCCAAAGGGCTCGAGACGCCAAGACAGGCGGTCGTCGCGGTGCTGCAACAAGTCAGGCTCATGGAGGGCCACCGAGTCAAGGAGCTCATGCCAAGCGGCAACCTCCGGCGGCCCAAATGGCCTCCGAAACGCGAGACGCCCTAAGTCAATAAGGGCCGACTCGACGGAGATCCTAGGTTCAACCGCTATGGAAAAGAGGTCAGGGAACCGGGTTGCGAAAGGGAGATCACCGGCCTAGCAGTCGAACCAAAAAAGCGTGGCCGAACCAGTGCCAACCGCGATGGAGGTCCCAATGCGAAGGACCGGGAGGAGCTGAACGACAGACTGCCAAAACTGGGAACCGCCCGTCCTAACGCAGAAAGCGAGGGGCTGGTCGCGCAGGTACTTGCGGCGGATGATCTGCAGCCACAAGCCACCATCGCCGTTTGCAATGCGCCACAGCCAGCGAGTGAGGAGGGCCAGGTTCATGCGTTTGGAGGACATGATGCCGAGACCACCCTGGTCCCGGGGCTTGCAGCCCATGTACGATTGCCTTCTCCATTGCAAACCACTTTTTTTCTTAAAAATACCTTTTCACAAATATAGTGCATACATTTTTTTCTAACCATGTGCAATTGACTACCCATCTTCTACGCACGGTCTTGTTTGTGTACGGTGCATACGACTTTTTAAAACTATGTTCGATTGGCGGTACTGAAATGACCCAATTAATTTATATTAGGTTGACTGTATGTGGCTAGCATCTGAATTCGCCAAGCTACCTTTGTTCATTGTCCATGAGAAGGGAACGAGGCAATGGATACACTGCCAAGCCACAAAGCCTATATGTCTTGATGATCCACCATTTTTTTACTGTAACTACAGGGCAAAGCTAGCCAGAACATTTCTTTGACCAACACAAAATGAAGTACAATGATTCGTTTTATTACAGGGAGGGGGTGCATGTAGGAATAAACAGAGAAACACGATGGATCAAAGGAGTTACAATATTTGAGTTACATGGGAGAAAATATCATGCTATGTGAATGTGCCATTCCAAACTGGTAGTGTCGAAGCTTCAACACGATTTGAGAGATGGTGAAATAAGTTTAAAATATAGTTGGGGAGGCTAATATATTGTATTTTGTTTAATTTGGCTCGAATAATGTTAAATAGTACTCCCTCCGTTCCAAATTACTCGTCGCAGAAATGGATGTATCTAGAACTAAAATACATTTAGATACATCCATACTTGCGACAAGCAATTCGGGACGGAGGGAGTATGTGTTTAGGTAAATAAAAGTGGTCAGGGGATGTGTCAGGGCGCGTTCGTGAGCTTTCTATTTCTGTGAGGTATCACACACTTAGTTACTACTAATTGATGACATTAATTCAATCTAGTGACACATTTCGCTCGACCACCATGACCAACAAAGTGAAGTTTTTCTACACCGTCAATATTACATTGAGGTATGAAATTTTTCTTCTTATTTCTTCTTGAGCCTCCATTTACAATTTTCATCCTGAAATTCACATTAGTCATTTACACATAGTTCATGTCATGACATGCTTGGATTGTTGTGCTAGGGCCATAATAATATGTTTTCATGCCATCACAGGATTTTATTGGTGCATTATATGATGCTAAGATGATACTCATGGGACTGTTAGTGTCGAGGTCAGAGGGATAGAAAGCACTACGCAACTACTTTGATCTAAAGTTCACATATACTAGATCATGAATGGCGCGCGTTGCCGCGCCCGTCCTATTTTCAATAGAATGATAGTGATTTCTATAAATATCTGGAAGCATAATCACGACCAAAGTAGTATGACACCTATAATTTCATTGAATCCACTCATACAAACTTCAAACATTATACAAATAAAAAATGGCAGGTGATCACTGCAAACAACTCGACAAACTCGAGAGGATTCGCTTGTTTCTGACCAGGCATAGTAAAAGGTAACATTCTAAAAAAACAGAGCCTTGTCATCTTTTCTCATTTGAAAAGACAACCCTGTTGTAAGTTCCAAGAACAGCTTTAGCCTTCTGCTCAAATTCAAGCTGATAATCACGCAGAAATCTGTAGCATGCTAAAATGACAGGCAGAGCCGTAATATCCAATCACCATTATAGAATTAATTTAAACTGACAGGCAACCTAAAAGGCTTTTTGTGATACTGATGCATACTACAAATTGACTGTCTATTTACCATTATAGAAATAATTTAAACTGACAGGCAACCTAAAAGGCTTTTTGTGGTACTGATGCATACTACAAATTGACTGTCTATTTAATAGAAGCAAGTGCCAGCTACTCATTGTTCTGTAAATAGCAGATTGAGCAACATTTTTTTTCTACTTTTGAAGGAAGACAATTCTCAGTATAGTGACCATGTCATCTATATTATCAAGTTGGAGCCTGTCAGCTTACGCTATTTTGCATGTGGGTCGTTGGTAATGGAGGAGTCCAGGAGTGCAGGAACCGGCAATGTCAGAAGTGATTTTATAACGAAAAAGATCAAATTAATAAGTTTAATAATAGAATGAGAGGAACAAACAAATCACATGCGTAAAGACATGTATTGGTTGGTGTTACTAAGCCGCATGCAAGAAGAAAACACTGATCATAGCAGATAAATAAAGTAGAAATCCACATAAAAAAGTTTTATTCAGAATCTTGAGAAATTGGTGTTTTTATTATTCAAAGTCTATAAACATAATCACATTTTGAAAAGAAAAAGGCGTAAATGGCAGATCCTATCAAGATTTATTCAATGTCTAGAAACATATTCACATTTTAAAAAGAGAAAGTAATAAATGGTAGATCCTATCAATATTTTATTATTCAACCTTGGATTGTTCATGGTAAAGTACATGGGGTATATAGTCCTTACCACTGCACCAGCAGGTCCGTCTTCATCAACCCGCAACCATCGCTACGCATATAATCTTCGTGTCCCTCTCCATATCCCGCTAGACATGGCAGTTGAGCACTTAAGGTGGCCCTGCATGTGTCATGTTGAACAGGAAGGATACCACAAATTTTTGGAAATCTCAAAGAATAGATGAGAACTCCGATACCGAAGAAACTGAAAGCATGGCAAGATTAGGAGAGTGTCTTTTACAGGAAGATTAGGAGAGGCTAGCTACATATCCAGTTTGGATCGGAGTACTCCAATAGAAAATGGCATGTTAAACTTTATTAAGGACATGCTTAATACGTATTTGAATGTCATTGCATGGTAGTGTAAATAGCAATGCACCTAGAATTTTCACATCACTTACCTTTTGCTGAGTTGTACATCACTTCCTCCGGTTTGTTTCCACCAAAAAATCAGACTCAATAAATATTGCATCTTGTGTGTGTGTGTGTGTGTGTGTGTGTGTGTGTGTGTGGGTGTGTGTGTGTGTGGATTGTCATGAAAATCATTACAGCAAAATTAATATAAGAATGAACAAGGAAAGAAAATTTGGGAAACTGTTTTCACCACCGAAGGATGAAAAGCTAATGTAAATATCCATAAAATAGTGTGTGTGTCTTTTGGGCTTGTTGTAAAATATGCAAGTTGAGCAGCTAGAATAAAACTGGAGGAAAGATAATACATACCATCATAAACAACACCAGTTATTCTAATTATAAAAGGCAATATGAATCAATTTATCTAGAATGTGATTAGGTTTACAAGCACAAGAAAGCACAGGATAAGTACAATTACGTACACATCCACCTGCTGCTATTTGTATCCAGTATCCACTATCCAGTGACCCACTGTACCTCCACCGAGAACGAACCAACGTTGCCTGCTCAAAGTTCGCATACCTTCCTGGACCTGGCAGCAGCGTGCCGGAGGACTTTAGATCCGTCGTAAAAACAGATCACGGGTTGGGGTGTTTGCGCCTGAAAGCTGATATCTCGCCGCAGCACTCTGTTACACTCCTGGATCTGAAAGAGCGGAGCAAGCTTGGCCTCGTCCTCCACCAGCGACCCAACCAGCAAAGCCCTCAGGCCCGACATCGGCGAGAGACGGCTGGCACGGCCCGCTACGAATGCGCTCCCGACGGCGCGAACAACAACTGGCGCTTGGAGCGGCGACTCCGTCCTGCACGCCAGCGCCGGCGCCCGGCAGCAGCCTCTCTCTCTCCCAAAAGGCGGCGTGGCGGAGCATGCCCCGTAGCCAGGCGACGAACCGCAGCGCATCGACCGGCCGGGGCGCCTCGCCTTCGCTGGTTCCCCTGGACCGCCGGTTCCCTCGCGTGCGTTGCGTCGGCTCCCTCGATCCTGGATCCCACGCGCGGCTGGCGTCCACTAAATCCCCTCGAGGCCTCGACCGCACCGGCTGCTCCTCTCCTCCGGTCGCTGGATTGGGCGGGTGGACCTCGATCGGGATTGGGCGAGCTTCGATCGGGATCGGGAGTTGACAACAACGGCGGTTGCGTTCCACCTTAAAAGGACGGCTCCGAGCACATCGTCGTGGTAGGCAAATCAACAGAGAGTGTGACGCCGTTTCGCTATGTGCGCTGGCGCTAGAGATCGAGAAAGAGCAAGGGGGGCCGCTGGTCGAGGTCGATGTCGTGGTCGGCGGCGCTGCCGGGAAGGATACGTCCAGCCGCCTTGATTGGGAGAAAGAGCACAGAGGTCGGGGAGAGGAGGGGGTTGTGCGAGACGACGTCTCGATCCGGTTCGTGTGGGGAGAGGAGACTTGGCCCATTGGGCCCAATTTAACGTGGAACGTCCAAAAATGCTAACGGATCAGCGGCCCACACGGTGTGCGATCGGTATTTATACTATTATTAAAAGAGCAAACATAAACTCCCTTAAAGCCACACAATAAATTGTACACCAGATAATCAGGACCCTTCGATTAAATTAAGTTAAACACATCCTACTGTTCATATTACGCCAATGATCATCTATACTACTATTAAAAGAGCAAACATAAACTCCCCTAAAGCCACACAACAAATTATACACGAGATAACCAGGACCCTTCGATTAAATTAAGTTAAATACATCCTACTATCCATATTACGCCAATGGTCAGCCGACCAGATCAATGTCTCAGATCAAATGTTCTGTCAAGCAGACACGTCTGTCAATCGTTCGTGCTCCGCATCCTTCGATCCACGCGGCCCACCCTGCCTGATTTGTGGAACTAATTGGTCTGATTTTCCTCCCACGACCCCCTTAATTGCGGAAACAACCGAAGATAATCTTCCTTGTTTCTCTCCACCTCTTTCTTGAAAAAAACTGCTCCCTCCCCTTGCCCGCTTACCTCTCCCACGGCCCTGTCGCCCGTAGGTTCTTCGCCGCCGCCCCACGCGCCGCAGGCAGGGATCTCCCATCCCACACGACAAGCGTGCGCCGGAGGACTGAAAGGGCGACCACCATCTCCTCTCCCTCGCCCCGCTCCGACTCACCCACCGCCGCGGGGAGTAGGCTGCTCTTGGTGCTCGACCGGGCGCTCACCGATGAGGAGCAAGACTGCCGCGAGCTCAGTGCTCCAGATGCTCGGCCGCCCGCTCCATCCCCCGTCCGCTCAGTGCTCCAGATACTCGGCCGCGCCCCTAACACGGATCGTCAACTCCTCTCGCGCCCTCATCGCATCCATCGCCAACGATGACGGTGCTCATCACATCAGCGAGGAGGACCTCGAGGGTTGCCGCATGGTGGTGCAGGCGTGCAACTGCTCCTCGATCCCGTGTGACGACCGCGGGGTCGGTAACTTGCCGCAGCACTGATAGCGGACGAGGCCACACAGCGCGCTGGATTGGTGTTGTGGTTGGGCTTGGATCTTGCGAGATTGTTGTGGATGTGTCTTGTGCCTCCTGTGGCCAGAACCCTCTCCCCGATTTCGATTCCTCCTCCGGCCAGCAGCCCCTGCCCATGCACTACCCAGGCGGGAGGGCCATAGAAGAGGCGGGCGAGGGGGGGTCTCTTCTTCTTCCTTCCAATCCACACACATTGCAGTCCTTCTCTTCTTCTCCCGTCCGATCCACACACATCACAGTCTACCAAGGACTTGCTCAGGTGAGGGAGGAGCAAAAGGATATTCAGTTTGCTGCTCTCGTGTCATCCAACAGATATTCAGTGTCCTAAAGCATACACATCGTGGCAAGCTGACATTGACAAGCGGAAATCAGATGCCTCAAGTTCCTGAAGTTCATTGCAAAAATAGAAAACTTAGTAGACTTAATCAGTGTAGACAATGGAATTCTCGATTTTTATGCGTGCCATCCAAAAGATGTTGCTTTAGTACATATTCTTGGAGCTTGTACATTGGCATGATATCTCATAAGTTACAGGGGAATCGGCGATGCCACATCCGAGATCAGAGTTAGTTTTTTCAGGAGGGAATGATCAGGGTTAGTGAGGATAAGGGGACATGCTTTTGTTAGAGCTGTCGAGGATGATTTTGGCTGCTGTTTGGGCCTTTGCCAAGCTCTATGGATCTGGTTATAAAACTGTCTGCTCCTACTAATAGATACGACATTGCTGCTGTCAAGTTTTCAAAAATAATATGCTTGTTTGTGATGGAATGTGAGTGTACTGATGCTTGAGATGATTACGGCTCATTGGTGCTATTAGATTTTTGGATGACCATGCAATTTTTACAATGATTAGATACATGTTTGTCTATGCATTGCAACTTGCAACTAGAGAGTTTCAAAAATCTTACAAAAAAATTTCTCTGCAACTATTAAGTTAAATCTTGCATATGGAAGTTTATATATGATGTTTTCTTGGTTCATAAGTCTAACTAGATTAATGAGTTTTTTTTCTATTATGCTATCGTGCGTTGTACGTGCAATCTTACTAGTTAGCAAAAGAACCGAGATTACGTGCGATTCCCACCTAATCTGACGGCTGAAAATGCTTGAAATTGACGATCGGACGGCTGTGAACGCTGATGCTCTGAGAGGGCTGGAAAAGTGCTCAGTTTTAATATATCTAAATGTTAGCTGGTTGGGAAGGATCATCCAATGATGCAAACATTCTCGTTCATAGCATGGCTAGACCTGATGGGATCAATATCCCATTGAAAAGTTCTACCTAGGAGATGATGGATATGTATGTCGGCCTAGTGTTCTTCCAAACTTTAGGAAAACTAGGTACCATCTGAACGAGTTCTCTTTGTTGGGGAACACAGTATTTTAAAAAATTTACCTACGATCACGCAAGATCTATTTAGGAGATGCATAGCAACTAGAGGGGAGAGTATGTGTACATACCCTCGTAGACTGAAAGCGGAAGCGTTTAGTAACGCGATTGATGTAGTCGAACGTCTTATTGATCCAACCGATCCAAGTACCGAACGCACGGCACCTCCGTGATCAGCACACGTTCAGCTAGATGACGTCCCTCGAATTCTTGATCCAGTTGAGGCCGAGGAAGAGTTCCGTCGGCACGACGGTGTGGTGACGGTGATGATGAAGTTACCGACGCAGGGCTTCGCCTAAGCACTACAACGATATGACCGGGGTGTGTAACTGTGGAGGGGGGCACCGCACATGACTAAAAGATCAACTTGTGTGTCTTTGGGGTGCCCCCTCCCCAAGTATATAAAGGTGGGAGGAGAGGAGGCTGGCCCTAGGAGGGGGCGCGCCATGGGGGAAGTCCTACTTGGACTCCTAGTCCAAGTAGGATTCGGTCCCCTCTTTTCCTAGTCCAAGTAGGAGAAGAAGGGCAAGAGGAGAGAAGAGAAGGAAGGAGGAGGACGCCACCCCCTCCCCTTGTCCAATTAGGACTGGGCAAGGGGGGCGCCACCTCTGGCCGGCCCTCTCTCTTCTCCACTAAGGCCCATTGTGGCCCATTAATCCCCCGGGGGGTTCCGGTAAACCCTGGTACTCTGAAACTTATCCGAAACGACCCGAACCATTTCAGTGTATGAATATAGCCTTTCAATATATGAATATTTATGTCTTGACCATTTCAAGACTCCTCATCATGTCTGTGAGCTCATCCAGGACTCCGAACAACCTTCGGTACATCAAATCACATAAACTGATAATACAAATCGTCATCGAACGTTAAGCGTGCGGACCCTACGGGTTCGAGAACTATGCAGACATGACCGAGACACATCTCTGGTCAATAACCAGTAGCAAAACCTGGATGCTCATACTGGCTCCTACATATTCTACGAAGATCTTTATCGGTCAAACCGCACAACAACATATGTTGTTCCCTTTGTCATGGTATGTTACTGAAGGAAATATGCCCTAGAGGCAATAATAAAGTTATTATTTATTTCCTTATATCATGATAAAAGTTTATTATTCATGCTAGAATTGTATTAACCGGAAACATAATAGTTTTGTGAATACATAGACAAACTAAACGTCACTAGTGTGCCTCTACTTAACTAGCTCGTTAATCGAAGATGGTTATGTTTCCTAACCATAGACATGTGTTGTCATTTGATTAACGGGATCACATCATTAGGAGAATGATGTGATTGACATGACCCATTCCATTAGCTTAGCACCCGATCGTTTAGTATGTTGCTATTGCTTTCTTCATGACTTATACATGTTCCTATGACTATGAGATTATGCAACTCTCGTTTGCCGGAGGAAAACTTTGTGTGCTACCAAACGTCACAACGTAACTGGGTGATTATAAAGGAGCTCTACAGGTGTCTCCAAAGGTACATGTTGGGTTGGCGTATTTCGAGATTAGGATTTGTCACTCTGATTGTCGGAGAGGTATCTCTGGGCCCTCTCGGTAATGCACATCACATAAGCCTTGCAAGCATTGCAACTAATGAGTTAGTTGCAAGATGGTGTATTACGAAACGAGTAAAGAGACTTGCCGGTAACGATATTGAACTAGGTATTGAGATACCGACGATCGAATCTCAGGCAAGTAACATACCGATGACAAAGGGAACAAAGTATGTTGTTATGCGGTCTGACCGATAAAGATCTTCGAAGAATATGTGGGAGCCAATATGAGCATCCAGGTTATGCTATTGGTTATTGACCGGAGACATGTCTCGGTCATGTCTACATTGTTCTCGAACCCGTAGGGTCCGCATGCTTAACGTTACGATGACAGTTTCATTATGAGTTTATATATTTTGATATACCGAAGTTTGTTCGGAGTCCCAGATGTGATCACAGACATGACAAGGAGTCTCGAAATAGTCGAGACATAAATATTGATATATTGGACGGCTATATTCGGACACCGGAAGTGTTCCGTGTGATTTCGGAGAAAACCGGAGTGCCGGAGGGTTACCGGAACCCCCCCGGGAGAAGTAATGGGCCTTATGGGCCCTAGTGGAGAGAGAGAGAGGGGCGTCCAGGGTGGGCCGCGCCCCCCCTCCCCCTCTGGTCCGAATTGGACTAGGAGAGGGGGGCGGCGCCCCCCTTTCCTTCTCCCTCTTCCCCTTCCTTTCCCCCTCCTAGTAGGAGTAGGAAAGAGGGGAGTCCTACTCCTACTAGGAGGAGGACTCCTCCTCCTTGGCGTGCCCAAGGGCCGGCCGGCCTCCCCCCTTGCTCCTTTATATACGGGGGCAGGGGGCACCTCTAAACACACAAGTTGATCCTCGTGATCGTTTTCTTAGCTGTGTGCGGTGCCCCCTTCCACCATACTCATCGATAATATTGTAGCGGTGCTTAGGCAAAGCCCTGCGACGGTAGAACATCAAGATCGTCACCACGCCGTCGTGCTGACGGAACTCTTCCCTGACACTTTGCTGAATCGGAGTCCGGGGATCGTCATCGAGCTGAACGTGTGCTAAAACTCGGAGGTGCCATAGTTTGGGTGCTTGATCGGTCGGGCCGTGAAGACGTACGACTACATCAACCGTGTTGTCATAACGCTTCCGTTGTCGGTCTACGAGGGTACGTAGACAACACTCTCCCCTCTCGTTGCTATGCATCACCATGATCTTGCGTGTGCGTAGGAATTTTTTTGAAATTACTACGTTCCCCAACAGTGGCATCCGAGCCTAGGTTTTATGCGTTGATGTTGTGCACGAGTAGAACACAAGTGAGTTGTGGGCGATATAAGTCATACTGCTTACCAGCATGTCATACTTTGGTTCGGCGGTATTGTTGGATGAAGCGGCCCGGACCGACATTACGCGTACGCTTACGCGAGACTGGTTCTACCGACGTGCTTTGCACACAGGTGGCTGGCGGGTGTCAGTTTCTCCAACTTTAGTTGAACCGAGTGTGGCTATGCCCGGTCCTTGCGAAGGTTAAAACAGCACCAACTTGACAAACTATCGTTGTGGTTTTTGATGCGTAGGTAAGATTGGTTCTTGCTTAAGCCCGTAGCAGCCACGTAAAACTTGCAACAACAAAGTAGAAGACGTCTAACTTGTTTTTGCAGGGCATGTTGTGATGTGATATGGTCAAGACATGATGCTAAATTTTATTGTATGAGATGATCATGTTTTGTAACCGAGTTATCGGCAACTGGCAGGAGCCATATGGTTGTCGCTTTATTGTATGCAATGCAATCGCCCTGTAATGCTTTACTTTATCACTAAGCGGTAGCGATAGTCGTAGAAGCATAAGATTGGCGAGACGACAACGATGCTACGATGGAGATCAAGGTGTCGGGCTGGTGACGATGGTGATCATGACGGTGCTTCGAAGATGGAGATCGCAAGCACAAGATGATGATGGCCATATCATATCACTTATATTGATGCATGTGATGTTTATCTTTTATGCATCTTATCTTGCTTTGATTGATGGTAGCATTTTAAGATGATCTCTCGCTAAATATCAAGAAGTGTTCTCCCTGAGTATGCACCGTTGCGAAAGTTCTTCGTGCTGAGACACCACGTGATGATCGGGTGTGATAGGCTCTATGTTCAAATACAACGGGTGCAAAACAGTTGCACACGCAGAATACTCAGGTTATACTTGACGAGCCAAGCATATACAGATATGGCCTCGGAACACGGAGACCGAAAGGTCGAGCGTGAATCATATAGTAGATATGATCAACATAGTGATGTTCACCAATGAAGCTACTCCATCTCACGTGATGATCGGACATGGTTTAGTTGATTTGGATCAGGTGATCACTTAGAGGATTAGAGGGATGTCTATCTAAGTGGGAGTTCTTTAGTAATATGATTAATTGAACTTAAATTTATCATGAACTTAGTACTTGATAGTATCTTGCTTGTTTATGTTTGATTGTAGATAGATGGCCGTGCTGTTGTTCCGTTGAATTTTAATGCGTTCCTTGAGAAAGCAAAGTTGAAAGATGATGGTAGCAATTACACGGACTGGGTCCGTAACTTGAGGATTATCCTCATTGCTGCACAGAAGAATTACGTCCTGGAAGCACCGCTGGGTGCCAGGCCTGCTGCTGGAGCAACACCAGATGTTATGAACGTCTGGCAGAGCAAAGCTGATGACTACTCGATAGTTCAGTGTGCCATGCTTTACGGCTTAGAATCGGGACTTCAATGACGTTTTGAACGTCATGGAGCATATGAGATGTTCCAGGAGTTGAAGTTAATATTTCAAGCAAATGCCCGGATTGAGAGATATGAAGTCTCCAATAAGTTCTATAGCTGCAAGATGGAGGAGAACAGTTCTGTCAGTGAGCATATACTCAAAATGCCTGGGTATAATAATCACTTGATTCAATTGGGAGTTAATCTTCCACATGATTGCGTCATTGACAGAATTCTCCAATCACTTCCACCTAACTACAAGAGCTTCGTGATGAACTATAATATGCAAGGGATGAATAAGACAATTCCCGAGCTCTTCGCAATGCTGAAAGCTGCGGAGGTAGAAATCAAGAAGGAGCATCAAATGTTGATGGTCAACAAGACCACTAGTTTCAAGAAAAAGGGCAAAGGGAAGAAGAAGGGGAACTTCAAAAAGAACAGCAAGCAAGTTGCTGCTCAGGAGAAGAAACCCAAATCTGGACCTAAGCCTGAAACTGAGTGCTTCTACTGCAAGCAGACTGGTCACTGGAAGCGGAACTGCCCCAAGTATTTGGCGGATAAAAAGGATGGCAAGGTGAACAAAGGTATATATGATATACATGTTATTGATGTGTACCTTACTAATGCTCGCAGTAGCACCTGGGTATTTGATACTGGTTCTGTTGCTAATATTTGCAACTCGAAACAGGGACTACGGATTAAGCGAAGATTGGCTAAGGACGAGGTGACGATGCGCATGGGAAATGGTTCCAAAGTCGATGTGATCGCGGTCGGCACGCTACCTCTACATCTACCTTCGGGATTAGTATTAGACCTAAATAATTGTTATTTGGTGCCAGCGTTGAGCATGAACATTATATCTAGATCTTGTTTGATGCGAGACGGTTATTCATTTAAATCAGAGAATAATGGTTGTTCTATTTATATGAGTAATATCTTTTATGGTCATGCACCCTTGAAGAGTGGTCTATTCTTATTAAATCTCGATAGTAGTGACACACATATTCATAATGTTGAAGCCAAAAGATGCAGAGTTGATAATGATAGTGCAAATTATTTGTGGCACTGCCGTTTAGGTCATATCGGTGTAAAGCGCATGAAGAAACTCCATACTGATGGACTTTTGGAACCACTTGATTATGAATCACTTGGTACTTGCGAACCGTGCCTTATGGGCAAGATGACCAAAACACCATTCTTCGGTACTATGAAGAGAGCAACAGATTTGTTGGAAATCATACATACAGATGTATGTGGTCCGATGAATGTTGAGGCTCGTGGCGGATATTGTTATTTTCTCACCTTCAAAGATGACTTAAGCAGATATGGGTATATCTACTTAATGAAACATAAGTCTGAAACATTTGAAAAGTTCAAAGAATTTCAGAGTGAAGTTGAAAATCATCGTAACAAGAAAATAAAATTCCTACGATCTGATCGTGGAGCAGAATATTTGAGTTACGAGTTTGGTATACATTTGAAACAATGCGGAATAGTTTCGCAACTCACGCCACCCGGAACACCACAGCGTAATGGTGTGTCCGAACGTCATAATAGTATTTTACTAGATATGGTGCGATCTATAATGTCTCTTACTGATTTACCGCTATCATTTTTGGGTTATGCTTTAGAGACGGCCGCATTCACGTTAAATAGGGCACCATCAAAATCCGTTGAGACGACGCCTTATGAACTGTGGTTTGGCAAGAAACCAAAGTTGTCGTTTCTGAAAGTTTGGGGCTGCGATGCTTATGTGAAAAAGCTTCAACCTGATAAGCTCAAAACCAAATCGGAGAAATGCGTCTTCATAGGATATCCAAAGGAAACTATTGGATACACCTTCTATCACAGATCCGAAGGCAAGACTTTTGTTGCTAAATTCGGAAACTTTCTAGAGCAGGAGTTTCTCTCGAAAGAAGTGAGTGGGAGGAAAGTAGAACTTGATGAGGTAACTGTACCTGCTCCCTTATTGGAAAGTAGTACATCACAGAAACCGGTTTCTGTGACACCTACACCAATTAGTGAGGAAGCTAATGATGATGATCATGAAACTTCAGAACAAGATACTACTGAACCTCGTAGATCAACCAGAGTAAGATCCGCACCAGAGTGGTACGGTAATCCTGTTCTGGAAGTCATGCTACTAGATCATGATGAACCTACGAACTATGGAGAAGCGATGGTGAGCCCAGATTCCGCAAAATGGCTTGAAGCCATGAAATCTGAGATGGGATCCATGTATGAGAACAAAGTGTGGACTTTGGTTGACTTGCCCAAAGATCGGCAAGCAATTGAGAATAAATGGATCTTCAAGAAGAAGACTGACGCTGACGGTAATGTTACTGTCTACAAAGCTCCACTTGTCGCAAAAGGTTTTCGACAAGTTCAAGGGATTGACTACGAGGAGACCTTCTCACCCGTAGCGATGCTTAAGTCTGTCCGAATCATGTTAGCAATTGCCGCATTTTATGATTATGAAATTTGGCAGATGGATGTCAAAACTGCATTCCTGAATGGATTTCTGGAAGAAGAGTTGTATATGATGCAGCCAGAAGGTTTTGTCGATCCAAAGGGAGCTAACAAAGTGTGCAAGCTCCAGTGATCCATTTATGGACTGGTGCAAGCCTCTCGGAGTTGGAATAAATGCTTTGATAATGTGATCAAAGCATTTGGTTTTGTACAGACTTTTGGAGAAGCCTGTATTTACAAGAAAGTGAGTGGGAGCTCTGTAGCATTTCTGATATTATATGTAGATGACATATTACTAATCGGAAATGATATAGAATTTCTGGATAGCATAAAGGGATACTTGAATAAGAGTTTTTCAATGAAAGACCTCGATGAAGCTGCTTACATATTGGGCATTAAGATCTATAGAGATAGATCAAGACGCTTAATTGGACTTTCACAAAGCACATACCTTGACAAAGTTTTGAAGAAGTTCAAAATGGATAAAGCAAAGAAAGGATTCATGCCTGTGTTACAAGGTGTGAAATTCAGTAAGACTCAATGTCCGACCACTGCAGAAGATAGAGAGAAAATGAAAGATGGTCCCTATGCTTCAGCCATAGGCTCTATCATGTATGCAATGTTGTGTACCAGACCTGATGTATGTCTTGCTATAAGTCTAGCAGGGAGGTACCAAAGTAATCCAGGAGTGGATCACTGGAGAGCGGTCAAGAACATCCTGAAATACCTGAAAAGGACTAAGGATATGTTTCTCATATATGGAGGTGACAAAGAGCTCATCGTAAATGGTTACGTTGATGCAAGCTTTGACACTGATCCGGACGATTCTAAATCGCAAACCGGATACGTGTTTACATTAAAAGGTGGAGCTGTCAGTTGGTGCAGTTCTAAACAAAGCGTTGTGGCGGGATCTACATGTGAAGCGGAGTACATAGCTGCTTCGGAAGCAGCAAACGAAGGAGTCTGGATGAAGGAGTTCATATCCGATCTAGGTGTCATACCTAGTGCATCGGGTCCAATGAAAATCTTTTGTGACAATACGTGCAATTGCCTTGGCAAAGGAATCCAGATTTCACAAGAGAACCAAGCACATCAAGAGACGCTTCAATTCCATCCGGGATCTAGTCTAGGTGGGAGACATAGAGATTTGCAAGATACATATGGAACTGAATGTAGCAGACCCGTTAACTAAGCCTCTTCCACGAGCAAAACATGATCGACACCAAAGCTCCATGGGTGTTAGAATCATTACTATGTAATCTAGATTATTGACTCTAGTGCAAGTGGGAGACTGAAGGAAATATGCCCTAGAGGCAATAATAAAGTTATTATTTATTTCCTTATATCATGATAAAAGTTTATTATTCATGCTAGAATTGTTTTATCCGGAAACATAATACTTGTGTGAATACATAGACAAACTAAACGTCACTAGTGTGCCTCTACTTAACTAGCTCGTTAATCGAAGATGGTTATGTTTCCTAACCATAGACATGTGTTGTCATTTGATTAACGGGATCACATCATTAGGAGAATGATGTGATTGACATGACCCATTCCATTAGCTTAGCACCCGATCGTTTAGTATGTTGCTATTGCTTTCTTCATGACTTATACATGTTCCTATGACTATGAGATTATGCAACTCTCGTTTGCCAGAGGAACACTTTGTGTGCTACCAAACGTCACAACGTAACTGGGTGATTATAAAGGAGCTCTACAGGTGTCTCCAAAGGTACATGTTGGGTTGCCGTATTTCGAGATTAGGATTTGTCACTCCGATTGTCGGAGAGGTATCTCTGGGCCCTCTCGGTAATGCACATCACATAAGCCTTGCAAGCATTGCAACTAATGAGTTAGTTGCAAGATGGTGTATTACGAAACGAGTAAAGAGACTTGTCGGTAACGATATTGAACTAGGTATTGAGATACCGACGATCGAATCTCAGGCAAGTAACATACCGATGACAAAGGGAACAAAGTATGTTGTTATGCGGTCTGACCGATAAAGATCTTCGAAGAATATGTGGGAGCCAATATGAGCATCCAGGTTACGCTATTGGTTATTAACCGGAGACATGTCTCGGTCATGTCTACACTGTTCTCGAACCCGTAGGGTCCGCACGCTTAACGTTATGATGACAGTTTCATTATGAGTTTATATATTTTGATATACGAAGTTTGTTCGGAGTCCCAGATGTGATCACAGACACGACGAGGAGTCTCGAAATAGTCGAGACATAAATATTGATATATTAGACGGCTATATTCGGACACCGGAAGTGTTCCGTGTGATTTCGTAGAAAACCGGAGTGCCGGAGGGTTACCGGAACCCCCCGGAGAAGTAATGGGCCTTATGGGCCCTAGTGGAGAGAGAGAGGGGCGGCCAGGGTGGGCCGCGCGCCCCCTCCCCCTCTGGTCCGAATTGGACTAGGAGAGGGGGGCGGCGCCCCCTTTCCTTCTCCCTCTCCCCCTTCCTTTCCCCCTCCTAGTAGGAGTAGGAAAGAGGGGAGTCCTACTCCTACTAGGAGGAGGACTAGGAGTAGGACTCCTCCTCCTTGGCGCGCCCAAGGGCCGGCCGGCCTCCCCCTTGCTCCTTTATATACGGGGGCAGGGGGGCACCTCTAAACACACAAGTTGATCCTCGTGATCGTTTTCTTAGCCGTGTGCGGTGCCCCCTTCCACCATACTCCTCGATAATATTGTAGCGGTGCTTAGGCGAAGCCCTGCGACGGTAGAACATCAAGATCGTCACCACACCGTCATGCTGACAGAACTCTTCCCCGACATTTTGCTAGATCGGAGTCCGGGGATCGTCATCGAGCTGAACGTGTGCTAAAACTCGGAGGTGCCGTAGTTTCGGTGCTTGATCGGTCGGGCCGTGAAGACGTACGACTACATCAACCGCGTTGTCATAACGCTTCCGCTGTCGGTCTACGAGGGTACGTAGACAACACTCTCCCCTCTCATTGCTATGCATCACCATGATCTTGCGTGTGCGTAAGAATTTTTTTGAAATTACTACGTTCCCCAACAGTTACTTGCCCGAGATTCGATCGTTGATATCATCATACCTAGTTCAATCTCGTTACCAACAAGTTTCTTTACTCGTTTTGTAGTGCATCATCCCACAACTAACTCATTAGTCACATTTCTTGCAAGGCTTATAGTGATGTGCATTACCGAGAGGGCCCAGAGATACCTCTCCGACAATCGGAGTGACAAATCCTAATCTTGATCTATGCCAACTAAACAAACACCATCGGAGACACCTGTAGAGCATCTTTATAATCACCCAGTTACGTTGTGACGTTTGATAGCACACTAATTGTTCCTCCGGTATTCCGGGGTTGCATAATGTCATAGTCATAGGGACATGCATAAGTCATGAAAAAAGCAATAGTAATAAACTAAACGATCATAGTGCTAAGCTAACGGATGGGTCTTGTCCATCACATCATTCTCTAATGATGTGATCCCATTCATCACATGAAAACACATGTCTATGTCTAGGAAACTTAACCATCTTTGATTAACGAGCTAGTCTAGTAGAGGCATACTAGGGACACTCTGTTTGTCTATGTATTCACACATGTACTAAGTTTCCGATTAATACAATTCTAGCATGAATAATAAACATTTATCATGATATAAGGAAATATGAATAACAACTTTATTATTGCCTCTAGGGCATATTTCCTTCACTCTTCTAGGAACTATCCTAGGACAGTTGCAGAATTGTTCAATATCAAACAGTCTAGCCTTAGAGTTACGGTTGAGAGGGCATTTGGAGCTCTAAAGAATAGATTTAAGATTCTGGATCAGAAGACATTCCTCCCTTTTCCCACCCAAGTTAAGCTTTTTCTTGTATGTTGCATTATTCACAATTGGACCCTAGAAGAATGGGGTTGTGATGATCTTGTGCTAGAGGAGAAAGATGTGTCGGCTAATGATGTTGATGACTCCGGCCATGGTGTGGAGGCACATGAGAATGAAGCTTCGAAGAGCAAAAGGTCGAAGTGGCTAAGGTAATGTGCGTAAACAGAGGTAACACAAGGATCTGAAGAAGAAGAAGAAGAAGAAGCAGAGTAAGAAGCAACAACGGGAGAAGAAGAAGACGAGGGTGGATTTACCCCTAGTTCAACACCATTGAACATTCCCCTGTTAAGACATATGATTGTTGATTTGTATTGCAATTTGTTACTCCATCCAATCCAAAATAAGTGTCGTGGTTTCAGTTTAAACCTAAAACCACGACACTTTGGATCGGGGCAAGTAGTAGGTAGGATGAGCTGTCATTTGTTTACTAAACAATACTTATTTCATGCTCCATATGTAGTGTAATGTATAGTAAGAGCATCTACAGTCGGGCGCATCAAACCCACGTCACACACCTAGACGGACGGTCCGATCATAAAAATGTGACCCAGACGGGCTCCTCATACCGGCCCTAAAGAACTAGGCTGATTGGCACCCCTCATATCTAGGCCAAATCTGGGATGGATATGAGGAGGCCCGGGCGCGTGTAAACCCTAGTCCTCTCCTATCTACGACCTAGGGTTCTCATTAGGGATCCTATCTGGAACTCAATTCTTGGTAGACATCTCAAACACCATTGTAATCCTCTACACGAGGTATCCCTCACCATGAATACCAAGACAAAGCGGGATGTAGGGTATTACTCTTTGGAGGCCCGAGCCTGGGTAAATAGTGTGTGCAAACTCCATTCTGATACTTCTGGTCTTGTCATGAACCCTACCGAGGGATCTGACGGGAATTCACTCCATCATTATGCTCCACTACGAGGGGCAATGCAGGGATAACACAGAAGCTCACGAAGCTTTGGTATGATCTGCAACGCTGGAGCCACGACCGCAACAATGGATGGGCCCTCGGTGGAGGATGAAACAATGGGCAAGGAGGGCAGAGCCGACGAAGTGTCCCCAACACGAGGGAGAAACGAGCATAGAGCTCCACACCCTTATCCCCTGAGGGGCCAACACCGACCCCACCAAGAAGACACGACATATGAGTAGTATGTAACATGGCCGACACAAGGGAAAACCTGCTAAAAACAGTCTCCGCCTGCTCCAACAATCTCTCAATCCGCGCTAGATAGCCTTGTTGCAGAGCAGACTGAAGCACCACATGAGATGAGGTTGTCGGGCCAACGAGAGCAGAAACGACCGACACCGAAGACCCACGGTGAAGCACCTTGGAGGGGAGCGTGGAACCCATTGGACTCTCACATGCATCTGGAGCTTGATGATGCTCAGCACCGAGGCAGTGCACTGACGGCGTGACAAGGCATGCCAGCGGGCTGAGCGGACGCCAAGGATTGTGGCACTCGCATACGCTGTGACCGTTCTTTCACTGCAAGGATTCCGGTCTATTGCAACAAAATTTATTGCCACAATTATGTTTCGTTGCAATAGAACACAATATTACCACAAATTACTGGGTTGTGGTAATAGGAACAACGTACTGCCACAACTAAGTTTTATCGTGATAAATACTCATTTTGTTGCAATAGAGGCTCCGTATTGCAACAAACTATAGTGTCATTGCAATACGGTAGCGATATTGCGACAAACAAATTTCGTTGCGTGAGCCAGTTAGTTGGTTGCAATAGAGACTAGGTATTTCAACAGAATAACTATTCGTGGTAATATTTGGAAAGATATTGCAACACCCGTATGATGTTGCATTAGTTATAAATATTGTTGCGAAAATTGGCTAAATATTGCAACAAAATATGTATTGGTCACAATAGTATATATATTTATGGCCTCAATTTCGTTGCGTTGCAATAACTATTGTTTATTGCGACAAATTGCGTATCCATGGTAATATGTAGAGCATACTGCAAAAATCCCCTATTGTTATGAAAAAGAACAAGATATTGGCAACGATATTCATATAGTTAACGACGGACCTTCATTGGGGCCTTCTGGCATGTGGCCCACTAGCAAAATTGCATTCTTTTTAGTAGCCCTAATCCTATCATGGCCTGCAGCCCATGAGTCCATGATTGGTTGCCATATGACCACAATACATAGCTAGAGATAACGACCTACTCTGTAAAAAAATAGAGAACGACCTAGATGAACGGGACAACTTCTTCTCATCTCCATGCGGCTTCGGTAGCAGATCACTAGGTGCCTAGGTCCTCTGGCACTTTCGGTTGGCCTCCATCCTCACTCAATCCCCCTCCCCGAGTTAATTTCATCCAGAAACAACACTTGAGACAGTTGTACGAATTAGTATCACTATTCAAAATTTTGCATATCAGTACCATATTTAGGTCAAGCTGTTACAAAATGATCTAAACCGTGTGGTTTATTTACATATAAGTACCACAATTGGTGTAGTGCAAGCGGATTGGTACCACATATAAACACGTATTGACGGAAACTGACCAGCGGGATCCCCTGTCAAGGGCTGATGTGGCATGTTCTTTTGCTTGGTTTACATTTAATGACACAAATGGCCTCATTTGCAGGGAAAACTAAAAATCCGGCACCAAAAATTAAAAGACACGCTCGCCCGCCAGGATTTGAAACTTGGACACACATAATGCGGTAGAAGCTCCCTGACCACTACTCCACACAATTGCATGTGATAAAGTTGAGGCTTTCTTGTTTTTATACTCTAACTTATACCCTGTTTCTTTTATGGACGACTGTTTCATTTTTAATATGTTTTTGGGTTTCTTTTATCTTTTTAGACACAAAAAAATGGCGCCTAAGTGATTCGAATACAGGAGCTCGCGCATATTTCTAACTCATATTTGTATATATAAAAGTTGAGGCGCACATATTTCTATCTCATATAAGTACTCCCTCCAGGACAGTAATTTTGGTTTTTCTTCAAACTGAAGATTAATCTACATTCTGGAACAAAAAATACGTGATTCACAGAGCTATCATACCCGCGACCTAAAGCGTGTTGGGCCAACTGTAGGAAGTAGTATATTTACCTGCAGATATCTTTGTTGCCATGTACAGTAAGTAATATATTTATCTGCTACTACTAAAAAATTGGAAATTTTGATGCATATTTATTTTCTGGAAATTTTTAAAAATGTTGAGAACGCTTTTGGAAAATGTTGAACGTGTATTTGTTTTAAAATGTTCATCATGCATTCAGAAAATTGACAATGTGTATTCCAAATGAGGTTAGACGTGTATTAAAAAATTATTGTGTAAAATATTCTTATATTTCTTTTATCTTTTTTTCAGATCTTGGGTATTCTTCGGGTTTCCATTTTTTTTATGCACACTTCTTTTTTATATAAGTTTTGTAATAAACGGTATATGTTTTTTCAATACTGTCCACATATTTTTAATTTATACTGAACTTTTTATTATGTCACATTTTTTGAAAATACACACCAAAAATTCTTTTATAAATACACACTGAAGACTATTGTATAATATATGAACAATTTTCTTATATATACATTGAACATTTTCTAATAAAGTTTTAGGATCAATCTCAAAAGACAAACAAGTAGTTACAATTTAACGTGGCAATTTTAATCTGCTTGCTTCTCAAAAGACAACAGCACGTCAATACTAAAGAAACACAAGACGAAGCAACTAAATCAGACAAAAACCAAACTAACAAGTCGCGTACTCGCGCCAGTAACATTTGTAGCAAGTCTGTAAGGATTACCCTACACCAAATAGCGCACTTGTGACAATGACAGAGAGGCAGTTAGCAGGCTAAGTGGCTAACACAAACAACTACGGGGGGATCTGATGGTGCAGAGCTTAGCACGAAAGAAAAGGGTTTTCGTCTTTACGAAGTAACCTTGACGGCCGCGGTGAGCTTCACGTGGACGCCCTTGTCGACGAACTTGGTCAGGTCAAGCGCGGTCTCCTTGCGCTGGCAGGGGCGGCTGGGCACGCCGACGCCGGCGCTGCTTCGCGGTGGTGCCGTACTGCCGAAGGCGTTGTAGTCGGCAGCCCGGCAGGGACTGACGGGAGGGGCCGGCGAGGCGGCGAAAATGACTGGGCGAGGCACTGAGGCAGGTGCTGGCGGCGGATCGAACGCGTAGAGCAGAGGGGATCAGGGCAATCAGCCGGCGTCGACAGGCACGGGACGAGCAGTCTAGGCAGTAGGCTGTTCCTGGGCTTTTTTTCTCGGGCCATCCTCCTAGTAAATAACCCAGCCTATAGCTCCACCCCGCGCCCCCTGTTGCACCGGCCCTGTGTTTTTTGTTCGTTTTTACTTTTCCTTTATATTTTCTGTTTTTGTTTTATTCTATGTTAAAATAAGTTGCGATTGCAAAAAGATTCTAAACTTTCAAAAAAATTGAATTTTCAAAAAAAGTTCTTGAATTAAAAAACTGTTCATGATTTCAAAAGAATAAACATTTTTCAATTTAATTGAACATTTTTATTTTGAAGAACAAATTTTTATGAGCATTTTTAATAATGGTGAATAATTTTTGTATTTGATGAACACGTTTGAGTTCGAGGAACCTTTTTTGAACTTGATGAACAAAATTTGTTCAATATTTCCTTTTTGAACAAATGGATGAACAAATTTAATTCAATGAACAATTTTTGAAAACTATGAACAAAATTCGTATTTTATGAACATATTTTTAGTTCAATGGCCAAATTTAGAATTTTGAAGAACATTTTTGAAATAGGTGAACAAAAAATTGAATTCAATGAAGATTTCTTGAATCGTTAAACTTTTGTTTTACGTGGAAAATGGGCCGGCCAATATGACAGCCCAACGCACGAGGGGGGGGTGTGCATGCCAGGTCGCTTGCGGGCGACCTGTGCACCATATGGGATCCCCCGATCGAGAGGCAGAGGAGCAGACCTAGCGATTTGGGCGAGATCGCAATGGAGGGCGGCAGACGCGTGGTCGAACTGGAAAGAAGATGAAGAGAAGTAGGGCTATCTTTGCTGATGGGCTAATGTAGAACGCTACTATATTCAACCTAGTATTCAGAGCCCAGGTGACAGAGTTCCGGGTCAACAGAGTTTCGACCAATTTCCAAATTTTTTGCAGAACTGAAAGTGAAATTCCAACTTTACGAGAGACTTACTTGTTCAAACTTGACAGATTGGAATTTCTGAGTTCAAACATTGAATCTACAAACAAGGATATCAGAAAGTGTATTCTCTATCAGGACCTTCTGATGAGTGCACAACTTCAATTCAGACATGGTTTATGTAGACAAACTAGACGTACATGCCCTCTTTCTCAAAAAAGGGATCTCCGATTGGATTATATTGGGTCGGCATCGTCCTCGCACTAGAAGCCCCGATGAGTTGGTACCTTGGGAGCTCCGGTTACAATTAGCTAGGGTTTTCTAGTTGTAAAATACCGAGTATATGTAGTGTCATTTGATTTTATTCCCCCGGTATGTGTGGAAACCACAAGACCTTCGATGGAGATGATCTATATATGTTCTTGGTATTGGAATTTCCATGCAAGGTTCTAGTATGCCCTGACAACTACTCTTTCTCCCATGTAATTCTAGTATCAATCTTTCCATGTGAGATTCTAGTTCGGCGTGGTCGTCGGATCTTCCTTGGATTGGATTATATTGGATCGAGTTTGCACTGTAAGCCCCGGTGAGTTGGTAGCCTGGGATCGCCTGTTATGGTTAGCTAGGGTTTGCTAGTTGGAAAATGCTGAATATATGTGGTGGCATTTGATTTTTGGTTGTATGATTAACATGATGATTCCCTATATATGTGTATAAACTACTTGTTGATCTGGGACAGAGACGATGATGAGGAGATAGATGAGTTATGGCTCTATCCCCCCCAATACGTGTGGAAACCACAAGACCTTCGATGGAGATGATTTATATATGTTCTTGGTGTAGGTATTTCCATGTGTAGCTGGGTCTTCTTTGGATTCGATTCTATTGGATTTGCGGACCGACCGGTAAGAAGAAAGCGGTCGATCCATTGGGGGTTTATTGCATGTGTGTGCGCGCGCATTTTCCATCACGTCCTTCGTGTTCTTTGCCATCTCCCGTCCTACCGCCCCATCACAAGATCGAACTGTGAGATCAGGACCGACATAGATCGACCGTCTCATCACCCCATATCTACTCATGTTCAAGGCAAGAGTAAAGCGAGGGTGACATACGATTTCTACCAATGAGTGCAGAACACAACATCTCCATTACCCTCGCCGTCTCGGCTGTTGTTCCTGTGTCGACTACATACTCTCCCCGCCAGCACACCATCATGTACGATTCGCAACGACGCGAACATCTATCTCGGCCAGTCAGCGAAAGAAAAATTACAAACAAATTTTAGTAATATTATTTTCAGCAGCAGATATATTCCATATTGATTTGATTTTTTTTCAATTTATTTCATTATTCTAAATGTTTCCTTAAAACACTGCTTTCCAAACAAATAATTAAGCGTGTACTCTGCTTTAGGGAAGTAATTTTTAACCTTCCCGCTAAAGCCTTCAGTCTCCCTCCATTTTTTTTAATTTCCCACCAAATAATTTGGTCGTCTCTACCGCCACAATTTCTTAACCTCCCCGTTAAACACCCCTCACAGATTTTCCCGATTATTTCTCTTCACCAAATCGTAGATCAGATCTGAGCTCTCTCGTCCTGGTTCCTCCGTCCTCACGGCGTCATGACGGCGTCGACACTGCAGACCACACCGGAGTCCATCGAACATACACTGCCTCAAGTTATTCCTTTCTCCCAAATCTCCTCCGTGCAGCGCAGCGCCTAGAGTCGAGCGAAGGCTGCGTCCTCGGCGGCACTAGGAGAGGCCGGGGATGAAGCCGGCGAGGCCCTCGTGGTTGGTGAGCATGGCCCAGACGACGTCGAGCGGAGCGCCGACCCGCACCCGCGCGCGCACTAGCCGCCGGTTCTTCTTCGGTTCTTCCCCGACAGTTTCCGCACCTCCATCTCGAACGCGTACTGCTCGTCCTGGCCCTCTTCCACCTCCCTGCCCCCTGCGGTCATTAGATCCTTCCCTTCGTAGGTGTCCAGTGTCCTCGCCGGCGACATCGGGGGCGCTCTCGGAGGAGGACGAGGAGGAGGCCGGGAGGGGGGTTCCGTTGGGAAGGGGCGGGGCGAGAGACGAAGCGGATGCGCGCGGGGCTGCAGAAATTGGTGGTGGTGGCGACGGTCAGGAGGAGGCAGAGGCGGAGGCGGAGGCGGAGGCGGTGGGGGTGGGGGCGGTCGTGGGGAGACGAGGAGGAGGGGCAGCAGGAGGCGGTGGGTGGTATGGCCATAGCAGCGCCCCCTTTCTATCGTAGAACAACCACACGGACGGCCGCCGTGCAACACTCCTTACCCTCGCCTCTGGCATGGCCGCCGGGATGCAATTGCCTGCCTGGCCTTCCTACTACAACAACCCCCAGGATGCAACCGCCGTGCAGCACTCCTCACTGTCAATGCCGTCCACGGCGACCATAGCCACTCCCTCACGCATTGAAGAGGATGTTCCTCCGTCGCTTCCCTTGCCATCGAAGTTATCGTTTCGTCGTCGTCCACTTCCGCATGGTCTACATCCTCACAGCTCCCTTTCCTCTCCTGCAAGAACCTAAGATCTGAAGATGTCACTGCAACTACAAGTGAAAGGATCCAAGATCCTCACCAACATACTTGCTTGATGCTTTACAATTACTGCTACGCTTGTAGATATATAGATATACTTGGCTTGAAGTTGAATTTCTACTAGTGTTGTTGGCTTGTTGCTGTACTCTTCCATGGGTATTGTCCAATAGTAATATTCCATGGGTAATGTTCAATAGCATTTATGGAACAGGAAAGAATGCTATTTATAAAATTAACTGACCAGGATACTAAAGATGTCTTGCTTGTGCTGCACATACACAGGTAGTTTGTTTCTTTCTGTAACTAAAACGTTGAGTTTACTGAATCTTGTGTCTTTCTGTAACTGAAACGTTGCGTTTACTGAATCTTGTTTCTTTCTGTACACTGGCTAGTGATCCTCGGCTGTACATATACTGCAGTAGTTTGTGTCTTTCTATGACTGAGAGAAGTAGACAAACATCATCGGCTGCACTAAATAGTGTTATTTCGTACGAATGTATTGATGTTTCCCTGTCAAGTTGGCCTATGTGGGTGTCAAGTTGGCCTATGTGGGTGTATGCCATGGCCAGGGACTGGTGTCAACTGACACAAGTCATATCTTGTAATTTCTTCATAAATCTGTGTTAATTACTGTCCATATACGTATGCTGACCCCTTTGCAATGAAGGCTGACACTATAGTAGTTTTTGTCTAGCTTCGTCCCTGGCCATGGCGACTGCGACCACGACCACAACTCCTGTATTTTTGTATTTTGGAGTGCCCCACGTTTTGTGTAAATAGTCTCAAGTTTTCTTTTTGACTATGTAAAATATTACCAAGTTAATATCAGAACCACTGTCCTATACTGAACCATACTGCCACATTCAGCGTATTTGACCTTGGTAGTTTGCTTACCACATTCAGGCTACATTTGATTTCATTTAATCTCTAAAGCCTAGCTTATTTTTGCTTACAACAGCTTCTGTATAGACTTGAATAGATATTTTTCCGGTCACTTTTTATACCTGCTTTAAGTACCACATTTCTTCTGAAATTGACTGAAATTATGATATTACTTACAGAAGGGCACGGTGATGAATTCAACGCAATATCCTGCTAATAGCAGATTGAGTACAATACACGGCAACTTGATAATAATATTTATGTTCACTTCAATAGCTAGGGATGCGTCAGGTAATGTGCACGCTTAAGAGGAAAGAGATGATGCACATTACTCCTTTCTGCAAGGTACACAACATCCTTAATTCTTAATGACTTATCTGAATGGTGCATATTGATAATGCTAAGTCGCTTAATTGTTTTTGTGTTCAGTAAAGAAAGGATTTTTTCCCGTAACAAGGATGGGAAGTATTTGCCAAAAAAAACAAGGATGGAAAGTATAACAGCTTACAAAAACCAACGTGGACAACACAGATCTGGTAAAAAAATTATGACATTTAAGCTATCTCTAACACTTGCTATTATGCATAAAATCCTTGATTGCTTAATCATCAAAACCGTTAATCCTTATACAGGAACTCGAGTAAATCATACTCACAAATAAGTTTTTGAGAAGGTACGAGTCTAACTAAATATGCATGCTTCGATGCTAACTGTACTTCCATGTGTCAAGCATCTCATTGTTATACTATTTGCAGAGAGACTTGGAAACCAGAGAAGAGGAGCGAAGATCAAGACTAGAATTTGAAAAAAAAAACATGATGGCAAAGTTTACAGAATTGAGCCAACAGATGGGAACCCAACAGCTGATTACATTCATATGCTTGCGACCTTGTAAGATTTATGTTGCTTAATTGCATTGCTAAAAGTGCACTTCTATTTTCAGGTGCTAACGAAGAGGATTAACAAAGGAAATAGTATCCAAACTTGCAAAATACTCTTTTACATAGATCTACTCCTAATAAGACTCCAGTTGCAAGGCCAACTATTATTTCTTCAAATGCTCTCATACAAGTTGCAACGAGGAATTCTCGAATGTTTAAAGCAATGGTAAGTCACAGCCTTGCTTTCTCTTCATGTTCACCTGCATTTTATACGTCATTGGCCTTCATAATTAGCTAGTTGCTGCTTCTTTTTCACCATGTGTTGTTGCTGCATCAAGGCACAACTTCAAAAAATGAATATGTGCTAGCTAGGGACATGAACTTAACTGAAACTATACATCAAATCACAACTTAAGTCACATCGGAAGCTTTTAGTACTTAGGCTTTAGACATTTACAGTTGTAAAATTGTTCTGATCGCTCAGTCATATGCTTGTTGAGACAGTGTTACTTCAGTTAGTCTGATGACATTTTTTTAACAATGGGGTTGGAATAATTGTACGGCATAAGTTATTTGGACTCATTAACTAGAACTATTTTTTTGTTTTCTTGATTGCAGGATCCAAAGAACTAGCTGGACTGGACTCTAGATCATGGACAGTTTAGTTTGGCACTTAATTAGGATGGCTAAATTACATCTGAGTTTCATTTGATGGATATTTGCTATGAGAATTATGAATTTATGAATGTACATATTATATGTATGGTTTGGAATATTGTAATTGAATGCCTGTATTTTTTTACGGTTGCAATGGGCTATTACCACAACCAACTTTTGGTTGAAATAGAGTATCGCCATGAAAAGTTGGCATTGTTACAGTAGCTTCTCGCTACAAGCATTTTGATCGTTGTGATAACTATTTGGTGCTACCGAACTAAGTTTTGTTGAAACAGAGTATCGTCACAAAAAGTTTAAATTGTCGCAATAGTTTTTTGCCATGAATAGTTTACTTGTTGTGATACCTATTTATCACATCAAAACGATTGTGTTCCAATTTCCTGTTTCGACGACTGAAATATTTGTTGCCATAAGTTTAGCACCACAAGTGTAACGGTTCGTGGCAAAATGCCTGCTACCACGAAAACAAGGATTGTTGCCATATATTGTTGCCACAATTAACTATTGCCATGGAAGAGTATGCGCTATGAAACAAGCGTCGTTGGCATAGATTGTTGCCACAAATGTCTATCGCCACGAGCTATTAGTCGCCACGATTAGTTACATGTTGCATTAAAGCTATCTCCACAAACCAAATTGTGGCATCAGGTGAGTGTTGCCGCGGAAAACCATGTGGCGACTTTCCCACATGGTTGTTGCAATAGCGCACTTTATTGCCACATTTTCTTTTTTGTGGCAACAACCTATTACCATGTGTCCAGTCGCAACGACTGCCAACGAAAGTCGTTTTGTGGCAATAGGTACTTATCACCACAAATCAGTATGTATTGCGACGAACGATTTTGTTGCAATAGACCCGGATCCTTGTACTGTTTAAACATCAGGAACACCGAAGCGGATCTCTAAAAACAGCCGCATGGTGCCGAAGAGCGAGGCATCTGCAACATCTACCAAAGAGCCAAGCGCAGATTGGGTGAGGAGGCAATGTTAGTGCTGGCAACGACGGATGGCGTGGACCACGCCGAGGCAACACATCTTGCCATCTCCTGCTTGCCTCTTCTCCTTCGCACCCATGCTCATGTGAGCCAGTTGAGTGTCCACCATGGGCGAACCATTGGCAGCTAACGGCGACTGCGGGGCCAATGCCTCATCATCATCATCGCTGGCCTCGTCGGCGGGGAGGCCCATGGCTCAAGGTATCTATTAGCATGGTCCTATGACTCAAGGTATCTATTAGCGTGGCATTATAGACGCACGGCTATGCACGTGCGTCTATGATGTCACGCCGTTGTTCTCTTACTGTGCCCACGAGGGTTGACAATCAAAGGCGCCATGTTTGATTATATGACCAAGTGTATGTTGGAATTTTGCTAGTAGGCCTTTGGCCCAAAGCCCAACTAAAATTCTGAAATTCTCTTGGCTCATTCATGCACACATGTGAGTGGAGTGAGTGAGGCTAAAGTTTAGTCCCACCCCGGAAGTTGAGAGAGAGTTGCACCTCTTTATAAGGTGAGATCTTCTACCACTTGTATGAGCATGAGAAGAGGAGACCTACACGCGCGCTCCTCCTCCTCGCTCGCCACGCCATGCCTCGTCACGACGCGCCACGCCGCGGGTTGCGGGATTGAGCCGAGCAGAGGACATAGCTATGCGTGTTGTCTATATTTTTGCTGCTCGGGAAAAATTAATGAGTCATTAATTAATAATTAATAAACGCGTTAATTACTGAACCGTTTCCGATTCTTTTGGATCGTGACGACTCGGACGTGGAGTTTCCTCCCACGACCTACCCGGCCCGCACTATATAGTCAGGCAGACGTCTACCCTAGCCGCCGCCGCTTCATATGGTTTCTCACCACCGTTCCAGATCATTGCATCTCCAAGCAAGTCTTCTCCGTCCCTCCTTTCAGCGTGCATCGGGAGAAGGGACAGCAGGCCTCCGGAACCCCGCCTCTCGTGATCCTGTACGGGAGAGGGGCGATCAGGTTTTTGGGGAGCGCACTCGCGCGACTGCTAGCAGCACGACTTCACGAACGACGACTTCTTCCCCGACCTCGGCAACCTCATCCTCGACGACATGGGCGACAACATCAACGCCGGCGGTGCTGCTCCCGCTGCACCGTATGTGATTCTATCCTTCATGTTCGAGATCGTGGTAGAATTCATGTTTCTAGTACATGCCCTAGATGTGATCTGTTCATCTGCTATGCTAGTTCACATGATTAGTTTAATCTCTGCTACTGTAGTCATGATCTATCTTCTAATTATTCGGATTAAGTCTCGTAGTAACTTGCTCATATTTCCAAAAATCCAAAAACCTGATTATAGGCAATTTACTCCAAGTGGTTTTGCTGTGCATCTGAAGCCGCCTGCCTTTAAGGGGGCGCAATATAAGAGGTGGCGCACGAGAGCAGTCTACTGGTTTCAGACCATGGGCTGCTATGACGCCACCAAGGGCAAGCCTGAGGGTGATCTTAATCCAGCACAGCTGGAAGCTTTCAAGAAGATCGATACCCTCTTTAAAGGCGCTCTTCTGAGTGTTCTTGATGACTCCATTGTGGATTCGTATATGTCGTTTGACAACGGCAAGGACATGTGGGCTGCGCTCGAGGCCAAGTTTGGTGCCTCGGACGCCGGCAGCGAGTTGTACGTCATGGAGCAATTCTATGACTACAAGATGACTGATGAGTGTCCTGTTGTACAGCAGGCTCATGAGATACAGTCGCTCGCAAAAGAATTTGAGTACTTCAAGTGTGTGTTGCCGGACAAATTTGTTGCCAAGGCATCATTGTCAAGCTTCCACCTTCGTGGAACAATTTTGCTACTTCCCTGAAATACAAGAGACAGGAGTCGGATCTCATTGGTACTCTTGATGTTGAAGAGAAGGCGAGAGCAAAGGACACACGTGCTCGAGTTGCTGAGGGAGGTTCTAGTGCCCACATGGTACATAAGAAGAACTCCCAGCCCAACAAGTTCAAAAACAATAAGAACAAAACTCAGGGCAAAGGCAAGTTTGATACAAAGAACAAGCCATCACATTCTACCAACTTCAAGAAGAATTCTCATAAGAAGGGGAAGGGACTTTGCCATGTCTGCGGTGATCCTAATCACTGGGCTCCGAAGTGTCCTAACCGCTTTGAGGAGCGCAAACATGAGAAGAGCGGCAAGTCCGCTAATGTTGTCATCGGTGATATTGATATGAAGGAATCATGGTACGGTATTTTTCCTACCATACTTTCAGTATTTCAATCCCCTGGTTGGTTAATTGACACCGGTGCCAATGTACATGTTTGTGCTGATGCCTCCATGTTTTCTTCTTACCAGGCAACAGGGACTTCACCCGTGCTGATGGGGAACGGGTCACATGCCATCGTTCGAGGTGTTGGTACGGTCGATCTGAAGTTTACTTCGGGGAAGACTGTGCGTCTGAAGAACGTTCATCATGTGCCGTCCATAAATAAAAATCTCGTTAGCGGTTCCCATTTATGTCGAGATGGTTTTAAGTTAGTTTTCGAATCCAATAAAGTTGTAATTCTAAGTATGGACAATTTGTTGGAAAAGTCTATGAGAGCGGAGGCTTGTTCCGCCTGTCTTTGTCAGATATTTGCACTAAAGTTATTAATAATGTTTGCCACAACAATGAGTCTGATATTTGGCATTCACCACTTTGTCACATTAACTTTGGTTGCATGATGCGGCTAGCCAATATGAATTTAATTCTGAAAATCTCTACTGTCAAAGGCTCTAAGTGCCAAGTATGTGTGCAAGCAAAGCAACCTCGCAAGTCCCATAAGACTGTAGAGGCAAGAGACTTGGCGCCACTAGAGCTTATACATTCTGATCTTTGTGAGATGAATGGCATGTTGACAAAAGGTGGAAAGAGATACTTCA
This sequence comes from Triticum urartu, assembly GCF_003073215.2. Classification (NCBI taxonomy): domain Eukaryota; kingdom Viridiplantae; phylum Streptophyta; class Magnoliopsida; order Poales; family Poaceae; genus Triticum; species Triticum urartu. The sequence continues at coordinate 581,326,548 of NC_053023.1, read as the reverse complement.
TGACGTTGATTGATGACTCCACTAGATATTGTTATGTGTATCTCCTGAAATCAAAAGATGAGGCTTTAACTTTCTTCAAAAACTATAAAGCTGAGGCAGAGAACCAACTTGATCGAAAAATTAAACGGCTTAGGTCCGATCGTGGTGGAGAGTATTTTTCCAATGAATTTGATCTGTTTTGTGCGGAACATGGTATAATCCATGAGATGACGCCTCCCTACTCACCTCAGTCAAATGGGGTAGCCGAAATAAAGAACCGAACTCTAACTGATATGGTTAACACCATGTTAGACACATCGGGTCTTTCCAAGGAATGGTGGGGGCAGGCGCTAATGACTGTGTGTCATGTCCTAAACTGAGTTCCCACAAAGCATAAGACCATGACTCCGTTTGAGGAATGGGAAAGGAAAATATCGAAACTCTCTTACCTACGTACTTGGGGTTGTTTGGCGAAAGTCAATATACCAATTCCCAAGAAGCGCAAGCTTGGACCAAAAACCGTGGATTGCGTTCTTCTGGGCTATGTTTTTCATAGCATCAGCTATAGATTTTTGATAATAAAATTTGAGGTATCCGACATGCATGTTGTTACGATTATGGAGTCGAATGATGCAACTTTCTTTGAGGACATATTTCCTATGAAGGATATGTCGAGTTCATCAAATCAGGAGATACCTACTCCATCTAGTGAGGAATTCACTGTAATTCCTGAACCCACCATTGCGATGGAACACGTTGAGAATCCTGTTGAGGGTGACAATGGAACTCCTGTGAGGAGTAAGAGACAGAGGACTGCAAAGTCCTTTGGTGATGATTTCATTGTGTACCTAGTGGATGACACACCCAGGACTATTTCAGAAGCCTATGCATCTCCTGATGCTGACTACTGGAAGGAAGCTGTACGTAGCGAGATGGATTCCATCTTAGCTAACGGTACCTGGGAGATCACCGACCGTCCTTATGGGTGCAAACCTGTAGGATGTAAGTGGGTGTTCAAGAAGAAGCTTAGACTTGATGGTATGATTGAAAAGTACAAGGCACGGCTTGTGGCCAAGAGTTATACCCAGAAAGAAGGTGAAGACTTCTTTGACACTTACTCACCCGTGGCTAGACTGACCACAATTCGGGTGCTACTATCACTGGCTGCCTCACATGGTCTTCTCGTTCATCAAATGGACGTTAAGACAGCTTTCCTCAATGGAGAGTTGAAGGAGGAAATTTACATGGATCAGCCAGATGGTTTTGTAGTACCTGGTCAGGAAGAAAAGGTGTGCAAGTTACTAAAGTCTGTATATGGCCTTAAACAAGCTCCTAAGGAGTGGCATGAGAAGTTCGAAACATTAACTGCTGTCGGCTTTGTAGTAAACAATGGTGACAAGTGTGTGTACTATCGCTATGGTGGGGGTGAAGGAGTTATTCTTTGTCTGTATGTCGACGACATACTGATCTTTGGAACCAAACTTGATTTAATCAAGGAGGTTAAGGATTTCTTATCTCGTTGTTTTGAGATGAAGGATCTAGGAGTAGCTGATGTTATCTTAAACATCAAGCTGTTGAGAGATGAGAATGGTGGGATCACACTGCTTCAGTCTCACTATGTGGAAAAGGTCTTGAGTCGTTTTGGACTGCACGCCTTCTCCAACTCCATATGATGCTAGTGTGTTGCTTCGAAAGAATCGACAGATTGCTAGAGATCAACTGAGGTATTCTCAGATTATTGGCTCGCTTATGTATTTGGCGAGTGCCACGAGGCTTGACATCTCTTTTGTTGTGAGCAAGCTGAGTCGGTTTGTGTCAAAACCGGGAGATGATCATTGGCATGCGCTTGAGAGAGTTATGCGCTATTTGAAAGGCACCGCGAGCTATGAGATTCACTACACCGGGTATCCAAGGGTACGGGAGGGTTATAGTGACTCAAACTGGATATCTGATGCTGATGAGATTAAGGCCACAAGTGGTTATGTTTTCACACTTGGTGGTGGCGTTGTTTCCTAGAAGTCTTGCAAGCAGACCATCTTAACGAGGTCAACTATGGAAGCAGAACTCACAGCATTAGACACTGCCACTATTGAAGCAGAGTGGCTTCGTGAACTCTTGATGGACTTACCTATGGTTGAAAAACCAATACCCCCTATCCTGATGAACTGTGATAATCAAACTGTGATCGTCAAAATAAACAGTTCAAAGGACAATATGAAGTCCTCAAGGCATGTGAAGAGGAGACTGAAATCTGTCAGAAAATTGAGAAACTCCGGAGTTATTACGTTGGATTATATCCAAACATCGAAAAATTTGGCAGATCCCTTCACAAAGGGTCTATCACGCAATGTGATAGATAATGCATCGATGGAGAGGGGTCTGAGACCCAACACATGAGTTGTCCATAGTGGTAACCCACTCTATGTGATCGGAGATCCCGTGAAGTAGAAGTGGGAGACAAGTTGTTGGTCAGCTGGGAGGAGAGTATCCCTATATTACCTATCCCACTCCATGAAGATGCAATACTCTCCTGATCTGCATGGCAGGTTGATACTTATCTTAATGTGTTCCAAGTGGCTTATTCGGGTAAGCTGAGATGTTGTCCTGCAGAACATCTTTTGAGGAACACACCTATATGAATTTGACTGTTAATGTCGCAGTCTGTGAGAATTGAGTGTTCTCTAATAAATTCATGAAAAGGCCCTGGAGTATGACGTATACGCTCCACCCGCGGGGAAGCCTTGCGGTAGCCCAGTATCGGTCAAGAATTTGTGTGAAACTAGTCTCGCAGAAAACTTGTAGTTCAAGGCATAGTCCACTATTCAAGTTGTGATCTAGTGTAGCATAAATCTCTAAGTGGAAGTTCAACTTCACAGTCTTCACTAAGCTCCGGTATATAAACAATGTTTTGGAACTAAATGATGAGATGTGCCAATGAGACTTTGTGGGGGATTGTTGGAATTTTGCTACTAGGCCTTTGGCCCAAAGCCCAACTAAAATTCTGAAATTCTCTTGGCTCATTCATGCACACATGTGAGTGGAGTGAGTGAGGCTAAATTTTAGTCCCACCCCGGAAGTTGAGAGAGAGTTGCACCTCTTTATAAGGTGAGCTCTTCTACCACTTGTATGAGCATGAGAAGAAGATACCTACACGCGTGCTCCTCCTCCTCGCTCGCCTCGTCACGCCGCGCCGCGCCGCGCCGCGGGTTGCGGGATTGAGCCGAGCCGAGGACAGAGCTATGCACGTTGTCTATATTTTTGCTGCTCAGGAAAAATTAATGAGTCATTAATTAATAATTAACGGACGTGTTAATTAATGAACCGTTTTCGATTCTTTTGGATCGTGACGACTCGAACATGGGGTTTCCTCCCACAACCTACCCGGCCCGCACTATATAGTCAGGCAGACGTCTACCCTAGCTGCCGCCGCTTCATATGGTTCCTCACCACCGTTCCAGATCATTGCGCCGCCAAGCAAGTCTTCTCCATCCCTCCTTTCGGCGTGCACCGGGAGAAGGGACAGCAGGCCTCCAGCAGTAGCGAACAATGTGTTCAGCAGGCCAGTGGGGAACGGATCCATGTCAGGTCGGGCAGTTCATGTATAGTAACCCGCATTGACGTACAACCGTCTAATGTTGGTGAAAGGAGGGATGTCCAGTAGTTTAACACATGTACATGAACATGGCCAACTGATCTGTTTCTTCAGAATATTATCTGTTCATATTCGAGCTAACTGGAGTGCATCAGACTAGCCATGTCAGTGATCTTTCTTGACGAAATATCATGTGACAAGTTATTGTTGGTGGTCTACATGATAATGTATCGACGTATCAGTGTATGATCGAAATCGTTGAAGATTCAATACCTAGTGCTGATTGTTAGCTAGACATCAGGAGCTCATGTGCAGTATCCTTAAGAACTGCTGTCAATGCATATTTGATTCAAAGAAAATCCATAGTAATCTTAGAGGATTATATATTTATATTTCATATGATTTTTCTCAAGATCCCGTTTGATTTATTGGATTGAACTTTTGGTGCCCATCTTTTTTTTTACAAATTTGTTCATTTGCACCCTGATAATCCAATTATTTAACTGTATGTATACGTCATTTAAGAGATTTATTAACTGCATAATATGTTTGGCAAAAATAACCATGCATCTTTAATGTGTAGGCCTGCTACCCAATTGAAACTTCAAAAAAGGACTGGACAAGTCATAGTTGAAGAACGACACGGTGGTGACGGGAAGCTACTCCGTGCCATACTGGGAGACTTCAGGGTTCATCGAGTACATTGAGTCGGGGCACAAGCAGGAGGACATGATCATGGGCTCATGGCGGTGCCCGAGGGAGCCAACGCCTTGCGTCTGGGTAAACGACGCCATCATCCGGACGTAGTTCGATGTCACCCGTCACATGTACTACTCCGTCACCTTGATCGCCGCTCGGTTGTGCGCCCAGGAAGAGAAGCTCAACGTGTCGGTCGCCCCCAACTCCGGCATGCTTCCCATCCAGACCGTGTACACCAACACCGGCTGGGACTCCTACTCCTGGGCCTTCAAGGCAAAGCATAGTGATGTATGCATGTCCATCCACAACATCGGCATTGAGGAGAACCCGAGCGCGACGACGAGCATTCTCCTCTTCTAGGGTGGATGATCATGTCGGGATCGAAGGTTGTCAAGTACGTCGACATGCCGCACCATGTTGTTCCGCACGGCACGCGCGCCGTGGAGCTGGTGGCCGGTCTGGAGTGCATGCTGCTGCAGGAGGTGAGCATTGTGCCTGGACGGTCATACATGCTCTCATTCTCCGACGGTGACACGGGCAACGGGTGCAGCGGGTCCCTGGTCGTGGGCGCGTACGTGAAGGAAATATGCCCTAGAGGCAATAATAAAGTTATTATTTATTTCCTTATATCATGATAAAAGTTTATTATTCATGCTAGAATTGTATTAACCGGAAACATAATACATGTGTGAATACATAGACAAACAGAGTGTCACTAGTATGCCTCTACTTGACTAGCTCGTTAATCAAAGATGGTTATGTTTCCTAACCATGGACAAAGAGTTGTCATTTGATTAACGGGATCACATCATTAGTTGAATGATCTGATTGACATGACCCATTCCATTAGCTTAGCACCCGATCATTTAGTATGTTGCTATTGCTTTCTTCATGACTTATACATGTTCCTATGACTATGAGATTATGCAACTCCCATTTGCCGGAGGAACACTTTGTGTGCTACCAAACATCACAACGTAACTAGGTGATTATAAAGGAGCTCTACAGGTGTCTCCAAAGGTACATGTTGGGTTGGCGTATTTCGAGATTAGGATTTGTCACTCCGATTGTCGGAGAGGTATCTCTGGGCCCTCTCGGTAATGCACATCACTTAAGCCTTGCAAGCATTGCAACTAATGAGTTAGTTGCGGGATGATGTATTACGGAACGAGTAAAGAGACTTGCCGGTAACGAGATTGAACTAGGTATGGGATACCGACGATCGAATCTCGGGCAAGTAACATACCGATGACAAAGGGAACAACGTATGTTGTTATGCGGTCTGATCGATAAAAGATCTTCGTAGAATATGTAGGAGCCAATATGAGCATCCAGGTTCCGCTATTGGTTATTGACCGGAGACGTGTCTCGGTCATGTCTACATTGTTCTCGAACCCATAGGGTCCGCACGCTTAAGGTTACGATGACAGTTATATTATGAGTTTATGCATTTTGATGTACCGAAGGTTGTTCGGTGTCCCGGATGTGATCACGGACATGACGAGGAGTCTCGAAATGGTCGAGACATAAAGATTGATATATTGGAAGCCTATGTTTGGATATCAGAAGTGTTCCGGGTGAAATCGGGATTTTACCGGAGTACCGGGAGGTTACCGGAACCCCCCGGGAGGTATATGGGCCTTAGTGGGCCTTAGTGGAAGAAGAGAAGAGGCAGCCAGGGCTGGGCCGCGCGCCCCTCCACCCCTAGTCCAAACAGGACAAGGAGAGAGGGGGCTGGCGCCCCCCTCCTTCTCTCTCTCTCTCTCTCTCTTTTCCCACTCCACGAATCCTATTCCAACTAGGAAAGGGGGGGAGTCCTACTCCTTCTGGGAGTAGGACTCCTCCTGGCACGCCACACCTTGGCCGGCCGGCCCCCTCCCTTGAACCTTTATATACGGAGGCAGGGGCACCCCTAGAGACACAAGTTGATCCACGTGATCATATTCTTAGCCGTGTGCGGTGCCCCCTTCCACCATAGTCCTCGATAATATTGTAGCAGTGCTTAGGAGAAGCCCTGCGATGGTAGTACATCAAGATCGTCACCACGCCGTCGTGCTGACGGAACTCTTCCCCGACACTTTGCTGGATCGGAGTCCGGGGATCGTCATCGAGCTGAACGTGTGCTAGAACTCGAAGGTGCCGTAGTTTCGGTGCTTGATCGGTCGGGTCGTGGAGACGTACGACTACATCAACCAAACGCTTCCGTTGTCGATCTACAAGGGTACATAGATCACACTCTCCTCATTTCGTTGCTATGCATCACTATGATCTTGCGTGAGCGTAGGATTTTTTTTGAAATTACTACGAAACCCAACAGTACGCAGGGCAGGAGACCTTGAAGGTGTCGTACGAGTCCCAGGGCACGGGCGGGTCCAAGCTCGCCGAGCTCCACTTCACGGCGATCTCCAACCTGATGCGCGTGGTGTTCCAACGCTGGAACCACCACATGACGTCTGAAGCCACGCTCTGCGGTCTTGTGTTTGACGACATCTCGCTCGTCGCTGCGCATGCACACACTGCTCGCCGGCTGCTTCTGTAGCTAGCTCACACTTTAGACTGTTGGTGTGCTTGCGTGTGTTTATTTTGTATCTGCGGAATGTATTGACTATCTTTGGAATAAGTAAGGATGACATGAAATAAACTAAAATCGCATCTTTGTATTGTATTACTTGAAAATCAGGACTTGAATGTGCCATGTTAATCCCTGTCATTCAAAGCCAAGTGGAACAAATGAATAATTTATTGAACACTATGCAGCTCAAACTGAATTGAAAATAAATTATGACAAATCAGTCATGATCCCTGTTATGTGCAAGAAGTGATTTCCACACAGCTCCTCAATGCTCTCGGATGCAAAGGAGGGAACTTCCCATTCACATATTTAGGGTTAGCTCTCAGTGCCAACATAGATTTTATCCTCACTTGCCAACAAATTAGAAGACTGTCTGGGTGCTCAACTATGATTTCATATGATGGAAGGTTTCTTCTAGTTAAGTCAGTTTTTTCAGCCCTTGCAATATTCTTCATGAGCACCCTAACACTACATGCTTCCATTATCAGCAAGATAAATAGGTATCTCGGGAATTTCTTATGAAGAAAGTTTGGGCAACAAATTGCTGGACCTACCCTAATTGCCTCAGACAATGTGTGTAAACCCAAAGATCAGGAGGGTTGGGGATTATAGATGTGTCCCTGCGCATACCAAAGCATTGATGATGATGAATATTCAAAAAATTCTCAACAAAGATCCATTGACCTAGGTGTCTCTTATTTGGGAGAAATACTATTCTGATTCTCTACCTGGATTTAAGATGGAAGGGTCAAGTTGGTGGGAAATCATCTAAAACTGCTACAAGAATATAAGGGGAACTCCAATTGCGTTAGGAAATGGCAAATCAATCCTCCTCTGCCATGGATTTTGGTTAGATCAACCACTCAAACACAAGCACCCAGAGATGCATTCCTATACAAAGACGGATATTCAATATGTGGATATCTGGAATCAGACTGAAGACCCAACCCAACTTTTCAACACAAGCCTACAATCAATTCACTCGGGTGCAGAGTATTCTTCAGAATCAAAGTAATTCTCAAGTGCGTGATAGATGGACATGCAAGGGTTCAAAGAGCAAGTATTCTTCAATCATAATGTACCACCATCTCTGTTCACAATAGGAGGAACGCCAATTTTTAAATGGCTATGGAAGAGTGCTTGCAGATTGAGGCATGTTATTTTTCTAGCTTCTACTCCATGATAGAGTTAATACGAGGAATTTGCTAAAAAGAAAACTATTTCACCTGGACTGTTATGATTATGTGTTTTGTCATGAGTGCATTGAGGAAACTTCTAGGCACCTCTTTTGAGATGGTGGCATTATCCATGGCAGTTGGCACAGTATTTCCGAACCCTAGCTCACTCCGCTCGTGTCTCTTGCTCCGTCCTATCGTCTTCCCTCCCTCATTCCGATCCACAATGTCGAGCGCTGGTAGCCACTCCAGCTCCGACCTCGACTTCGACGAGGAGCTAGCCCTCCGCATTGCCTTGAAGCGGTCCAAGGTGGACACCGGGGGTAGCTTTGGATCTGCGGCGTCACTGCAGGTACCACGCCGGCGCAGCACGGACGCCGGAGCTCGTAATACGCGAGGCGTTGAACTGAAAACAGCTCGGGGTCGCTCCGGCACCCCCAATTTAAGAATGCTACCATCTACCACGAGGGTCAGCCTAGACCAATCGATCCCCAAATCGAAGAGCAAACCCTAAGCGCATATGCGACAGATCCCCAAATCGGGAGCAAGGTACAGCAGTGCGAGAGGAGATGGCAGATGCGAATCAAGGTGGTAACCCCGCGCCCCTGCCAATCGCGCCTTGCCTGGAATCACAACGTAAGCATCTAGTTTCTGCATCGTTCTCGTCTGATCCCGTTGAATATCTCATTTCTTAGGTTTTTTCGCCGGTCAAATTCAGCCGTCACGCGGGGGATGTGATTTCTACCGGTGGCACCAAGGCTACGCCGACCATCTCGCTTCGCTTGGCCCTGGCGCACCACCATTGACGCTAATCCAGCCACAGGCGGATAAGGACCGGGAGTTCAAGATATACAACTGCCGCACGCACCACAGGGCCAGCAGAATGGTGTGCCGAAGGGCATGCAGTTCGTTTCTTCAGTCAGCGCAGTTGCAGGATACATTCCCGCCGCGCTCCCTCCTGCTGGGCGCCAGGGGACCGCTGGTGTCGGCGCTGCATCCGTCAGTTTGGTGGTCTCTGTGGCGAACCTTGTCATTGGCGTTGCAATCCTTGTGTTGGTGGCGGCTGATGTGGTCATGCGTGTGCTTGCTTCGCATTAGCTGCAATGAAGGGAATCCTAGGTTAGCTGTCAAGTATGAAATCGTGTGCATGCAGCTGGAGTGGGTGTTTGCTGAGGCTGGTCATAGTGGGGAGTAACTTATACTAGTGTCATGCATATGACACTAGTCTAAATTACTATTTTCATAGTGCAAAGTAACATAGTAGTAGTGTCATAGATGACTTCATTTATTAGCTTATAGACTCATTCTTTCTCGGGAAGCGCTTTGTTACAGTAACATATTATGTTACTCTAAACATCTCTCTCCTCATTAAATATATGTCACATAAGCAAAAAATTCTTGAAGTGTGCTATGTTACTACCTAAGTTACTCCCACTATGACTAGCCTAATGGCGTACCTTTTGTAGCGACCAAGTTAAGTGTGTGTTGTACCCTTGGTTTGCGCAACTAATATTTGTATGAAAGTGTGTTTGTTGGCTTAGTATGTATGAAAAGCAAAGGTTAAATTTGATGTCCATCTTAAAAAAATATTAAAAAAACAGAATCGTCAGGTGTTTGGAGGCAAGATGTATTTGTCAAATCCTATATACATAAAAAGTTGATCCCCATTATCCTATTTATCTCAACATGCACACATGCCACCTCATCAAAGGCCCACCACTACATGCATGAGAAAAAGTTTTTCATTATTAGTTGATCTCATGCACACCTTTCACCTCACCACACATGCCACCTCATCAAAGGTCCACTCAAAATGCATGAAAAAGATTTTCCATTATGTTATGCCACTTATATTCAAAATATTTTCTGACTACACAATAATCAAATACTCCCTCCATTTCAAAATAAGTGCTTCAACTTTATACGAACTTTGTCCCAAAATAAGTGTCTCAATCTTAATACAACTTTGTACTAAAGTTCGTATAAAGTTGAGGCACTTATTTTGAGACGGAGGGCGTACAATATATACTATTTATTTTTAGCTTTAGTTCATATATTATTAATTCAACTATGTAAGCTTCATACAATCAATCACTGGAATATATTGCAATCGATTCCCGCAGCAACGCGCAGGATATTCTCTAGTTAATCCAATTAATGGCCAGGCAAAAAGTAATCGGTAATTAGGCTAATTAAATGGTGGGATGGTGTCTAAGGCGTGGCCAGCTGGGTGACAGTCATGCATCCCTTTTTAGTCATGTAGGTTGTCAGTCATGCATCCCTTTTTTTTGTGCTCTGATTTTGTGTTTTTTTGTCATGTTTTCGTGTGTTTTTTGTGTGATGCAGGGGGCAAGGTGCACAACAGAGGACTATGCCCATGGTGGCCCGTCGTCTTGTTATGTCTGATGACCAAGGTATTGTTGCTATGTAAATCGCTCATAGTAAAATGTGTGGATATCATAGGGAGCTGAAAGTGTACAGTTTTTCTTTTTGTAGTTTATGATGCGAACCTTGTGTGATGCAGGTGGTAGCTATACGAAGGATTGTAGCAACCAGAATCCAGGGAAGAGGCCTCGTGTTGTTCAATCTGGCATGAGAGGTGTGTTTTTGTGTCCTTTTTGTTGGCCTCCCTTTTTTTCAAACACGGGACTGAATGATGTAAAAAAGTTCAGTCTAGCACGAGAGCACAGAACCGAATCAAGGGCAGCCTAGCGGTTTTGCAAAATCTTTTTTCATGCAGATTCTAATTTGGAGACATTAAATCCTGATGATGCGGCCCCTGTGTCTAACAATCCAAAACGTGGCCATTGAGGACAACAACATTATGTTGGACAGAATTACAGTTTACGGCCAAGCAGTGCTTGACACCGTCTGTTGTCTGTATGACAATGGCGATCCAGAGCCAAATGTTGTAGGCTAAGTTGCCTAAAAGAAAGTATGTCATGTCAATAAGTTTCGCTGGCAACCCATGGTTAAGTGGTTGCCTCCCGCAGCCCTCACCAATCCCATTGGTGAATAGGTTCCACACATGGATATCTGGAGACAATGATTTTGACATGGACAGGTATTGAAACTAGTGAAGCTAATCATAGAGGTCACAATATTTGTTTGTGAGAAAACATGTTTGATGCTGCTTTGAAAAAACATATTTATTAAGAGGGAGTGTCTCAATTATTTTACATGTTAATGTTACAGCAAGGCAGCTGGCATTGGGTGCATGATACATTTTTCTATTTTGGCGACACCAATATCTGAATTGTGGTTGTTTTTCTTTTTTGGTCTTGTGCAGTGTATGGTTTATTCACGCACATTCGAGGTTTCTGAAGGTGAATGTTGTATGTGTTCACCAGCAGATGCTCGGGGCGCATCCACTTGATCACGAGGTAGCTGCACTTGCTTTAAGGAGGTTTCATCAGATTGATGTGGGCTCACAATCTGTCAATAAGTACATGTTGTGGCGGGAAGTGCTCGAACCTGATTTTTCGGTTAGTAGATGTAGATGTTCTTTTTCCCCTATCTTGCATTTATGCATGGTGGAATTTTTCCACTTTTTTTTGCCCTTTATTGTTGTCAGTGACCTTTTGCACAAAGAGCGCACAAACTGATGTCTGGAGGGGGGCTGTCTATTTTTAACTTTTTTCAATGGGATAAGTATATTTTTCGTCCTCGAATTCTTTCAAAGTTGAGAAATGGTCCCTCAACTTCAAAACCATCAAAAGTCAGTCCCTGAACTATTTAAACCGGATACTTTTCGTCCTTCAACAATTCAAACCAGATACTTTTCATCCCTCATAACGCTTAAGGTGGGTTTACTGTAACTTGGACCCTGTTTTGATTGAAATGGGTCACGTTGACTGGTTTTGACTGCGACATCAATTAAGTGTTTGTGCATGAGTATATGTGTGCGTATGTACTAGTGAGAACAAGAGAAAAGGAACTTTGCACTTCTTCTACTTGTGTGTGAACAAGAGAGGGTTGCGTAGTTTGTCGGAAGAAAGGGGAGGTGCTTTTCACAAAATGTCATCGGAGACAATTTTTCCTGGGCGCCCAACTGATTTGTTTCTTCAGAATATTATCTGTTCACATTCGAGCTAACTGGAGTGCATCAGACTAGCCATGTCAGTGATCTTTCTTGACGAAATATCATGTGACAAGTTATTGTTGGCGGTCTACATGATAATGTATCGACGTATCAATGTATGATCGAAATCGTTGAAGATTCAATACCTAGTGCTGATTGTTAGCTGGACATCAAGAGCTCATGTGCAGTATCCTTAAGAACTGCTGTCAAGGCAAATTTGATTCAAAGAAAATCCATAGTAATCTTAGAGGATCATATATTTATATTCCATATGATTTTTCTCAAGATCCCGTTTGATTTATTGGATTGAACTTTTGGTGCCCATCTTTTTTTTACAAACTTGTTCATTTGCACCCTGATAATCCAATTATTTAACTGTATGTATACGTCGTTTAAGAGATTTATTAACTGCATAATATGTTTGGCAAAAATAACCATGCATCTTTAATGCGTAGGCCTGCTACCCAATTGAAACTTCAAAAAAGGACCAGACAAGTCACAGTTGAAGAACGACACGGTGGTGACGGGAAGCTACTCGGTGCCATACTGGGAGACTTCAGGGTTCATTGAATACATTGAGTCGGGGCACAAGCAGGAGGACATGATCATGGGCTCATGGCGGTGCCCGAGGGAGCCAACGCCTTGTGTCTAGGTAAACGACGCCACCATCCAGACGCAGTTCTTTTTTTTTCGAAACGGAGGCATAAGATTTGCCTCGTCAATTAAATAACGGAATCGAAAACTCCCGAACGTCCGGTCTTTTTGCCTCTCGTCCCGAACCCCCTCCTTATCGTCGCACGAATCTTGACGGTCTACACTTGCCACGTCATCACCAGCGAGCGCGTTCGGGGCGAAGCCAATAGTCACCGAACCACTCCCTCGCTCTCCTCCCCCCGTTCCCCCCACTCTTATCCACACAGCACACCACACACCACCGGATGTCAGCGCTGGGCAGGCGGGGACGGCGGCGAAGGCGTCCGGCGGCCGGAGCGAGGGATGGTGGCAGCTGCTTTCCGTCGGACGCGGGGCCACGTCTGGGCGGAGGCGGAGATGGCGAAGGCGGCGCATAAGGGGTGCGCAGATGGTGGCGAGAGATGCAGGAGGGATGCGGCGTTGGCTGGGCACCAGGCGGCGGCCTTGCGCGTCGCTTGGATTTGAAGGAGGGGACGACCGGCGTTGGGCAGGCGGGGACATCGACGAAGGACTCCGTCGGTGGGAGCGGCGGTTGTGGCCCTGCGCCTCGCCGGATTTGAAGAAGGTTGCGGCCTTGCGGGATGGCTGCGGCCATGGGGGGCACCAGGGTGCAGCCTCCGCGAAGGGCGGCGGCCGACAGAGGCGTGAGCGGGCGAGCGGTGCTGCTCGGCAGGGGAGGACGCGCGCCAGATCTGACGTCCGATGGCCTCCGGTGGATCCCGACGCCATCTTCTCATCTGGGCAGCAAACACGGGGCCAACGCCACGCCCCCGACCCGATGTCGACCTCCCATGACCTTGGGAGCATGCTTTTTCAGGTTTTATTCATGCCCGCATGGCAACAAACCTATACTGATTCTTACCTTCATGGCAATTTTGTAGTAGATTTCTAAGGATGGCAGCATGCTTTTTCCGAGGGCTACATGGCAACAAACCGATTTTTCTCCCAACTACCCATGGCAACATCATTTTCTATGGCAAATTATCATCAATTTGACATGGCAATTTTACATATCTTGGATAGCTACCATCTTTTGTTTTCATAAATAATTTCCATGGCATTTTTTGATTAGTTCATTTTTCTCAAATTACCATGTAATATCCGAGTAGAACCGATATGAGTAGTTTCCATGGCAAAATGTTGGAGTAGTTGCCACGGAAAAATTCTGTATTTAGGTGCCATGACATAACTGTTACAAGTAATTGCAATTGATAGAATCGCTATGAGAAGTTGTCATGGCAACATGTTGGAGAAGTTGACGTGGCATATTTCTGGAGTAGTTGCCAATCTTTCTTCAAAGTTGATTTTGTAAAAAAAATCTCACATTTTTCGCAAATGTACATGAAACAAAGTCTACACCCATGGATACATAAATCTTAATATGTTGACATGGAACATGGCTAGTTTTCTTACTTACATTGCAATTTTTATTACAAAATCCACGGCCATTTAAAAAATAACATGGCAAATTTCATAAGCTTTCTTGCCATGGAAATTTGATCTTAATAACAAGTTTACTTTTTAATATCATGGAAGTTTTTTCTTTGTAGCTTGGCAAATTTTACTTTATTGCCAATGGCAATTTTACTTACATTGCCATTCAATTTTTTTACATTAACTTTTCCATGTCAAATTTACCTTTATTTTATTTTTTTTGCCATGGCAAAAAATGACCACTAATTGCCATGGCAATTTTACTTTTAAATACATGGCAAATTTACTTTAACATACAACGCAAATTTTACTTTGATCACTCATGGCAAATTGTAATTTTTTTGCCATGGCAAATTTAGTTTATGGACTATGGCAAATTTACTTTATGGACCATGGCAAATTTCCTTTTTATTTGCCATGGCAAAAAAATGACCCCTAGTTGCCATGGCAATTTTACTTTTAAATACATGGCAAATTTTACTTTGATTGCTCATCGCAAATTATACTTTTTTCGCCATGGCAAATTTAGTTGATGGACCATGGCAAATTTCCTTCTTATTTGCCATGGCAAAATTTACTTCACATCCATGCCAACTTTTACATTCATCATTCGTGGGAATTCCTGCTTTCCATGTGGGGCCATGGCAATTTTTTTTATGAAACATGGTAATACTACTAAAATACACATGATACACTTCTTTCTTTGCATTCTACATTTTTCTTCACGGCATCACAACTATATTTTTTCAACATGTCAAAGTTATTGTCTGAATCATAGCAAATTTTATGATTTCGACCATGGCAAATTTAACTTTGTACACAACAAGCAAACTTTTTATCTCATATATACCGCCCTAATAAATTTTGTTTCTTTTGTACATCATTATTGAAACACGGCAAATTTGTTGAATAAAGCATGTTAATTGTTTTTAGCATGGCAATTTTACATAAACATCAGATGCCAAATATCTTTTTTCATCAAGTTCTGATCCATTTGAACATGATGGCAGTTTATCACAAATTATGATAAATTTTTAATTTCGTTTTTGTATTCAAAATCAGCTCCAAATTCTAAGTTTAAGGCTTCATAGTAGCTAGGAGAAAGTTTTGGTCTTTTTATGTCTTTTTTATCTTTTTGGATTACTGATGACGTTTGGTTGAAGGGGGCCCATTTAAAAGGCCCGTAGTTTCACAGGGTTCGGGCTGGGAGTCTCTCAATCCGAACAGAATCGTTCGATCGATAGAGCACCCGGTACCGAACGACTCGTTCGGCCTTGAAGTGTCCCAGACCAAACATTCGGTAGTTATCGACGTCCTTAAATAAGAAGAGAATAGAGTTTAGAGTTTTACAACACCCACAAATACGTCATGGCAATTACTCGCCCATAAAAATATCTCCTAATTTCTTTGCGCCCGCGGTCATCCAAAGCTTGGCCTCGTGGACAATGGCAGTGAGAAGAATGGTCGTTGGCGCACTCTTATGACGAGACACCCATGCATTTCTTTCATTCCAAATGGTTCAAGAGACAAGCATGGTGAGAGAGGCCAAAGCTTGCCGGTTGGGGTTGCGATTGTCGGTTCTCTTGTCCCACCATTCGTAGATGGATTCATCCGTGTGCCACTCGGATGTATCTATGTGCGCGAGACCAAGCATCTCAATGAGAGACTTCCATATCCGAATTGTAAAACGGCACTTGAAGAAAATGTGGGCACCCGTTTCTTGCTCCCTATTGCAAAGTTTGCAGAGGCCACAATTTGGCCAACCTCGTTGCTGTAAACGATCGGCTGTCCAAATCCTATCTTGTATTGCCAACCACGCAAAAAATTTAACCTTTGGAGGTGCCCATGCCTTCCAAACCATACGGTCCAAGGGGGAAAGAGTCAAGCCTAGGAATTGAGCCTTGTACGCAGTGGCCGCCGTGTATATCCCGTCGTTTGCGTGCTTCCATATGATGGTATCTTCAGTTTGTTCATGAAGGTGGACATCATTCAGGAGCATCCAAAGAATGAAAAATTCCCGAATGTGGGCTGCGGTTACAACCACGACTTGGTTGATCTTGAGTATCCAAGCGTTCCCCTTGAGGGCCTCACGGACCTTCCAACTCTTTCTTTTCGAGGCCTCGAAGATGAGCGGTGCAATATCCTTAGGTTTGCGACCAAGGAGCCACGGGGAGTCCAAAAAGGCGTTTTGGCACCATCTCCCACCAAGATAGTCGTAGAAGCATAGAAAAACTCGAAGTCCTCGACGGTGCAGGGGTTTCCCAGGCCAACCCATAATTTGCGGGGCTCATTCCATTCATACCACAACCATCGAAGCCGCAAAGCACGTGCAAATTTGTCGGTGTTGAGCACCCCCAGGCCACCGCATTCTTTTGGTCTATAAACCACCTTCCAGTTGACCTTGCATTTGGCTCCCGTTGCCTTGTCCGCACCAGACCAAAGGAAAGCCCTCTCGATTTTGTTAAGGCTATCGAGGCAGCCCTGAGGCACGACGAGGCGCGTGATGGAGAACACCGCTTGGGAGGAGATGACCGACCTAACAAGAGTCGTACAACCGATGGTAGTGATGTTTTGGCCCTCCCAGGAAACCAATTTTCTGGCCGCCTTATCCTCAAGGTATTGGAAATCCATCTTCTTAAGTTGCCAAACTGAAAGTGGGAGGCCTAGGTATTTGATCGGAAAAGTGGCCCGTGTTGCCGGCATGCTCTAAAGGATTTGCTCAAGGTCAAGGTGGTTGCAACGAATAGGCACAACCGAGCTTTTTTGGAAATTGGAGCAAAGGCCTGTCACGTCCCCAAAACCTCTCAGGATAGAGGCGAGATTGTCAATGTCCTGTTTGATGGGAGCCACAAACACCGCTGCATCGTCCGCATAGAGGGAGGTACGCACCATGGACCCACGACCACGGATCTTGTGGAGGAGACCTTTCCTCGTCGCCAAGTCAAGGATCTTATGCAAGGGGTCAGTCGCAAGGATGAAGAGGAGGGGGGAAATGGGGTCTCCCTGACGGAATCCGCGACCATGCTTGACCGGTGGGCCGGGCAACCCATTTAACATAATCCGGGAGGATGAAGATGATAACAACGCGGCAATCCAAGCCCGAAATTTTTGGGGGAATCCCAACCGTTGGAGAATCTCGAAGTAGTATCCCCACTTGACTAAGTCGAATGCCTGCTTTATATCAAGCTTGAAGAGGAGAGCGGGCGTTTTGCATTTGTGTAGACGTCGGGCGAAATTTTGAACATACATGAAGTTGTCGTGGATACTTCGCCTTTTGATGAATGCACTCTGGGCGTTGGAAACAAGGTCATCCATGTGGGGGGCAAGTCGAAGTGAGAGAATCTTGGCAATGATTTTAGCGACGGCGTGGATGAGACTAATGGGTCTATAATCAGAGATGTCTTCCGCGCCATCCTTTTTCGGCAGTAGAACCACATTGGCAGAATTTAGCCACTGAAGGTTGGAGGTGTGCAATGAATCGAAGCATTGGATGACCCTCATGATCGAATGCTTGATGATTCCCCAACACTTCTTGAAGAACATCCCCGTGAATCCATCCGGACCCGGCGCCTTATCATTTGGCATCTCCTTTATAGCCTCCCAAACCTCCTCCTCGGTGATGGCAGAGTTGAGGTCTTGCAAAGCATGGCTCTCGATGCCCAGCTCCTCCCAGTTGAAGTCGTTGTTGCTCGTGCTTGGCCGACCCATGACCTCGGAGAAGTGGTTGTGGATGATCTTCTCCTTTTCCTTGTGCTCGGTCACCCAAGCTTGTGCATGCTTTAACCGGTGAATGCGACGGTGGAAGAATTTGGTGTTGGCATCGCCCTCCCTCAGATTTGTCAACCTAGCACACTGGTGTTTTCGAGTCCGCTCAAGGACCGCCAAGCTAACCACTCTTCGCTTGAGTCTAGCACGTAGGTCCCGTTCCTCCGGGGAAAGGGTCCTACTCTCATGTGCAATATCCAAATGGAGGATCACAAGATGAGCCGCATGAAGTTGGATCTTGGCCTTGGAGAAAAATTTCTTGCTCCACTCAGTAAGCCGAATCGCGGTTTTCTTTAGCCTGTGATGAAGTATTTGGAAAGGCTCTATATGGTTGACACGCTCATCCTACGCCTTCTGAACCACGTCGCCGAAACCAGGCAAAGATACCCAGAAATTTTTGAATTTGAAAGAACGTGGCCGTCTAGGCCCCTTATCGTCAGCGAGCAGAAGGGGGCAATGATCCGAGAGGGAAGATGATAAAGCATGTAACACGTGTGTGTTGAAAGCCATGTC
This sequence comes from Triticum urartu, assembly GCF_003073215.2. Classification (NCBI taxonomy): domain Eukaryota; kingdom Viridiplantae; phylum Streptophyta; class Magnoliopsida; order Poales; family Poaceae; genus Triticum; species Triticum urartu. Next base: position 581,308,045 of record NC_053023.1, on the reverse strand, counting down.
CCACTCCGCATTGCAAAAAAGGAGTCGAGCTTGCAAAGGGTGGGGTTTCCCCTCTCGTTGCTCCAAGTGAAGCGCCTGTTTTGGAGACGAATCTCTTTGAGCTCGCAAGATTGCAGTGCAGCACGGAAACGATTGATCCTACTTTGGTTTATCCTTCTCTTGTTTTTATCTCTTGCGCGGTATATTTGATTAAAATCCCCAAGGGCCAACCAAGCATCACCCGGTAAAGGTTTGTGGGAGACAAGCTCGACGAAGAAGGAATCTTTGCTGGTGTGTGATACGTCTCCAACGTATCTATAATTTTTGATTGCTCTATACTATATTATCTACTGTTTTGGGCAATATTGGGCTTTATTATCCACTTTTATATTATTTTTGGGACTAACCTATTAACCGGAGGCCCAGCCCAAATTTGCTATTTTATGCCTATTTCAGTGTTTTGAAGAAAAGGAATATCAGACGGAGTCGAAACGAAACGAAATCAACTGAAGAAGTTATTTTTGGAAGGAAACACACCTGATAGACTTGGACCCCATGCCAGAAGATACGGGAGCTGCCCACGAGGGTGGGGGGCACGCCCACCCCCCTAGGGCGCGCCCCCTGCCTCGTGGGGCCCCCATGGCTCCCCTGACGTGCTTCTTCTGCCTATATAACTCCATATACCCTAAAACTTTCAGAACGCACAATAGATCGGGAGTTCCGCCGCCAGAAGCCTTCGTAGCCACCGAAAACCAATCTAGACCCATTCCGGCACCCTGCCGGAGGGGGCAATCCTTCTCCGGTGGCCATCTTCATCATCCCGGTGCTCTCCAAGACGAGGAGGGAGTAGTTCTCCCTCGGGGCTGAGGGTATGTACCAGTAGCTATGTGTTTGATCTCTCTCTCTCTCTCTCTCGTGTTCTTGAGATGATACGATCTTGATGTATCGCGAGCTTTGCTATTATATTTGGATCCTATGATGTTTCTTCCCCCCTCTTCTTTCTTATAATGAATTGAGTTTCCCCTTTGAAGTAATCTTATCGGATTGAGTCTTTAATATTTGAGAACACTTGATGTATGTCTTGCCGTGGATATCTGTGGTGACAATGGGATATCACGTGATTCACTTGATGTATGTTTTGGTGATCAACTTGCGGGTTCCGCCCATGAACCTATGCATAGGGGTCGGCGCACGTTTTCGTCGTGATTCTCTGGTAGAAACTTTGGGGCACTCTTTGAGATCCTTTGTGTTGGTTGAATAGATGAATCTGAGATTGTGTGATGCATATCGTATAATCATACCCACAGATACTTGTGGTGATATTGGAGTATCTAGGTGACATTAGGGTTTTGGTTGATTTGTATCTTAAGGTGTTATTCTAGTACGAACTCTAGGGCTGTTTGTGACACTTATAGGAATAGCCCAACGGATTGATTGGAAAGAATAACTTTGAGGTGGTTTCGTACCCTACCATAATCTCTTCGTTCGTTCTCCGCTATTAGTGACTTTGGAGTGACTCTTTGTTGCATGTTGAGGGATAGTTTTATGATCCAATTATGTTATCATTGTTGAGAGGACTTACACTAGGGAAAGTATGAACCCTAGGCCTTATTTTCACGCATTGCAATACAATTTACGCTCACTTTTATCATTAGTTACCTTGCTGTTTTTTAATTTTCAGATTACAAATATTATTATCTACCATCCATATACCACTTGTATCACCATCTCTTCGCCGAACTAGTGCACCTATACAATTTACCATTGTATTGGGTGTGTTGGGGACACAAGAGACTCTTTGTTATTTGGTTGCAGGGTTGCTTGAGAGAGACCATCTTCATCCTACGCCTCCTACGGATTGATAAACCTTAGGTCATCCACTTGAGGGAAATTTATACTGTCCTACAAACCTCTGCACTTGGAGGCCCAACAACGTCTACAAGAAGAAGGTTGTGTAGTAGACATCAAACTCTTTTCTGGCGCCGTTGCCGGGGAGGTTAGCGCTTGAAGGTATATCTTTAGATCTTGTAATCGAGTCTTTTAGTTTTTTGTTTTATCACTAGTTTAGTTTATAAAAGAAAACTACAAAAAAATTGGAATTGATTTTGTCTCATACGCTTCATCTTTTTAATATCTTTCGTGCGTATGATGGAAAGGAAAATTGTGCTCAAGTGCTAGAAGAAGAAATCTATAAAATGTTTGGCACTAAATCTTTGAATGATGAGCATGATTGCAATGTTGTTAGTACGAATTCTTTGAATATCCATGATGATAATGATGATTGCACTAGTTATGATGAAAATGTCTTCTATAAACATGTCAATTTTTGTGGAGTGCATTGGGTTTGTAAGTACACACCAAATAGGGAAGATAGATATTGCAAAAAGCATAAGTACTTAGAAACCAAATTGTTGCAAGAAGAGGTAGATGAATATGCTGAAAATTTAAATTATCTTGGCCATACTTGTGGACTTTGCAATGAAAGTGGTCATTTAGCTATCCGATGCAAATTGTTTCACGATCTAATCGTGTCCAAAAATTGTGATGACTTGATTTCCCTTGCACATTGTAATGAACTTAGTTTGCTTATGGGTTATGAAGAAATGAAACGTTTAACTAACGATCTTCCAGAATTTGCCCGTTACAAACTTCTTGACTTTGATCTAGAAGAAATTTATATGTATTGTGTGGTGAATTGTATTGAAAATGCTTATATTGCCAATTACATAAAGAAAAGAAAACAAATAGAGGATGAAGAGAATACTAATGAAAGGAAAGAGACTTCCCAATATTCTCCTATTATTTCTTATGATGAATCAGGTAACGAGGAGGAGCCTTCTACTCAACCAATCTCATTAATAAGGAGCTCCAAAAAGAGGATTGAACCCCCACATGATATGGTAAAGAGGAAGAAAAGAAAAAGGAAGAGAGGTAAAAAGGTATCTCTCCCAAATAAAGTTGCTCCTATTATTGTTGTGCCTCATGAAAATGAAGATGATACACTTGATGATGATCTCGTTATGCCTATTGCTTGTTGTGATGATTATGATTGGGAAGATAATGATACTTCTTATGATCTTGAAAATCTTTTTGGCACTTGCTTGGAAGGATATAATAATTGCTACACTATTGGTGCTATCCATACTATTAATGATGAGAGTGATTATGCTTATGATATGAAAAGGCTCAAGCTTGGGGAAGCTATGTTTGATGAGGATGACATATTTGAGAATATATTTGCTGCAATTAATGTTTGTCCCAAGCTTGGGGATGCTATGTTTAATGAAGATGACACCTTTAGCCTCTCAAGTTTTGATATGCAAAGTTGTTATGATGATAGCATGCTTCCTACTTATGATAATTATTGTGATAATACATATGCTATAAAAGTAGTAATGATTATATTTATAAAACTTGTCATGATTGTGGTTACCCATTTTCTGAACATTACTCTTTTAATGTGAAAACAATTTATTGTATTCAAGTCTCTTATGATACTCCCACTATTCCGAATGGGAAGAATTTTGCTTATGTGGAGAGTAATAAAATTTCTATGCTTGTAGATCATGAAAAGAATGCTTTAGGTGTTGGTTATATTGTTGAATTCATTCATGATGCTACTAAAAATTATTATGAGGGAGGAATATATGCTTGTAGGAATTGCTATAATATCAAGTTTCCTCTCTATGTGCTTAAAGTTTTGAAGTTATGCTTGTTTTACCTTCCTATGCAAGTTGATTCTTATTCTCATAAGTTGTTTAATCACAAAATCCCTATGCATAGGAAGTATGTTAGATTTAAATGTGCTAGTCATATTCTTCATGGTGCTCTTCTTATGTTACAATTCTTATCTTTTATGTGAGCATCATTGACATCATCATGCCTAGCTAGGGGCGTTAAACGATAGCGCTTGTTGGGAGGCAACCCAATTTTATTTTAGTTTCTTGCCTTTTGTTCCTGTTTAGTAATAAATAATTCATTTAGCCTCTGTTTAGATGTTGTTTTATGCTTTTAATTAGTTCCTGTGCCAAGTAGAACCTTTGGGAAGACTTAGGAAAAGTTTTGTTGATCATGCTCTAAAAAACAGAAACTTTAACGCTCACGAGAATTGCTGCAATTTTTATTTGGAGAGTACTATTTAGTTAATTCTTTTTTAAGATGATTACTAGATAAATTCCTCAGGTCCAGTAATTTATTTGAGAATTTTATGAGTTCCAGAAGTATACGTTTGATCCAGATTACTACAGACTGTTCTGTTTTTGACAGATTCTGTTTTTCGTGTGTTGTTTGCTTATTTTGATGAATCTATGGCTAGTAAAATAGTTTATAAACCATAGAGAAGTTGGAATACAGTAGATTTAACACCAATATAAATAAATAATAAGTTCATTACAGTACCTTGAAGTGGTGATTTACTTTCTTATACTAACGGAGCTTACGAGTTTTCTGTTAAGTTTTGTGTTGTGAAGTTTTCAAGTTTTGGGTAAGGATTCGATGGACTATGGAATAAGGAGTGGCAAGAGCCTAATCTTGGGGATGCCCAAGGCACCCCAAGGTAATATTCAAGGATAGCCAAGAGTCTAAGCTTGGGGATGCCCCGGAAGGCATCCCCTCTTTCGTCTTCGTTCATCGGTAACTTTACTTGGAGCTATATTTTTATTCACCACATGATATGTGTTTTGCTTGGAGCGTCAATTTATTTTGTTTGCATTTGCTTGATGTTATTTAGAATAATGTTTTGCATCTTTTATTTCAATAAAAGTGGCATTGATAGCCTTTACTATGCCTATGTTACAAGTATACATGTTGCTGTTTGAAAACAGAAAATTTACCGATGTTGCAATAATTCCCTAGAAAAGTCAGAATGTGATAAAATGTTGAAACCTTTTGAATATTAAGCTCTGATAAATTTACTACAGTGGGAATTTTATATCATAATTTTTGGAGCTAGTGAAGTATGGATGTTGCAGCATTCTTTACAGACTATCCTGTTTAGGCAGATTGCTGTTATGTTTGCATTGTTTGCATATGTTTGCTTCTTTAATGATTATATTTGAGGATAGGACTATTAAATATGCAGAGGCATTTAGTATTCAGTATTAAATAATAATTTTAGTGGTTTGCTACAGTAGAGTATGATAAGGTTTTTGCAATGGTTTATACTAACTTATCTCACGAGTCTTTGTTGAGTTTTGTGTGGATGAAACTTTTGAGATTTAGGGAGACCGTGATATGAGAGGAATTAAGGAGACACAAAAGCTGAAGCTTGGGGATTCCCAAGGCACCACAAGATAATATTTAAGAAGTCTCAAGCGTCTAAGCTTGGGGATGCCCGGTTGGCATCCCATCTTTTCTTCTTCAATAATTATCAGTTAGTATCGGTTGATCCTAAGTTTTTGCTTCTTCATATGATGTTTGCTATTCTTAGATGTCATTTTATTTTGCTTTGCTTGCTGTTTGAATAAAATACCAAGATCTGAAATTATTAAATGTTAGAGAGTCTTCACATAGTTGCATAATTATTCAACTACTCATTGATCTTCACTTATATCCTTCGGAGTAGTTTGTCATTTGCTCTAGTGCTTCACTTATATCTTTTAGAGCATGGTGGTAGTTTTATTTTGAAGAAATAGATGAACTCTCATGCTTCACTTAGATTATTTTGAGAGTCTTAAATAGCATGGTAATTTGCTTAAAATCTTAATATGTTAGGTATTCAAGAATAATAAAATTCTCTTATGAGTGTGTTGAATACTATGAGAAATTTGATACTTGATAATTGTTTTGAGATATGAAGATGGTGATATTAGAGTCATGCTAGTTGAGTAGTTGTGAATTTGAGAGATACTTGTGTTGAAGTTTGTGATTCCCGTAGCATGTACGTATTGTGAACCGTTATGTAACGAAGTCGGAGCATGAGGTGTTTATTGATTGTCCTCCTTATGAGTGGCGGTCGGGAACGAGCGATGGTCTTTTCCTACCAATATATCCCCCTAGGAGCATGCGCGTAATACTTTGTTTCGATAACTAATAGATTTTTGCAATAAGTATGTGAGTTCTTTATGACTATTGTTGGGTCCATGGATTATACGCACTCTCACCCTACCACCATTACTAGCCTCTCTAATACCGCGCACCTTTCCCCGGTATCATACACCCACCATATATCTTCCTCAAAACAGCCACCATACCTACCTATTATGGCATTTCCATAACCATTCCGAGATATATTGCCATGCAACTTTCCACCGTTCCGTTTATTATGACACGCTTCATCATTGTCATATTGCTTAGCATGATCATGTAGTTGACATCGTATTTGTGGCAAAGCCACCGTTCATAATTCTTCCATACATGTCACCCATGAGTCATTGCACATCCCGGTACACCACCGGAGGCATTCATATAGAGTCATATCTTGTTCTAAGTATCGAGTTGCAACTCTTGAGTTGTAAGTAAATAAAAGTGTGATGATCATCATTATTAGAGCATTGTCCCAGTGAGGAAAGGATGATGGAGACTATGATTCCCCCACAAGTCGGGATGAGACTCCGGACGAAAAATAAATAAAAGAGGCCAAAGAAGCCCAAATAAAAAAGAAAGAAAGAAAAGAGGCCAAATAAGCCCAAATAAAAAATAAAAGAGGCCATAAAAAAGAGAAAAGGCCCAAATAAAAAAATAAAAAATATGAGAGAAAAAGAGAGAAGGGACAATGTTACTATCCTTTTACCACACTTGTGCTTCAAAGTAGCACCATGATCTTCATAGTAGAGAGTCTCTCATGTTATTACTTTCATATACTAGTGAGAATTTTTCATTATAGAACTTGGCTTGTATATTCCAATGATGGGCTTCCTCAAATTGCCCTAGGTCTTCATGAGCAAGCAAGTTGGATGCACACCCACTTAGTTTCTTTTTAAGCTTTCATATACTTATAGCTCTAGTGCATCCGTTGCATGGCAATCCCTACTCACTCACATTGATATCTATTCATGGGCATCTCCATAGCCCGTTGATACGCCCAGTTGATGTGAGACTATCTTCTCCTTTTTGTCTTCTCACAACCACCACTCTATTCCACCTATAGTGCTATATCCATGGCTCACGCTCATGTATTGCGTGAAGATTGAAAAAGTTTTGAGAATGTCAAAAGTATGAAACAATTGCCTGGCTTCTCATCGGGGTTGTGCATGATTTAAATATTTTGTGTGGTGAAGATAGAGCATAGCCAGACTATATGATTTTGTAGGGATAGCTTTCTTTGGCCATGTTATTTTGAGAAGACATAATTGCTTAGTTAGTATGCTTGAAGTATTATCATTTTTATGTCAATATGAACTTTTGTCTTGAATCTCATAGATCTGAATATTCATACCACAATTAAGAAGAATCACAATGAAATTATGCCAACTAGCATTCCACATCAAAAATTATTTTTATCATTTACCTACTCGAGGATGAGCAGGAATTAAGCTTGGGGATGCTTGATACATCTCCAACGTATCTATAATTTTTGATTGCTCCATGCTATATTATCTACTATTTTGGGCAATATTGGGCTTTATTATCCACTTTTATATTATTTTTGGGACTAACCTATTAACCGGAGGCCCAGCCCAGATTTGCTGTTTTATGCCTATTTCAGTGTTTTGAAGAAAAGGAATATCAGACGGAGTCGAAACGGAACGAAATCAACTGAAGAAGTTATTTTTGGAAGGAAACACACCTGATAGACTTGGACCCCACGTCAGAAGATACGGGAGCTGCCCACGGGGTGGGGGGCGCGCCCCCCTGCCTCGTGGGGCCCCCGTGGCTCCCCTGACGTGCTTCTTCTGCCTATATAACTCCATATACCCTAAAACATCCAGAACGCACAATAGATCGGGAGTTCCGCCGCCAGAAGCCTCCGTAGCCACCGAAAACCAATCTAGACCCGTTCCGGCACCCTGTCAGAGGGGGCAATCCTTCTCCGGTGTCCATCTTCATCATCCCGGTGCTCTTCATGACGAGGAGGGAGTAGTTCTCCCTCGGGGCTTAGGGTATGTATCAGTAGCTATGTGTTTGATCTCTCTCTCGTGTTCTTGAGGTGATACGATCTTGATGTATCGCGAGCTTCGCTATTATATTTGGATCCTATGATGTTTCTTCCCCCCTCTTCTCTCTTGTAATGAATTGAGTTTCCCCTTTGAAGTAATCTTATCGGTTTGAGTCTTTAAAGATTTGAGAACACTTGATGTATGTCTTGCCGTGGATATCTGTGGTGACAATGGGATATCACGTGATTCACTTGATGTATGTTTTGGTGATCAACTTGCGGGTTCGCCCATGAACCTATGCATAGGGGTTGGCACACGTTTTCGTCGTCATTCTTCGGTAGAACTTTGGGTCACTCTTTGAGATCCTTTGTGTTGGTTGAATAGATGAATCTGAGATTGTGTGATGCATATCGTATAATCATACCCACGGATACTTGAGGTGACATTGGAGTATCTAGGTGACATTAGGGTTTTGGTTGATTTGTGTCTTAAGGTGTTATTCTACTACGAACTCTAGGGTTGTTTGTGACACTTATAGGAATAGCCCAACGGATTGATTGGAAAGAATAACTTTGAGGTGGTTTCGTACCCTACCATAATCTCTTCGTTTGTTCTCCGCTATTAATGACTTTGGAGTGACTCTTTGTTGCATGTTGAGGGATAGTTTTATGATCCAATTATGTTAGTATTGTTGAGGGAACTTACACTAGCGAAAGTATGAACCCTAGGCCTTATTTCCACGCATTGCAACACCATTTACACCCACTTTTATCATTAGTTACCTTGCTGTTTTTGTATTTTCAGATTACAAATACTATTATCTACCATCCATATACCACTTGTATCACCATCTCTTCGCCGAACTAGTGCACCTATACAATTTACCATTGTATTGGGTGTGTTGGGGACACAAGAGACTCTTTGTTATTTGGTTGCAGGGTTGCTTGAGAGAGACCATCTTCATCCTACGCCTCCTACGGATTGATAAACCTTAGGTCATCCACTTGAGGGAAATTTGTACTGTCCTACAAACCTCTGCACTTGGAGGCCCAACAACGTCTACAAGAAGAAGGTTGTGTAGTAGACATCAGTGTGATTGGTGGGTCCATAGATAGATGTTAACTTGAAGCACACATTGGTCGACCGGATGTGAACCTTGGCGGAGAGGCAAAAGGCCAAAGTAGAAATGTTGGACACCTCAATAGTATTGTCGTCCCATAGCAAGAGGATGCCACCCCTCGTACCTGTAGCCGGGCGCTGCGCAAAACTTCTCAGCCGGTTACCACCAAGGAAGGCTGCCACATATGTATCAACGTTCTCAAGCTTTGTCTCTTGCAAACACACAATTTGGCAAGAGGAGTCAGCAATCGTAGAACTGATTGTAGCTCTTCTAGTCGGCCAGTTCAGCCCACGCACGTTCCAGCTTAGGGTATTTATTGGTTGTGATGTCATTGAGCACAAGGGTAAACACATTGGCCAATCCAGAGTTGACGATGCGAAACAGCTAGCAGCAACAATACGACTAAAATGAAGGGAGATACAAGCCCCACTGGGACACACCCATACTGGAAGTGGTACAACACAAAGCCAAGCCAGGCGCCACTAAACAGACCCAAAGTAAAACCTCCTACAGCCAGCAGGCTAACACACACAACAGGGAAGTGGAGAGCTAACATGACAACTAAAATTGCACTAAGACGACGAACTAGGCAAACTAGTCGCTTCCTACTGTGTTCCCATGCTCTGATGGGCCACACCTTCCTCTTGGATCAACTCCAGTGTTCCTTCGCCGCCGTGCTCGATCAGCGCATCCTCCACGCCATCGACAGCAGCATCGTCAAGGTGGAAGAAATCTCTCATGGCAATGATCACTTCCGGTGCCAGCTGCTCTTTGAACTTGGCTGTGAAATCAGCAAGCGTGGCCTCTGTGACGTCCTCTCCATCCCTGGTAATTCCCAGGGACCGGCTGACAAGCTTTTCCGCTGCCTTGGCTGCCGGAACCGCAACCCAGGGACCCCCACGCTTCACTTTCTGTAGAGAGAGCCCCCCCTTGTTGGAAATCCTCACTCCAGCAATAGTCTTCCGACGAGCCGTAGGAGGCCTGGGAGGGGGGAGTCGGGCATAGCAAGAATGCCCCCTGGCGCCGCACAAAGATAGGCTCCATGGCATGACAAGAGTCGGTTGCAGCAAGGCCTCGAGCAGGAGAAGGCGTGCGCTGTAGGGCGCCAGCGCTAGACAGGGGCGGCGTGGGGGATGACTGAAACCCCGGCGGCCTAGAGGGCGACCGCAGAGGCAGCACAAGCGAAGCGGGCGCGCAAAGCTCCAACATGGCCTGGCTGGGCGCAGGGCTCGCAAGACGGGAAGCCGCGGCCTCAGTGCGTTTGGAGACCGGGCTTGGCGGCAGAACGGTTGTCAGAGAGAGCGGAGGGGACGCCGGGGGGGGGGGTCCTTTCATCTTGCGAGGGGCGCCTGGAGGAGCGGGGTGATGTCGGACGCGTCGGGCTGCGCCCACGGACAACCACCAGCTTGAGGGCGCGAGCAGGCGCATCACTGGTCGAGCCCGAGCCCCTGAGAACCAGAGCAGCACCAGGCCCCTCCATAGGCGCGGGCGAAGCAGCCTGGCTGTTGCCAGCGTGCCGGCGGCCACCGGAGCGGTCCCTTGAACGGTTCTGGACCTCCCCTTGATGCCGGTCCCGAGCGTTTCGGGAGAGCGAGCGCCGGACCCTGGCACCCCAGCCCTCTCGTGCGCGACCCTCATCATGACCACGCCTGCCGTCACGGTCGCCCTCGTCTTCACGCCTGCCACCGCGTCGTTCCGCACATCCCTGGGTAGGCCCGCGCTCCCTTGGCGTGTACGTGCCATCCACCTTCTTCCTGTACCAAGTGAACTCGTGGACATCCGGTGGCGGCGGGTTGTCGTCGTCGTCCCCGGCCTTGGAGTGGTCCTCGTGGAGGTCGAGGTGGAAGAGCACGCGGTGACGGAGACCTCAGCGTCCGCGGCGGCAGTGACCACGGTCCGGGAGAGTGAGCCATTTGACCTTGGGGATGGCACCGGGGTTGGACGTCCAAGCCCAAAGCGCCATGTCCCTTGTGTCCTCTTTGCGGAGCGAACGAGGCTCGATGTAGTCGAGGGAGCAACCTCGGCCGATGAGGAAGGTGGCGATGTAGTGGTTCCAGCCGTGCAGGGGGACGCCTTCCAAGCAAAGACGGACATGATGGAGTTGGTCTTCGTTGTCAGCATGAGCCTCGGGCCTCCACTCACGCACGAAGATGTGGTGGCCATTGCCACGAAGATCACCACGAGACACGGCGTCGACGCAGTGGTGTTGATGCATGAAGCGCACCAAAAATTGCTCGGGGTAGTGCTTGACAACCTCGACGTCGGCCGGTCTCGCGCCCAGGGCCGTCGCGAGCTCGGCAGCCACCTGGTGGCAGGGGATGTCCTGCCTGGCCCCCTCCAGCCAGGCCACAGCACAGTTGGAGGTGAGGACGACTGCCTCCGCCTGCATCTCAGGTGTCGCCGGAACAATGATGAAGTCCTCCTCTGGCCTTAGCGCGGCGTCGCCCATGCGCTGCATCACGGCAGCCGTTGCGTTGGACTGCAGCAGGGGGCGCTGAGCAGAGGTATCCCAGCCCCGGCCCAGACGGGGCGGAGCCACGCGGTTTGCAAGAGCAGCAGAGGGATGCGGCAGCGGTGGTGGGGGCACACGGAGACTGTCGAGAGAGCTCAGAGGCTTCCAACCTGATGCGCGTGGTGTTCCAACGCTGGAACCACCACATGACGTCCGAAGCCACACTCTGCGGTCCTGTCTTTGACGACATCTCGCTCGTCGCTGCGCACGTGCACACTGCTCGTCGGCTGCTTCTGTAGCTAGCTCACATTTTAGACTGTTGGTGTGCTTGCGTGTGTTTATTTTGTATCTGCGGAATTTATCGACTGTCTTTGGAATAAGTAAGGATGACATGAAATAAACTGAAATCGCATCTTTGTATTGTATTACTCGAAAATCAGGACTTGAATGTGCCATTTTAATCCATGTCATTCAAAGCCAAGTGGAACAAATGAATAATTTATTGAACACTATGCAGCTCAAACTGAATTGAAAATAAATTATGACAAATCAGTCATGATCCCTGTTATGTGCAAGAAGTGATTTCCACACAGCTCCTCAATGCTCTCGGATGCAAAGGAGGGAACTTCCCATTCACATATTTAGGGTTAGATCTCAGTGCCAACATAGATTTTATCCTTACTTGCCAACAACTTAGAAGACTGTCTGGGTGCTCAACTATGATTTCATATGATGGAAGGTTTCTTCTAGTTAAGTCAGTTTTTTCATCCCTTGCAATATTCTTCATGAGCACCCTAAGACTACATGCTTCCATTATCAGCAAGATAAATAGGTATCTCGGGAATTTCTTATGAAGAAAGTTTGGGCAACAAATTGCTGGACCTACCCTAATTGCCTCAGACAAAGTGTGTAAACCCAAAGATCAGGGGGGTTGGGGATTATAGATGTGTCCCTGCACATACCAAAGCATTGATGATGATGAATATTCAAAAAATTCTCAACAAAGATCCATTGCCCTAGGTGTCTCTAATTTGGGAGAAATACTATTCTGATTCTCTACCTAGATTTATGATGGAAGGGTCAAGTTGGTGGAAAATCATCTAAAACTGCTACAAGAATATAAGGGGAACTCCAATTGCATTAGGAAATGGCAAATCAATCCTCCTCTGGCATGGCTTTTGGTTAGATCAACCACTCAAACACAAGCACCCAGACATGCAATCCTGTGCAAAGGCGGATATTCAATATGTGGATATCTGGAATCAGACTGAAGACCCAACCCAAGTCTTCCACACAAGCCTACAATCAATTCACTCAGGTGGAGAGTATTCTTCAGAATCAAAGTAATTCTCAAGTGCATGATAGATGGACATGCAAGGGTTCAAAGAGCAAGTATTCTTCAATCATAATGTACCACCATCTATGTTCACAGTAGGAGGAACACCAATTTTCAAATGGCTATGGAAGAGTGCTTGCAGACTGAGGCATGTTGTTTTTCTAGATTCTACTCCATGATAGAGTTAATACGAGGAATTTGCTAAAAAGAAAACTACTTCACCTGGACTGTTATGATTGTGTGTTTTGCCGTGAGTGCATTGAGGAAACTTCTAGGCACCTATTTTGGGATGGTGGCATTGTCCATGGCAGTTGGCACAGTGTTTCCGAACCCTCGCTCACTCCACTCGTGTCTCTTGTGTTGGAAATATGAGCAATTTACCAAATAACTTTGCTAACAGAAATACTAGATAAAGCATGGCTAATATAGCAGAGATAAAGCAAGTCATGCAATCTGACAGAGAGAAGGTAAATAGCATATGCATATATGAACTTGAACTAAACACATCTAGAACAGACACTAGATGAAGTTGCATATATAAAGTAGAACCTAACATATGTAGGGCATAAACTAGAGCAAAGAACTGTGGCAGGACCAGGACATCTAACAGAAAGAGCAAGAACACGTACGGGACAGCAGCAGCAGAAGCACTGGACTTGGGGTTGACATCCTCTCCAGCCATGTTGTTGATGAGGTTGTCGACGTTGGGGAAGTAGTCGTCGGAGTCCGTGATGAAGAAGGCAGTAGTCATGCAGAGCACTCCCCAAGAACCTTATCACCCTTCTCCCGTACAGGACTCAAAAGGTGCGGTTCTAGAGGCCTACTGTCCCGACCTACGGTGCACGCCGCAAGCCGGGATGGGGAAGAACGTAGCAGTAGCGCAGTGCTCAGGAACTTGTGGCGAGAGGAAGAAGAGGTTCTGGTGCGTCTCTCTGAGAGGAGCGACCTCCCTTTTATAGGTGAAGAGGTGCGCCGTTCGTATTCAATTTCCACTACAACAAAATTTAGACATCGGCTCGGCTCATTCCTGCAACCCATGGCGCGACGCGGCGAGGCATGGCGGGCGGCGGAGGAGGAGCGCGCGTGGATGTCCCTCTTGTTCTCATCCTCATACATGTGGAGAAAGAGCCTCCCTTATAAAGAGGTCCAACTCCCTCTAAACTAGCAATGTGGGACTAAACTTTAGTTCCACCTCTTGCCTTGCACGAATGGGCCCTCTAGGATTTATTAGGAATTTCTGAAACTGCTATTGGTCTAGGCCCAAAATAGACAAAATTCCAGCAATCCCCCACCAGATCCCAGAGGCACACAAAATTTGCCTTTGGTTCCAAAACACTGTTTTATATACCGGTACTGCAGTGGAGACTGTTAAGTTGAACTTCCACCTAGAACTCTATGCTACACTAGTAAGCAACTTGAACAGTGGACTGCGCCTTGAACTGCAAGTTTTCTGCGAATCTAGCTTCACATAAAGCCTTGACTGATACGTGGCTATCGTGGGTCTTCCCTGCAGGTGAAGCTTATGCGTCATACTCCGAGACCTTTCATGAGTTTACTAGAGAGAACCCTACTCTCATAGATTGCGACGTTTGACAATCAGACTCATAGATGTGTGTTCTTCAAAAGATGTTCTGCAGGACAACATCTCTGCTTAAATGAGCCACTTAGAACACATTAAGATATACATCAACCTGTCATGCAGATTTAGGAGAGTATTGCATCTTCATGGAGTGGTATTGTTAACAGTAAGGATACTCCCCTCTCAGTTGACCAGCAGCTTGTCTTCCACATCTAATTCACGGGATCTCCGATCACATAGACTAGGTTACCACTGTGAACAACTCATATTGTGGGTCTCATACCCATCTCCCTCGATGCATTATCTATCACATTACGTGATAGACCCTTAGTGAAAGGATCTACCAGATTTTTAGACGTTTGGATATAATCCAATGCAATAACTCCAGAGTTTCTCATTTTCCTGACAGACTTTAACCTTCTCTGAACGTGTCTTGATGACTTCATGTTATCCTTTGAGCTGTTCACTTTCGTGATCACAGTTTGATTGTCGCAGTTCATAAGGATACCCGGTACAGGTTTCTCAACAACCGATAAGTCATTTAAGAGCCGGCGAAGCCAATCTGCTTCGATCGTAGCTGTATCTAGTGCTATGAGTTCTGCTTCCATTGTTGACCTCGCTAAGATGGTCTGCTTGCAAGACTTCCAAGAAACAGCGCCACCTCCATGAGTGAATACATAGCCGCTCATGGCCTTTATCTCATCAGCATCTGAGATCCAGTTTGAGTCACTATACCCTTCAAGCACCGTTGGGTGCCCGGTGTAGTGAATTTCATAATTGACAGTGCCTTTCAAATAACGCAAAACTCTCTCTAGAGCTTTCCAATGCACATCTCCTGATTTTGAGACAAACCGACTCAGTTTGCTAATAGCAAAAGAGATGTCAGGTCTTGTAGCACTGGCTAAGTACACAAGCGAGCCAATAATCTGAGAATATTTCAATTGATCTCTAGCAATTCTTCGATTCTTTCGAAGTAACACACTCGCATCATATGGTGTTGGAGAGGGCTTGCAGTCACTATAGCCAAAGCGACTCAAGATCTTTTCCACATAGTGAGATTGAAGCAATGTAATCCCACCATCATCGTCTCTCAACAACTTGATG
This sequence comes from Triticum urartu, assembly GCF_003073215.2. NCBI lineage: Eukaryota > Viridiplantae > Streptophyta > Magnoliopsida > Poales > Poaceae > Triticum > Triticum urartu. Next base: position 581,292,439 of record NC_053023.1, on the reverse strand, counting down.
TTTAGAATGACATCCGCCACTCCTAAATCCTTCATCTCAAAACAATGAGATAGGAAATCCTTGACCTCCTTAATAACATTCAAATTTGTTCCAAAAATCAATATGTCATCAACATACAAGCAAAGGATAACTCCCTCGCCCCCACCATGGTGATAGTACACACATTTGTTAGCTTCATTTACAACAAAGCCTGCAGCTGTTAAAGTTCTTTCAAACTTCTCATGCCATTGTTTGGGTGCTTTCCTGAGTCCATACAAAGACTTCAGCAACTTGCACACTTTTCTTTCCTGGCCATCTAGTACAAACCCATCTGGTCGTTCCATATAAATTTCCTCGTCCAACTCTCCATTTAGGAAAGCAGTCTTAACATCCATTTGATGAACAAGAAGACCATGTGAGGTAGCTAGTGAAAGTAGATCTCGAATAGTGGTCAGTCGAGCCACATGTGAGTAAGTATCAAAGAAGTCTTCACCTTCCTTTTGGGTATAACCCTTAGCCACGAGCCGAGCCTTGTACTTTTCAATAGTACCATCAGGCCTAAGCTTCTTCTTGAATACCCATTTTCATCCTATAGGTTTGCACCCATAAGGACGATCAGTTATCTCACAAGTTTCATTTGCCAAGATGGAATCCATCTCGCTACGAACCGCTTCCTTCCAGTAGTCAGCACCTTCAGATGCATAGGCCTCTGAAATAGAACTGGGAGTGTCATCTATGAGATACACAAGAAAATCATCACCAAAGGACTTTGCAGTCGTCTGTCTCTTGCTCCTAGTAGGAACTTCATTGTTCTCCTCCACAGGACTTTCAAAGTGTTCCATCGAAATGGCAGGTTCAGTAATTGTAACTGGTTCCTGATTCGATGAACTAGACATCTCCTGATTAGATGAGATAGCCATATCCTTCATGGGAAAGATATCTTCAAAGAAAGTCGCATCATTCGACTCCATGATCGTACTGACATGCATGTCAGGTACCTCAGATTTTACAACCAAGAATCTATAACCAATGCTATGAAAAGCATATCCCAGGAAAACACAATCCACGGTCTTTGGTCCAAGCTTGCGCTTCTTTGGAATTGGCACATTGACTTTCGCCAAACAACCCCAGGTTCGTAGATAAGAGAGCTTTAACCTTTTCTTCTCCAATTCCTCGAATGGAGTTATCTCTTTGTTCTTTGTGGGGACTCGGTTTAGGACATGACATGCTGTCAATATCGCCTCCCCCACCATGCCTTGGGAGACCCGATGTGTCTAACATGGTGTTAACCAAATCAGTTAGAGTACGGTTCTTTCTTTCGGCCACCCCATTTGACTGAGGTGAATAGGGAGGCGCCCTCTCATGGATTATACCATGTTCCGCACAAAAAGCATCAAATTCATTGGAAAAATACTCTCCACCACGGTCGGACCTAAGCCTCTTGATTTTTCGATCAAGTTGGTTTTCCACTTCAGCTTTATAGATCTTGAAAAAGTTCAAAGCCTCATCCTTAGATTTCAGAAGATACACACAACAGTATCTAGTGGAGTCATCAATTAACGTCATGAAATATTTCTTTCCACCTTTTGTCAAAACACCATTCATTTCACATAGATCTGAATGTATGAGCTCTAGTGGTGCAAGATTTCTCGTTTCCGCAGTCATGTGAGACTTACGAGGTTGCTTAGCTTGCACACAAACTTGACACTTAGATCCCTTGGCAGTGGTGAAACTAGGGATTAAGTTCAACTTTGCTAGTCGCGACATGCAACCAAAGTTAACATGACAAAGACGTGAATGCCACACATTTGATTCACTATTGTTGCAAACATGACTAACAACTTTATTGCAAACGTCTGATAAGGATAAACGAAACAGGCCTCCTGACTCATAGCCTTTACCAACAAAGGTTCCATACTTGGATATTACAAATTTATTCCATCAAAGACAAGCTTATAGCCATCTCTACACAGAAGAGATCCGCTAACAAGATTTTTATTGATGGAGGGGACATAATGCACGTTCTTCAGCCGCACGATCTTCCCCGAAGTAAACTTCAGATCGACCGTGCCAACACCACGAATAGAAGCACTTGAACCGTTGCCCATCAGCACGGTTGAAGTCCATGCGGTCTGATAAGACGAAAACATGGAAATATCACCGCATACATGCACATTAGCACCCGTGTCAATCAACCAATCAGGAGAATGACATACTGAAAGAACAATGGGAAATATACCATACCCAACATCCTTCATGTCAATGTCTCCAATGACAACATTAGCAGTCTTGCCGCCTTTCCCAGGATGAAGCTTGTCATAGCGATTAGGACAACTAGGAGCCCAATGATCAGGATCCCCACACACATGACAAACCCCTTTCTTCTTGTCATTCTTATTCTTGAAGTTCGCGTGTTGCACAACCTTGTTCTTCCCATCAAACTTTGCTTTACCATCAAACTTGCCCTTGTTCTTGAACTTGTGGGGCTGGACATTCTTCGTCTGTACCAAATTGGCACTAGATCCTCCCTCAATACCTCGAGCACGTGTGTCCTTTGCTCTCGCCTTTTCTTCCACATCAAGAGTGCCAATGAGATCCGGAACGAAAAACTCCTGCCTCTTATGCTTCAGTAAGGTAGCAAAGTTCCTCCACGAAGGAGGAAGCTTAGTGATGATACCTACAGAAACAAACTTGTCCGGTATCATACAATTGAAGTGCTCAAGTTCTCTAGCAAATGATTGTATCTCATGAGCTTGCTCAACCACAGAGTGCTCTTCAGTCATCCTGTAATCATAGAATTGCTCCATGATGTACAGCTCAGTGCCTGCATCCGATACCCCAAACTTGGCCTCGAGTGCGTCCCACATATCTTTTCCATTATCAATTGACGCATAAGCATCAACTATGTTCTCACCAAGAACACTCAAGAGAGCAGCCTTAAACAGAGTATCCATTTTCTGAAAAGCTTGTTCCTGTTGGGCATCAAGCTCCCCTTCAGGCTTGCCAAGTGTGGCGTCATAGCAACTCATGGTTTGAAACCATAAGACTGCTCTCACACGCCATCTCTTATAGTGGATACCCTCAAACATAGGAGGTCTCATGGAAGCAACAAAACCACTTGGGGTAAATTGCCTATAATAAGGTTTTTGGATTGTTGGAAATATATATGAGCAATTTACCAAATAACTTTGCTAACAGAAATACTAGATAAAGCATGACTAACATAGTAGAGATAAAGCAAGTCATGCAATCTAACATAGAGAAGGTAAATAGCATCTGCATATATGAACTTGAACTAAACACATCTAGAACAGACACTAGATGAAGTTGCATATATGAAGTAGAACCTAACATATGTAGGGCAGAAACTAGAGCAAAGAACTATGGCAGGACATCTAACAGAAAGAGCAAGAACACGTACGGGACAGCAGCAACAGAAGCACTGGACTTGGGGTCGACATCCTCTCCAGCCATGTTGCTGATGAGGTTGTCGACGTCAGGGAAGAAGTCGTCGTCAGGGAAGTAGTCGTCGGAGTCCGTGATGAAGAAGCCAGTAGTTGCGCAGAGCGCTCCCCAAAAACCTTATCACCCTTCTCCCGTACAGGACTCAAAAGGTGCGGTTCCGGAGGCCTACTGTCCCGACCTGCGGTGCACGCCGCAAGCCGGGATGGGGAAGAATGTAGCAGCAGCGCAGTGCTCAGGAACTTGTGGCGAGAGGAAGAAGAGGTTCTGGTGCGTCTCTCTGAGAGGAGCGACCTCCCTTTTATAGGCGCAAGAGAAGGAGGCGAGAGACTGTGCTGGGAGCTGAAGAGAACGAGGGAGACGAAACGAAAATGCAGCAGGTGAAGAGGTGCGCCGTTCGTATTCAATTTCCACTACAGCAAAACGTTTCAGCTTCCGCGTGACCTTTCGTATACCCGTCGCGCGTGGCAAAAATTTAGACATTGGCTCGTCTCATTCCCGCTACCCGCGTCGTGTCGTGGCGAGGCGAGGCGTGGTGTGGCGTGGCGTGGCGTTGAGGAGAGCGGCGGAGGAGGAGCGCGCTGGGTGTCCCTCTTGTTCTCATCCTCATACATGTGGAGAAAGAGCCTCCCTTATAAAGAGGCCCAACTCCCTCTAATAAACTAGCAATGTGGGACTAAACTTTAGTTCCACCTCTTGCCTTGCACGAATGGGCTGCGTGGGCCTCTAGGATTTATTAGGAATTTCCGAAACTGCTATTGGGCTAGGCCCAAAATAGACAAAATTCCAGCATCTTGCTCTGTCCTATCGTCTTCCCTCCCTCATTCCGATCCACAATGTCGAGCGCTGGCAGCCACTCCAGCTTCGACCTCGACTTCGACAAGGAGCTGGCCCTCCGCATTGCCTTGAAGCGGTCCAAGGTGGACACCGGGGGTAGCTTTGGATCTGCGGCGTCGCTGCAGCTACCGCGCCAGCGCAACACGGACGCCGGAGCTCCGACGACGGTGACGACAATGGTTCCACCTCCTCGGAGGACGGACAGGATCCTCCACTAGCCGCGGACGCCTATAGCTGCACCGGCGACCAGAAGGGCAAAGGCCCAGCGAGGAAGTCGTAGAAGCTCCCTCTTATTTTTATTATAGTTTTTTAGTTGTTGAACTTGTTCGGTGATGAACTGTGGTGATCTTTTGGATGATGTAAAGTGGGTTTATGTGCATTTTGTTGTCCGTTTGATGTCGATTTCTTTGTTTGATGTTTGATCACTAGAGTAGTTCATCATGTTGCATGCATAGTATGGATATAGGATGCCGGATATGAGGTACACGGATGTGAAGAAGAAAATTTGAGACGTGACTAGTCAGTGCCAACGGACGTGTCTGGACGCGTCCGCGGGAGTTTGAGGGGTCAGATTTTCTATCGGCGGCTGTAGATGCTCTAAGAGGTCCATTCCACAACCCGCACCCGCGGGCCATAGGTCGTTGAACCAGAATCCACCATCTCTCTCTCCCCTGGCTCTCTCCTCCAAATCAGAGGAACCATGCGGGACCACGCATCCCCTGCGTCTCTCTCCCTGGCTCTCCTCTTCTCTGGAATCTCTCTCCCCTCGCAGCCGCCAGTCCTCTCCTCTCGCCTCTCTCTCTCTCTCTGCTTCGTCTCTCACCGGCGGCTGGGGACGGCGGCTACCTCATCTCCTATGCTCCCTCTCTGACAGGCGGCTACCTCATCTGCCGGAAGGGCGACGACGACGTGCGGGGGTGTTGGAGGGGCGGCAACCAAGCCTATTGAAGGGTCAACTCAGATTGTTTTTCGTTTATGGATCTAGTACATTGCCACACCAGGTCTTGGTTGATATGTTGTCGCTACTCTGCAAAAATGCGTCAACTCAGATTTTTACGCATGAGATTCAAGTACATATTGTTGTTGGGTGTTTTAGACTCTGCACCCTTCACCACAAACCATAAGCCCAACCTTCATAAGCGTTCTTAAGAGATGTTCATGGTAGACAAAATTGGTTATTTTACCTCATTTGCTGCTGGAATCTCAAGAAGATCTTTAATTATATTTGTTGAAACTATTTCAGTATGCATATCTTGATTGTTGGAGTCATTGTTAGTTTATTGTGTACTATCAGTGCCACTCAGTCTATTTAAGGAGTATTAGTCTCGCAGTGGCTTCATTTTCTTGTTTTCATTATTCGGGAGATTGTTCAATAAAGACCTGGCTTTAATCTCTTAAAGCTCAATTCAGGCCACTTTCATTATATAAAACTGTAAATCTGAGATGTACTAGTGAGTATGTTGTTCAGTTTGAGCTAATCATTCTGGTATCTGCCCTGCATCTCTTTACTAGCAGAATGTGAAATGTCTGTCATGAACCACTTGCAAATTCTACCATTATATAAATTGTAAATCTGAGATGTAGTGAGCATGCTCGTTCTTGTGTGTGTTCTTAGGCCATACTGGAGATGCTAATTTCCAAACACCCAGGCTATCTTATATGTTGTTGATTCAAGTGATACTAATTGATGACATTGATATTGATGCAATGCATTGAAAAAATTACACTGGAGACCACGAAGCCTTTTGCCTCCCTCATCAGTGTAGATAGGTCAATGACCATCATCATCACTTGGATTCAAACTGCACGGACTTCCGGTGACACATTTAGCTCGGCGACCATGACTGTAAAAGCAATGTTTTTCTACGCTGTCAATTTTACATTTGAGGTATGCAAATTTTCTTCTTATTTCTTCTTAGGCCTCCATTTATCAGTGCTACATCCGCGCGACAATTGATTTTTTTTGTGGGAGCGGGCAGTCTTTGTACAAGGTAATGAAGATTGTATCATCCTTTTACTATTTCCTTGGCCCCACATGCAATTTGACCTTAATGTTTTCACTTGAACTGCAGGAGTGCATGTTGGACTCTGTGGCAAAGAGCTACGGCGCCTTCACAACATCTCAGCCAATGGCGGAGCTAGCCGAGTATGGCTTGGGGGAAGGGCGGGGGGAGGGGGGAGGGAGGTAGATGGCTACATTTATCTTTAATCTTAACACCTAATAAAAAATTCTTCAGGAATTTTTCTAATCTTAGGGAGGGGGGGGCATGGCCCCCCAGTAACACACATAGCTCCACCGTTGATCTCAACGCAGCAGGGCAGACGACTCCGGATTCCTCTTCTCTGGCTACGAGCTCAAAGGCTCAGGCCAGCTATACCAGGATGCGTAAACTGAGTGAGGACGAGATGAAGCCCTTCCTGGGCTACAACTTCATCCATGGTGATGATTGGCTGAAGCTCGATCCTGTCCAAGGAGGGGACGATGTTTCGGTGCCTTAAGGCACCTACCTTTGTGTCTATGACATGTGGGCCCAACAAGTGGCTGGCCCACATGTCAATGACCCAAAGGCAGGTGCCTTTAAGTCACCGAAGCTGCGTCCCCAAGGAGGGGGGAAAGATTGACGTGGTTTAGTTGACAAGTTCAGCTGGTAGCGTCCTTTGTTCTCGCTTATGAGAACAAGTTCAGCCTAAAGTCTGTTCTTTTATTTCTCTTTTGAGACTTTGCATTCCAGATTGAGCGTCATTTGTTCTCCTCTTGTGGATTCATGGAGTAAAAACAGTTTAGTCATGCTATGCGTAGCTTGTTCTTGCATGGTGTTGAAATGTTTGAAGTTTGCTTGTTCTGTTAATTTCAATTGGGAAATTTGAAAAGTATTAAAGTTATGGAAAATTCTAGTGGTAGCCTGAAATCTGTCACAAAAGGAACAAGGTAAACACATCAAGTTATGGAAAATTCTTTTTTTTTTGAATGCAGTACAGACGCAAGCGCTCATATACACGCGCATACACTTACCCCTATGAACGTGTGCGCACACACACCCTACCTATATGAGCACCTTCGAAGACTAAGCCAACATATCATCTTGAAATTTACGAAGTTACCGTAGGCACCTCGTCCTCGACGGAAACATCTCCTCTCACTTAATGTGCATCGCCGGAAATTTTGAAATAAATGCGAGCATCAAGATTGGAACCTTGTTGGCCTGGGATACCACAGTTCCTCTAACCATGCAACCATAAGTTATGGTTCGTAGTTATGGAAAATTCTAGTGGTAGCCTGAAATCATACTTTTTTTTTCTTTGAGAGGAGGACAGCCCCGGCCTCTGCATCTTACTAGTACATCGACTAATCGAGTTCACATGAACAGTCGGCGAGCCGCGCGCTTGCGCACGCTGACGAGAGAGATGTCATCCACGACCGGCCCGCAGAGCGTGCCGTCGACCTTCATGTGGTGGTGAAGGCTCTGGAACACCACACGCGTGAGGTTCCCGACCGCCACGAAATCGAGCATGGCGCGCCTGTACCCTCCCGTGCCCTGGGACTGGTATTGGACCTTCAGGCTCGCCGCCGCCACATAGGCCTCCACGACCATGGACTCCTTGCACCCGTTGGCCGCGTCCCCGACGTAGAACTGCAGCCTGTACGATCGCCCGGCCACGGTCGCCACCTCCTGCACCAGCGCCGTCTCCCTTCCAGCCACCAGCTCGACGGCCCGCGCGCCGTGCGGCACCCTGTACCTCGGCGCGTCCACGTACTTGACCACCTTGGTGCTCGACATGACCATCCATCCCGGCAACGGCGAGCAGTTGTCCTCGTCCATCGGCGGCACCAGAACCCCCCACGGGCAGTCCGGGAAGATGTACGGCCCATCCTCAAAGTCGCCATTCCTGAGCATATTGCCTGCAGTTTGAGTTGAATCACTCGGTCGTTAGGAACTTAGGATTCGCTACCAAGTTGAACCTTCAGATCGATGTGGGAAGCTAGCGATCTTACCTTTGGTTTTCGTGGGAGGCTGGAGGGTCTTGATGGCGATGGCGTCGATGACGGGGCCGCACGCCGGGTCCTCCTCGACGCCGGGGTTGTGGATGGCGAGCCACACGGCGCTGTGCTTGGCCCTGAAGGCCCATGAGTAGGAATCCCAGCCGCCGCTGCTGTACACGGTCTGGACGGGGAGCACGCCGGAATCCGCGGCGACGGACACGTTGAGCTTCTCGGCTTGGGCGCAGGTGCGCGCCGCGCTGAAGGTGATGGAGTAGTAGGCGCGCCGCGTGACTCTGATGTTCTGCCGGATGGACGCGTCGTTGCCCAGGCGCACGGCGCTGGCGCCCTCCGGCACCGCCACGATCATGTCGTCCTGCGTGTGCCCCGACTGGATGTACTCGACGAACCCCGAGATCTCCCAGTTGGGTATGGAGTGGCGCCCCATCACCACCGTGCCGTTCAGCTGGGACTTGGCTGGCCCGTCCTTGAAGTTGCCGTTCGGTAGTAGGCCTATGCACACAAGGTGATCGAACATATTAGCCATATCAAGCATGGAAAAGTATTCATCCATTTGCGGCTACAGAAAGCTGGGACACATTAGCCGTGCAAATGAGCTAGATCTATTGTGTTAAAAGATTAAGTTGAGTGTGATCTAAAACTGCAGTGCACATTAATTGATTCACTTGCACAAAAATGAAAGTGTTCGACAGTGGAAATTGAGTTTCAATAGTATACTAGTAACCCTAACAATTCGTCAATTTATATTCTTATCAAGATGATTAAATATCGACAGGTTCAGAAACCCCTCTCAGTTCCACGACCCAGAAAATAATTTCACAATCTGATCGCCCAGTTTGCAAATCTTGAGCTGTATACTCTTTTTCGTACGTGCCTTTACACTGGAAAATCAGTCAACGCCGGCAATCCCGGCGTCCACAAGATGCATAATCAAAACGACGAGAACGATCCATATACTCCCTCCGTTTTAAAATAGATGACCTAACTTTATACTATGTATTAAAGTTAGTACAAAGTTGGGTCATCTATTTTAGAACAGAGGAATACACATAGTATACACTAGTTACTTGTTCCGTCTACAAAGTTTCCAACGTAAATCAGTATTACGCTAGTTACTTCTGCTTACCTACGGCGTATTACCAACGAGTCACACCGTCAGAATTCTGACACCTCTCTCACTGAAGTCTGAATTTGAATGCGCATATTAAGGTATGAATAGGGCACCGAAACTAGCAAGAAGAACAACAAAAAGCTCTGCAACATGAAATGGCGCTGGGAAGCCCGCTCGCGGAAGGATCCCTGCTAACGTATACGGGGGGCACCAGTTTGCGAGATCTCACCATCCGTGACGGCCGAAGCCGCCCGAGCAGCGACGCCGACGAGCACGAGCAGTGTGATGCACCGGCGCCGCATCCCCTCCGCCATGCCCATCTCTCCCCGTGCCTGGCGAAGTGGTGCTGGGCTCTCTGCTCCTACACTGTCAACAATGGGGCTTTAAAACGGGGAAGGGTCGACGGAGCAGTCATGTCAACTTGGCTATGCTGGTTGGCAATGGAAGGCGACAAGAGGAGGCCGGGTTCCAGGGCACGAGAAGGACAGCCGAGCATCCCTCGGGTCTCGCTCGCTTCCGGTTGCTCTACGCTTCAGTTTCCTCCGCACGACCGCAGGGCCCGATGCAGTGCAGCAGCCTCGGGTCCTCGGGGTTTGGGGACGACGCGTCAATGGTAAAGCCGCTCGCTATGTGGGCTGGGCTGTAACGATGACGATAGCAGGTGCATGCATGTTGGGTGGGCCCAGGCCGAGCCCAAGTGCGTACTGGGCTGCCATGTCGCCGAACAGCCTAGCCACATGGTTGCTCACTTCTTCCCTAAAAAATGGAACAAGATTTGTCAACTCGCTCTGCTGTAGAAAAAGAGGTCTACTCCCCGGCACCCGGCGCTGCAGGCGCCGCATCTATCGGCTCGGCTGCCACGATGCCGCGTCATGCGCTCGTGTAAATCTGCCACGGAACTATGCGTCTTGCACTTGCTGGTGTTCTATCATTCAAAAGTTACTTGCCTACCGCTGTGTAAAACAAGCTACAGAGGAGAGGAGGAGATGTCTGTGTCTATGGATTGATGTATGCAGTCCCATTATAACCCTAATGATGCTTAAAATGCTTTAAATGATGTTCCCTAATGCAAACTATAAAGTTCTTGATTCGCAAAAAAATAAAAATTCGCCTCCACAACATGTAAAGAAATGTTAAAATGATGTTCCCTAATGCAAATTATCCACGATACATTACAGAACCCTGGTTTACAACTGCCGACCGTCCGGAATTTTAGATCCTACTCCATAACGGAAGAGGACAAATTGCTCGTGTCACAAACCAACGGACCGTACATTGCGGCACCGCACAATCACAGAAGCAGCCGGCGAGCGTGGCTCTGCGCGCAGACGAGCGAGGCGTCGTCGACGACGGGCCCGCAGACCGTGCCGTCGGACTTCATGTTGTAGCTCGCGCTGACGAACACCACCCGCGTCCGGTCCTCCGTCGCCGTGAACTCGAGCACGCCGCGCGTGAACCCGCCCGTGCCCTGGGACTCGTACGGGACCGTCACCCTCCCGCCCGCCGCGTACGCCTCCACGGCGAGGGAGCCCGTGCACCCGTCGGCCGCGTCCCCGACCGAGAACTCCATCCTGTAAGACACCCCCGGCACGGTGCACACCTCCTGCACCAGCGCGCTCTCCGCGCCGAACACCAGCTGCACGGCCCGGGCGCCCTGCGGCACCGCGTAGTGCGCCGCGTCCACGTACCGGACGGACTTGGTCGACGACAGGATCACCCACGGGAACAGCGGGGAGTAGCTGTCCTCGTCCATGGGCGGCACCATCACCCCGCACGACGTGCTGGGGCAGATGTACGGGCCCTCCTCGAAGTCCCCGTTCTTCAGCATGTTATCTGCCGGCCGGTGTAAGTATTTAGTTAGTCATCTTCGGCGAATCCATGCAAAAATCACGTACGTAGCTATACTGAAAACGAGAGGTTATGTATGATATGATCCTAGTACGTACATTCGTTGCTTTGTGGTGGCAGGAGGGTCCTGATGGCGAAGGAGTCGACGACGGGGCCGCAGGCGGCGTCTTCATCATATCCGGGGTTGTGGACGGTGAGCGTTACGACGCTCTCCTTGGCCTCGAACGCCCAGGAGTAGGAGTCCCAGCCGCTGCTGGTGTACACCGTCTGGATGGGGAGCTCGCCGGACTGCGCCCCGACCGTCACGTTCAGCTTCTCGGCCTGGGCGCAGGTGCGCGCCGCGCTGAAGGTGATCGCGTAGTGCGTCCCCGGCGTCACGCTGAGCTGCTGCTGGACGGAGGCGTCGTTCCCGAGCCGCACGGCGTGGGCGCCCTCGGGGACCGGCAGCACCATGTCCCCCTGCTTCTGGCCCGAGCAGATGTACTCCACGCACCCGCAGGCCTCCCACCGCGGTATCGCGTAGCGGCCCGTCACCCTCGTCCCGTCCATCTGCGACCGGTCCGGCGCCTCCTCGAAGTTGCCGTTCGGCAGGAGGCCTGATGAACATGAAAAAAAACGACATAACACAGCTCCCGGCATGATTAATCAGCTCGCCATATGCCATGCACTAGAAATGAAACACATAAGTAACACAGCTTGAAAGCTCTCACCATCGGTGGTGTCCGAAGCTACGAGAGCAGCCATGCAGACGAGCAGCAACAGCGCGACGCAACGGGGACCTTGCACCATCTCTCTTGCCCTCACCATCATCTACGATGTCTTACGGCACAGCGAGTGAAGCAGTGGTGCTTTGAGAACTAGAGCAGGCTGTGATCTAAGTTTAGTTTACGCACTAGCTCAGTGGTGTGTGTTCACTTAATAGGGGAGACTTCCTGCTCACTGATTAAGGATCTCGAGGCAGGAGTTATTTCAGAGTTGACCACTGTATCACCGGCGGGATCGAGAGACAACGATAGCAGGTAGCATCTTTTGGATTCCTGGCCGCTCTGCCCGCGTTCATCTAATAATCCGTCAAATTAACCTGCCTTCGTTCACTGCAGGATGGGGCTATGAAGACAGATCTATATGTGTGATTGAAACATTACACATGGTAGAAAAACAGAACTGTTTGCCAGAAAGCGTAACGTATGCGATGGCTTATCCATCGGGCAAGATATCAGAAGGTGAGTTGTGTGCGATAAAAATCTTGCCCATGATCATACTTTATGTCTTAAGAATATTTTATCGAAAAAGGTTTTTGCCCCGCTTTATAAATAAAGCAAATCATCGAGCGCAAAGTCAACAAGGTACCAACCGCACAACACACACACAACGCCACCGCGGGAAGGTCCAACACACAAGCCAAAACTCTACACAAGATCCAGCTGTGGGCACAGCACAACAAGCCCAACACAGACATGAGGCACGCACAACACAACACGGCGGTGGCGACGAGGAAGAGAGAATCTAGTCCGCCTCTGGTGGAGGAGGGGGAAGCGGAGGAGCCATCCGGAGAACCATCGCACGAAGCTGGGTGATGATGGAGGTGATGGCGTTTCTCTCCCTAGGGCGGCTAAGCGGCCGTCAAAGCTGCAAGTAACCAGACCATTTGAACAAAACGTCAGTAGCGGGACGAAGAGGGACCTGCTGAATCACAAGCTTATTCATAATAGTCCACAGCGTCTAGGCCAGCACACCGATGGTCAGCCACCTAATGTGGCAAGAAGCGGCTGGTACTGCCTAAAGTTCGGCGAAGAGAGCGGAGAAGTTGTTGTGGTCCCAACTTCCACCCACTAATTCGCGTAAACAGCTCCAGAGGAACCGCGTGGACACACAGGTGAAGAAGATATGGTTCATATCCTCCCCAGGTCCGCAGAGCGGGCATCGCCCATCACCAGGGCCGTTGCGCTTCAGGACCTCTACACCGGACGGAAGGCGGCCGCGAATCCATTGCCACAAGATTATCCTAATCTTCAAGGGAAGCCTGATCGCCTAGATGGAGGAGAGAGCTTCAAGGCCCGGCGAGGGGGCTATGGCCTGGTAGAGAGATTTAGCGGCGAATTGTCCAGATGGCTCAAGCCGCCACCTGGTGCGGTCTTCTCCTATCTCCAGATTCGGCTCGTGCACAGCAATGAAGTCGAGCAGGTCCTGCCACGCATCATTTTCCACTGGACCAAATGGTCGCCGGAACACTAGGTGCCCTAAGCCAATAAGGGCCACCACTACAGAAATCCGCGGATCAACCGCGATGGAGAACATGTCAGGGAAGTGAGCCATGAAGGGGATGTCCCCAGCCCATCTTTCGAACCAGAACAGCATGGCGGTGCCAGATCCAACCGCAATCGAGGTCCCGATGCGGAGGACTGGGAGCAGTTGTATGGTGGATTGCCAAAACCGGGACCCACCGGACCGCTGGCAGAAGGCGAGTGGCTGACCACGGAGGTATTTCTGCTGGATGATGCGGAGCCACAAGCCCCCCTCTCCGTTTGCAATCCGCCACATCCACTTGGTTAGGAGAGCTATGTTCATGCGTTTGGAGGACATGATCCCGAGTCTGCCTTGATCGCGAGGCTTACAGATCTCCGACCACCGAACCATGTGGTACTTTTGCTTTTTGCCCTCGCCAGCCCAGAAGAAGCGTCCCGGACTGTGGCAATCTCATGGTGCAGCGTCTCAGGGAGGCTGTAGAACTCATGATGAATAGGAGCAAGCTGGAGAGGGACGAGTTAATGAGCATCGTCCGGGCGGCCTTAGATAGCCAGCGGCCCTGCCAAGGCTCAATGCGGTGCTGAAGCTTCCCCACCGTGGGGCGCATCTCGGGCACCGTGAGCCTCGTGTCGCTAATGGGGATCCCCAAATACGTCGTGGGGAAGCACCCAAGCTGGCAGTTGAGTCGGTTCGCGATGCTCTGGCGTTCGTCTTGGGGGTATCCCAAGACCATGACTGCACTCTTATCGAAGTTGATCCTGAGGCCAGACATCTGCTGGAAGCAGAGCAGGAGGAACTTCAGGTTCATGATGTCGTTCAGGGAGCCTTCCACCAATATAATGGTGTCATCTGCGTACTGGAGAAGGGAGATCCCATTCTCTCCTACTAGATGTGGGACAATGGCCCTAATATGCCCCGCGGCCTTGGCCTTATCAAGGATGGCTGCTAGAGCATCAGCAACCACGTTGAAGAGGAACGGAGAGAAGGGATCGTCGCGACGGACCCCACAGAATGTGGGGAAGTAGGGGCCAATCTCGCCATTTATGTTCACCGCAGTCCGGCCCGAGGAGACCATTTGCATCATGCGGGTTACCCAGCCATCGGTGAAACCCTTCTGGAGCAGGCATTCCCAAAGGAAGGGCCAACTGACCGTGTCGTATGCCTTGTGAAAGTCTAGTTTCAGGCAAACTACCTTGAGGTGTTTGGTGTGCACCTCATGGAGTACTTCGTGAAACACTAGGACTCCATCAAGGATATACCGGCCCTGGATGGATGCCGACTGATCCGGGTGTATGATCCGGCCCGCTATTGGGGCCACCCTAATGGTGTACCCCTTCGCAAGGATGCAGAAGATGACGTTGATCACCATGATCGGGCAGAACTGTCGGATATCCGATGCTCCAGTTATTTTGGGTATGAGGGTGATAATCCCAAAGTTCATCCTGGTAAGGTCGATGGAACCCACATAGAACTCCTCAAAGAGGGCCATCACTTCCGGCTTAATAACCTCCCAGAAGGTCTGGAAGAACTTCACTGGGAGGCCATCCGGGCCAGGTGCTGACGATGGATTCATGCCCTTAATGGCAGCCTAGACTTCCACCTTAGAGATGGGGCCGTGAGGGCCACATTGTCCGTCGGCGAAACACATCGAAAAATCATTGCCCTCAAGAATATTTTTGTGTGCCCCATCCACATCGAAAAATCTTGTCTCAACCTATAAACTTGATCATGATAACCCGGCTTACCTTCAATTTTGGCATGTATTTATCTCCATTAAGGACTAGGTAATGGAGAAGGTGTTGCTACACACCAAGAGTAGGGGTTGCCTTTATCCCCGACCATAGAAACCGTCAGTAGGGCGGCAAGCTCTTTAAGCAAGGAAACTATCCTCCTCTTAGTGGCATAGGCGTCTAAAGCATTCTTTGTATGTGTTGGTAAACAAAGTCCTAAAGGAAATAATCTTCTTTTTCAGTAATGTTAATGAGTCAGTTTGTGATGCTTGTCAAAAAGCGAAGAGCCATCAACTCCCTTTCAGCTAGTACTTCGAATGCTCATCTAGAGCTCGTTTTTTGAGATATATGGGATCCTGCCACACCTTCAATGGGTAGAAACCAATATATTATGTAAGCTTTATATATGACTTCACTAAGCTTACATGGAGGCAGAAACCAATATATTATGTAAGCTTTATAGATGACTTCACTAAGCTTACATGGATATATTTTCTCGAAATATATCTGATCTGTTATAGGAGTTTCATGATTTTTAGCATCATGTAGAGTGATTATTTGATAAAAAGGTCCTTGATATGCAAACCGACTGGGGAGGTGAATACCTTAAGTTAAATTGCTTTTAATCACATTGGTATTTCTCACCATGTGTCATGCTAATATGCCCATCAACAAAGTGGGTCAGCTCAGCGCAAACATCATCATATAGTTGAAGTTGGTTTAGCACTTCTTGCCCATGCATCTATGCCACTTAAATTCTAGATGAAGCCTTTCTCACTGTTGTTTATCTTAATAACAAACTCTCTAGCAAAGCCATCATGTTCCAAACACTCATGAAGCATCTATTACATGCTAAACCAAACTATCCTTATTATGAATTTTTGGATGTGCACTATGGCCAAATCTTCTCCCTCACAATCAACATAAATTCAATTATGCCCAAAGCAATGTGTGTTTACAGGCTATGGTGGCCTTCATAAGGGGTGCAAATATCTTGATGTCGCCATCGGTCGAGTCTATATATCTCAAGATGTCGTTTTAATGAGGTCATATTTCCCTTTTCTATCATGCATCCTAATGTTGGCGCACAACTTCCAGCCGAGATCCTACCACCTATCCGCCTTAATCCTTTCACTCCTTTGAATCATGGGGAACATGCGCATGATGCATGTAACTATTTATAACACTAATGTTGATGAAATTTCAAAAAACACTATACACGTTGGTTATTTTATGTAGGAACAATCTGCCACGGAAGATCACAACACGGAGGGTGAAGCTGATTCAGCTACACACACGAGATCCCCTACTGATCCTGCCAGGGCATCTATCCTAGGATTTGCGCTAGTTAGCCAGACCCGCTAGCAAACCACGTCCCAGGCCGCATGGTCTGCGCGCAGACAGGGGAGGGGGGGTTCCTTGGATGCATCGCGCCCACCCGCGATGTCTTCTTCTCGTTCCACGTCACTGCTGTCAAGCTCTGCATTGCCGGATGACGGACTCCTCTAGCACACCAATGACACCGACGCGTCAAGTAGCACTTGTTGGGGAATGCAGTAATTTCAAAAAATTCCTACGCACACGCAAGATCATGGTGATGCATAGCAACGAGAGGGAAGAGTGTCGTCCACGTACCCTCGTAGACCGTAAGTGGAAGCATTATGACAACGCGGTTGATGTAGTCGTATGTCTTCATGATCGACCGATCCTAGTACCGAACATACGGCACCTCCGCGATCTGCACTAGTTCAGCTCGGTGACGTCCCACGAACTCACGATCCAGTAGAGCTTCAAGGGATAGTTCCGTCAGCATGACAGCGTGATGACGGTGTTGATGAAGCTACTGACGCAGGGCTTCACCTAAGCACCACTACGATATGACCGTGGTGGATTATGGTGGAGGGGGGCACCGCACACGGCTAAAAGATCAATGATCAACTTGTGTGTCTCTGGGGTGCCCCCTTGGCCATGTATATAAAGGAGTGGAGGAGGGGGAGGGCCGGCCCTCTATGGCGCGCCCTGGAGGAGTCCTACTCCCACCGGGAGTAGGATCCCCCTCCCTTCCCTAGTTGGACTAGGAGAGAAGGAAGGGGGAGAGAGGGAGGAAGGAAAGGGGGGCGTCGCCCCCTCCTAGTCCAATTTGAACCAGAGGGAGAGGGGGCGCGCGGCCTGCCTTGGCACTACAAAAAAAGACACATCCGTGACATTTGGGGCCAAACGAATTTTTTTTGTCATACTTATGACACTTCTATGAAAATAATTGTGACAAAACCCAATATCATCATAGATGTGGTGGGGGCCTACTTCTATGACAAAAAACCATGACAGGAAATGGGCTTTTCGTCCTGGGCGGGCTGGAGACGCAGCTGCATGACATTCTTTGGGTCGTCCATGACGGAAAAAACCGTGGTAGAAGCAAGGCCGAGGAAAATATCGGGGTGTTCCCTGTCACGGTGGGTGGTCGGGGCCGAGCGATGCACGGAGGTTTGCGCGTTTCTCTCGTACATGCACGCGCGTGGGTGCGAGGCGTTGGGCTCTAACTGAACCCAAGCGAGGCGTTCGCCTACTGAACCCGAGCGATTGCACTGCAGGCTACGCGTTACTGAATCCGAGCAATCGAGCGATGGCTCTTAACTGAACCCGATCGACCGATTCCTTCGCTACTGCTCCTAACCGAAGCCGATCGATGCTACCTCTGGATGAACAGTGAGCGGTGCTGGGGGGGGGGGGGTTGGATGAATAGTTCCCGGTGGGGGTGGATGAACAGGACCCCGTGGTGTTGCCTCTGGATGAACAGGATCCCGATCGATCGAGCCGGTTGGGGCTGGATGAACATGACCCCGTGGAGGGCTGGATGAACAGGACCACCCCGTGGAGGGCTGGATGAACAGTAGATGGTGGAGGGCTGGATGAAAAGTAGCCCATGGAGGGGTGGTTGAACAGGAGCCCGTGGAGAGGGCTGGTTGAACAGTAGCCGATGGAGTAGCGCGCGGTGGAGGCTGGATGAACAGGAGCCCGTGGATGAACAGTCGCAAGTGGAGGCTGGAGGAGGTCGACGGTGGATGAACAGTAGCCCGTGGAGGCTGGAGGGGTCGACGGTGGAGATGAACAGTATCCCGTGGAGTCCCGTTTTGCGCTACGCCGCACCCCTCCCGATGAACAGGACCCCCGTTTCGACCATAGCGCTTCAACACAAGTCCGTTTCCTCGTTTTGCGGTATGCCACACCCTCCCGATGAACAGGACCCCCGTTTCGACCGTAGGAGGTCCGTTTCCTCCATTTTGCGATACGCTAGACCACTCCTGATGAACAGGATCCCGTTTCGAACGTGGCCGGTCGAACACAAGGCCGTTTCCTCCATTGTGCGGTACGCCAGGCCTCGTTTCCATCGGCTGTTTCGTCCAAGCCGGTTGGATCCCACGCGTTCCGTTGCCTCCTGATGAACACGACGCATTCCGTTGCCTCCCAATGAACACGACGACGACGCAGTTTCTCCGTTCCAACCCAGCCATGTACACGAGCCCTGGCCGTACTTATGCGCGAGTAGGTGTTCGAGACCTCGCCCGTATGTACGTACGTGGCCATATTTTCTTTCTTTCACACTGGTTGTTGTACGTACGTGTACATGCTACGTGCGCGCCTCTACTACGACACGTGCGCGCCTCTACATCGACCAGTATGTACGTACACGTTCGCGACCAGAATGAAAATGCTACGTACGCTTCGACCATGTGGGTCCTGACTGTCAGGCACTTCCTTGCATGCGAAGATGTAGCTGGTGGGTCCCAGCAGTCAGGGGGCAAATCGTTTTTTTGCCCGGACGCACTTCCTTGCGAGCGAAGATGTAGCTTGTAGGTCCCAGCAGTCAGGGGGGAAACATTTTTTTCGCGAAATACGGTTGCCTGTCCGGTGGGTCCCTGCTGTCAGGTGGAGGAATCATTATTTTTTGCGTAATAAGGAGGCACTTCCTTACTGCGGCCGTGGACCCAGCTGTCAGCCTCTCTACGTACAATCCACGTCCGATGGAAGCCGTTCCTTGACCATGTTGACCATGCCGCACTGAGAGCACCAGGGCGGTGGACGACGGCGAGGCCTAGGAAGGGAACGACGCGGAGCCGGAGAAGACGTGGCAGTGGATGCCCACGCGTAGAGGAGTATGAGGGTTCACTGGTTCGGCTGTGGTGTGAGGCTGCCGTCGCCGCAGAATAACAGGGGGTGTGGGTGAGTAAAGGTATGGCCTGGCCAGCGGTGGGAGTAGTAGGGCGTGGTGAGGCCTCCACGACATCACAGCCGGCCACGGGAGGCAGGAGCATGCGGCACGACCGGCGCTGGTTTGGGTGGCTGGAGCAAGAAGACCAGAGGTTGAAGAAGCACTACGACCGTTGGATGGGCATCGTACGGTCACTGGAGCTAGAATCGTTTATATTGACTAAGTTGATAAAGCCCTCCATCCCCGTCAAGTTAGTAGGCCCACAAGTCAGCCTCCCACCAAGGTGGGTCCCAGCTAGCAGGGGGAGTATTAATTTTTTCTGCGTAATAAGGAGGCACTTCTGGTGGGTTCGAGCTGACAGCGGGGGGAACATTTTTTCATGAAATACGATGGCCCGTCTGGTGGGTCCCAGCAGTCAGGAGGAAACATTTTTTTGCAAAATACGGTGGCCCATCCGGTGGGTCCCTGCTGTCAGGTGGAGGAATCATTATTTTACGCGAATAAGGACGCACTTCCTTATTGCGGCCGTGGACCCAGCTGTCAGCCTTTCCACGCAAAGTCCACGTCTGATAGAAGCCGTTCCTTGACCATGTTGACCACACCGCGCCGAGAGCATCATGGCGGTGGACGACGCGGAGCCGGGGAAGACGTGGCAGTGGATGCCCACGCGTAGAGGAGTATGAGGGTTCACTGGTTCACTGCGGTGTAAGGCTGCCGTCGCCGCAGAATAACAGAGGGTGTGGGTGAGTAGAGGGATGGCCTGGCCAGCAGTGGGAGTAGTAGGGGGCGGTGAGGCCTCCGCCGCATCGCAGCCGGCCACGGGAGGCAGAAGCACGAGGCA
The DNA here is from genome assembly GCF_003073215.2 of Triticum urartu. Classification (NCBI taxonomy): domain Eukaryota; kingdom Viridiplantae; phylum Streptophyta; class Magnoliopsida; order Poales; family Poaceae; genus Triticum; species Triticum urartu. Next base: position 581,272,174 of record NC_053023.1, on the reverse strand, counting down.
CGACCGACACTGGTTTGGGCGGTTGGAGCAAGAAGAACAGAGGTTGAAGAAGCACTACGGCCGTTGGATGGACATTGATAATCCCCAAGTGCAAGGAATCATCGTAGCAATTTACAAAGGTGGAAGTGACAAGTATGGAGTGTCAAACCCACAAGGAGCTAAAGGTAAGATCAATATTCTCTCAAGCCCTATCTGCCACTGATACGACTCTACGTACAACGAACGTTTGCTTCCAACTAGCAACGAGAAATAAAACTATGTTGTGGGTATGAAGAGGATAACTTTGTATGATATCGGAAAGCTAAAATATAAAAGTAGGTTCTGTTATCATGAAATTAGAATATATTACTAAATATTATAAATAGCAAGTGTGGAATAATGGTGGATCGGTGTGCGGAATTGTCCTAGGCAATCGTTAACAAGACCGGTAATCACTATTGCAGTTTCATATGAGGGAGAGGCATAAGCTAACATACTTTCTCTACTTGGATCATATGCACTTATGATTGGAACTCTAGCAAGCATCCGCAACTACTAAAGATCATTAAGGTAAAACCCAACCATAGCATTAAAGCATCAAGTCCTCTTTATCCCATACGCAACAACCCCCTTACTCGGGTTTGTGTTTCAGTCACTCACGCAACCCACTATAAGCGAATCATAAACGTATTGCAACACCCTATAGCGGGAATCCCTCACGCTTGCGCGACACAGAGGGCACCATAGGACAGCACCAAAGTAAAAAATACAACTCATACCAATCTAAATCATCAATCAACCCAAAGACAAAAGATATCTACTCAAAACATTATAGGATGGCAACACATCATTAGATCATAATATGTGGTATAAAGCACCATGTTCAAGTAGGGATTACAGCAGGGTTCAGGAGAGTGGACCGCGTAAAAGAGATGAGGATGGTGATGATGATGGTGATCTTGATGAAGACGATCACCATGACGATGATTCCCCTCTCGATGGCACTCCGGTGCCACCAAGAGAGAGGAGGAGAGGTTCTCCCCCTTGTGCTTCCTCCTCCATGGCCTCTGCCGGGATGGGGAGAGGTTCTCCCTCTGGTCCTTGGCCTTCATGACGATAATGGCCCCTCCGGGATCCTCCTCCATGCCCTCTGGTGATGATGGCCCCCTCCGGCAGGATGCCAGAGAGGGCCTAGATTGGTTTTTGGTGGCTACAGAGGCTTCTGGTGGCGGAACTCCCGATCTAGGTTAATTTTCTGAGGTTTCTGTATTTATAGGAATTTTGGCGTCGGTCTCACGTCAAGGAGGTGCCCGAGGCGTCCACGAGGCAGGACCACACGCCTGGGGGGGTGGTGGGCGCTCCCTCACCCTCGTGGACGCCCCAGGACTCTCCTGGCCCAACTCTTTTACTCCGGGGTCTTCTTTTGGTCCATAAAAATCGTCAAAAATTGGCACGTCAATTGGACTCTGTTTGATATTCTTTTTCTGTAAAACACAAAAACAAGGAAAAAACAAAAACTGGCACTGGGCACTAGGTTAATAGGTTAGTCCCAAAAATCATATAAAATAGCATATAAATGCATATAAAACATCCAAGGTTGATAATATAATAGCATGAATACTTCATAAGTTATAGATACGTTGGAGACGTATCAGCATCCCCAAGCTTAATTCCTGCTCGTCCTCGAGTAGGTAAATGATAAAAGAAATAATTTATGAAGTGTGAATGCCAGCAAGTGCATAAGTTTCATCAATGATAGTTTCAATCACTTTTTATAACATCATTATATATCATAACAGTAGCTCATCTTCATAAAACTTTTCATGATCAAATAACAAGCTATTCACATGTTAAAGTATAGATCATAAACTTTCTTGAAACTAACAAACTATATTCTCAGTCATCAAACAATTGCAATTCATCTTATTTTCAGGAAGGGTCTATGTCAGAGCTTTGGTTTAGCAAACTCCACATACTCAACTATCATTTAATCTTTCACAATTGCTAACACTCACGTGATATTTATGGGTTCAAAGTTTTAATCGAACACAGAGAAAGATAGGGGCTTATAGATTCGCCTCCCAACCTTTTACCTCAAGGGTAGTGTCAACAATAATAGTTCATGATAACTTACATCCAATTGGATATATATATATATATATCAGGATCTTTCCAACACAATGTGCTTGCCAAAGGATAAAATGTAAAAAGAAAAGATGAAGATCACCATGACTCTTGCATAAGGTAGAAGATAAAAGTAAAAGATAGGCCCTTCGCAGAGGGAAGCAGAGGTTGTCATGCGCTTTTATGGTTGGATGGACAAAATCTTAATGCGAAAGAACGTCACTTCATATTGCCACTTGTGATATGGACCATTATTATGTAGTCCGTCGCTTTTATTTCTTCCGTATCACACGATCGTATAAAGCTTATTTTCTCCCACACTAATAAGTCATACATATTTAGAGGCCAATTTTTATTGCTTGCACTGATGACAACTTACTTGAGGGATCTTACTCAATCCATAGGTTGGTATGGTGGACTCTCATGGAAAAACTGGTTTAAGGGTGTTTGGAAGCACAAGTAGTATCTCTATTTGGTGCAAAGAATTTGGATAGCATGAGGGGGAAAGGCAAGCTCAACATGTTGGATGATCCAAGACAATATATTTTATTTCGGATATAAGAAAACATAACCCATTACGTTGTCCTCCTTGTCCGACATCAACCTTTTAGCATGTCATATTTTAATGAGTGCTCACAATAACAAAAGATGTCCAATATAGTATATTTATATGTGAAATCTCTCTTCCTTCAATATTCTTTCATGAATTGTTCAAGTGACCAATTCTACGTTTGCTAACTTTCAATAAGTTTACTACCTATATTTATTCTATGTGAAGTCATTACTCCCCATGGTATAAGCATATGAAAAATGCATAAATTCAGATTTATGATATTCAATTATTCAACCATTTACTCATAGGATATACGTGAAGCACGTGAGTAAATGACAAACTACTCCAAAAGATAATAGTGAAGGACACAGAGTAGTCAAATAATTAACTAGCCATGGGAGGATTCTTTTTCATTTAATAATTCAGATCCAATGATTTTATTCAAATAGCAAGTAGAATTGAAAATACGCTCCAAGCAAAACACATATCATGTGACGAATAAAAATATAGCTCCGAGTAAGGTATATCGATAGTTTTGAAGACGAAAGAGGGGATGCCTTCCGGGGTATCCCCAAGCTTAGGCGCTTGAGTATTCCTTGAATATTACCTTGGGGTGCCTTGGGCATCCCCAATCTTAGGGTCTTTCCACTCCTTATGCTCCTCATATCGATATCTCACCCAAAGCTTGAAAACTTCAATCACACAAAACTTAACGGAACTTCGTGAGATAGGTTAGTATGATAAAGAGTAAACCATTCACTTTGGTACTTTCAAAGACAAGGTTCATAATTTTTCTCACACAATGCCTACTTTACCATATCATTTCTACAATTTATATTGAGAAATATAAGCCATAGAAACTAGAAAACATGCAAACTATGCAATAAAAACAGAATCTGTCAGAAATAGAACAGTATGTAATGATCTAAACACTAACCATACTTATGCTACTCAAACAATTATGAAATAAATTGTTGGACGTGAGGAATTTGTCTATTAATCTTCTGCAAAAAGAATCAGCACCAAAGCACTCTTCTGTAAAAAAATAGCAGCTAATCTCGTGAGCACAAAGTTTCTATTTTTTACAGCAAGATCACATTAACTTTCACCCAAGTCTTCCCAATGGTCTTACTTGGTACTTTATTGAAACAAAAGCTATAATACATGAGAACACACAAAAACAGTAAGGTTAAATATTGGGTTGTCTCCCAACAAGCGCTTTTCTTTAATGCCTTTTAGCTAGGCATAATGATTTCAATGATGCTCACATAAAAGATAAGAATTGAAACATAAAGAGAGCATAATGAAGAATATGACTAGCACATTCAAACCTAACCCACTTCCTATGCCTAGGGATTTTGTGAGCACACAATTTATAGGAACAAGAATCAACTAGCATAGGAAGGCAAAACAAGTATTATTTCACAACTTTAAGCACATAGAGAGGAAACTTGATACTATTGCAACTCCTACAAGCATATATTCCTCCCTAATAATAATTTTCAGTAGCATCATGAATGAATTCAACAACATAACCATCACATAAAGCATTATTTTCATGATCTACAAGCATAGAAATTTTACTACTCCCCACATAAGCAAAATTCTCCCCATTCGGAATAGCGGGATCACTAGTTCCTAAAGTCGACACTCTTCCAAACCCGCTTTAGATGATAGTATTATTCATACTCCAAAAGATATAAGTGAAGTTCATGGAGCATTAATATAAACTAACCAATGTCCAAGCTTAAAATGTATGAGTGAAGCACACGAAGCATTCTATAAAACCATACTCAAAAGATTTAAGTGAAGCACAAAGAGCAATTCTATAAGATCATACTTAAAATATATAAGTGAAGCACATGAAGCATTCTATAAATAAATGAAGGGCTATCTAATACTAGCATGGTTCATAAAGGAAGAACAAAAAACATAAAGGACACAAATCATGTGAACGAAACAAAAATCGAGGTATACCGATAATTGTTGAAGAAGAAAGATGGGATGCCAACCGGGGCATCCCCAAGCTTAGATGCTTGAGTATCCTTAGAATATTTACTTGGGGGTGCCTTGGGCATCCCCAAGCTTGTGCTATTGCCTCTCTTTATTCTTCTCACATCGGTAACTCCTCGTTCTTCGAACACTTCATCCACAAAAAACTTTAACAAAAACTTTGTGAGATCTGTTAGTATAATAAAGCAAATCACTACTCTAAGTACTGTTGCAAACCAATTCATATTTTGTTTTTGCATTGTAGATACTGTAATATAACTTTTCCATGGCTCAATTCACTGATATAAATCGATAGTTTCATCAAAACAAGCAAACTATGCATCAAAAACAGAATCTGTCTAAAACAGGACAGTCTGTAGTAATTTGAAGGTTTAGTAAACTTCTGTATCTCCAAAAATTATGAAATAAATTTGCAAATTTGAACAATTTATACAGAAGTAATGTGCAAAAAGTTTCAAACCCATTTGACTTTCCAGTAAAAAAATGTAAAATCACGCGCTACAGCCAAAGTTTCTGTTTTTGTTCTGCACATAGTAAACAAGCAATCTAATCATCCTAAAACCAAAGCTTGGCACATTATTTTTATAATACAATGGATATATATATATCTTACCTACTAATAAAACATGGACTGTTTCTGGTCGTCCGTCACGCCATTTTACAAATAAACCCCTCAGTTTTCTGTAAATCAACCCGCAGTACACGTTTAAGTTACAATCGAACCGTTTTTTTCTCATTTTCTCAGAAAACCCCCTGACATTTTAGACAGTCAACCCGCCGTCCATATTTAAGTCAGCCGAAACGTTTTTTTAGTTTTAACAGAAAACCCCTTGACGTTTCGATTAATCAATCTACAGTTTATGTAAAATAAGATTATTCATATCTTTTAAACCGTAACTTAAATTGTAACATGTTATATATGAAACTTGATTAGAAAAATATGTTGAATCTAAATATGAAGTTATTTTTAGCTGTTAAATATATCTAAAATATAATTTTTGGTGCAAACTTAATATATAGTGTACAGTCTGTTTTTTGTACCGTGGATGATTCAAATTGCAAATAAATATCTATTAAAACCAGAGTGGGAGAAAAAAACATCAAGAACCATGCATACACAACTATGGAAAACCTTGCGGACAAAAAACAACATACTTTTTATCTTATTCCAAGCGAGTGCGCGCACGTGCGCGCGCAAAAGAGAGAGACATTAAGACTAACCACATTCAAACGTGTTTTCATTGTGTGAGCACAGAGGTCACTGTCGGCAACACAAATGTGATGCCATGTGAAACTAAAAGACGTGGGCCTATTAATGTCTTGAGTCATGGTTATTGGGTTAAGAGTGTGTGTCATTTTCTTTCCCGTTGCAATGCACGGGCTTTTTTTTCGAGCGAGTGTGTGAGTATAGAGGAAATACAAATGTGATGCCATGTGAAACTAAAAGACGCGGGCCTATTAAGGTCTTGAGTCATAGTTATTGGGTTAAGAACGTGTGTTATTTTCTTTCCCGTTGCAACGCACGGGTTTTTTGCTAGTCTTACCTACTAATAAAACACAGACTGTTTCTGGTCGTCCGTCACGCCATTTTACAAATAAACCCCTCAGTTTTCTGTAAATCAACCCGCAGTACACGTTTAAGTTACAACCGAACCGTTTTTTCTCATTTTCTTAGAAAACCCCCTGAAGTTTTAGACAATCAACCCGTCGTCCATATTTAAGTCAGCGGAAACGTTTTTTTAGTTTTAACAGAAAACCCCTTGACGTTTCGGTTAATCAATCTACAGTTTATGTAAAATAAGATTATTCATATCTTTTAAACCGTAACTTAGATTTTAACATGTTATATATGAAACTTGATTAGAAAAATATGTAGAATTTAAATATGAAGTTATTTTTAGCTATTAAATATTTCTAAAATATAATTTTTGGTGCAAACTTAATATATAGTGTACGGTCTGTTTTTTTGTACCGTCCGTGATTCGAATTGCAAATAAAGATCTATTAAAACCAGAGTGAGAGAAAAAACATCGAGAACCATGCATACACAACTATGAAAAACCTTGCGGGAAAAAAACATACTTTTTATCTTATTCCAAGCGAGTGTGCGCACGTTCGTGCGCGCAAAAGAGAGAGACATTAAGACTAACCACATTCTAACGTGTTTTCATTGTGTGAGCATAGAGGTCATTGTTGGCAACACAAATGTGATGCCATGTGAAACTAAAAGACGTGGGCCTATTAATGTCTTAAGTCATGGTTATTGGGTTAAGAGTGTGTGTTATTTTCCTTCCTGTTGCAATGCATGGGCTTTTTTTTCCGAGCGAGTGTGTGAGTACATAGGAAATACAAATGTGATGCCATGTGAAACTAAAAGACGCGGGACTATTAAGGTCTTAAGTCATGGTTATTGGGTTAAGAACGTGTGTTATTTTCTTTCCCGTTGCAACGCACGGGTTTTTTTGCTAGTATATATATATATAAGGGGATAATTATTTACAGAGAAACTTCCATGAAAAATTCTACATTGTTTCCGTGAGCATGAACACGAATGCTCAAGGTCGACCCTCACTTCTTCAATGCATAACTTTCCAATCACTTCTCTTTTTGAAAAACTTTTTAGGCATGAGAGGCAAGTAATTTTTTTTGGTATTTTCATTCTTTTTAAAAAAATTGTATGTTTCACCCACAACTAAACAGAAACAAAAAGGAAAAACAAAATCTACTTAGTGAAGAAAGCAAACAAGCACACACGAGAATATCAACCCCACACTATTGCTCCCCGGCAATGGCGCCAGAAAATAGCTTGATAATCCTCAAGTGCAAGGAATCACCGTAGCAATTTACAAAGGTGGAAGTGATAAGTATGGAGTGTCGAACCCACAAGGAGCTAAAGGTAAGATCAATATTCTCTCAAGCCCTATCTGCCACTGATACGACTCTACGTACACCGAACGTTTGCTTCCAACTAGCAACGAGAAATAAAACTATGTTGTGGGTATGAAGAGGATAACTTTGTATGATATCGGAGAGCTAAAATATAAAAGTAGGTGCTGTTATCATGAAGTTAGAATATATTACTAAATATTATAAATAGCGAGTGTGGAATGATGGTGGATCGGTGTGCGGAATTGTCCTAGGCAATCGTTAACAAGACCGGTAATCACTATTGCAGTTTCATATGAGGGAGAGGCATAAGCTAACATACTTTCTCTACTTGGATCATATGCACTTATGATTGGAACTCTAGCAAGCATCCGCAACTACTAAAAAGATCATTAAGGTAAAACCCAACCATAGAATTAAAGCATCAAGTCCTCTTTATCGCATACGCAACAACCCCCTTACTCGGGTTTGTGTTTCAGTCACTCACGCAACCCACTATAAGCGAATCATAAACGTATTGCAGCACCCTACAGCGGGAATCCCTCACGCTTGCGCGACATGGAGGGCACCATAGGACAGCACCAAAGTAAAACATACAACTCATACCAATCTAAATCATCAATCAACCCAAAGACAAAAGATATCTACTCCAAACATCATAGGATGGCAACACATCATTGGATCATAATATGTGGCATAAAGCACCATGTTCAAGTAGGGATTACAACGGGGTTCGGGAGAGTGGACCGCGTAAAAGAGATGAGGATGGTGATGTTGATGAAGAAGATCACCACGGCGATGATTCCCCTCTCGATGGCACTCCGGTGCCACCAAGAGAGATGAGGAGAGGTTCTCCCCCTTGTGCTTCCTTCTCCATGGTCTCCCCCTGGATGGGGAGAGGTTCTCCCTCTGGTCCTTGGCCTTCATGACGATAATGGCCCCTCCGGGATCCTCCTCCATGCCCTCCGGTGATGATGGCCCCCTCCGGCAGGATGCCAGAGAGGGCCTAGATTGGTTTTTGGTGGCTATGGAGGCTTCTGGCGGAGGAACTCCCAATCTAGGTTACTTTTCCGAGGTTTCTGTATTTATAGGAATTTTTGGCATCGGTCTCATGTCAAGGAGGTGCCCGAGGCGTCCACGAGGCAGGACCACACGCCTGGGGGGTGTGCGCGCCCCCACCCTCGTGGACGCCCCGGGACTCTCCTGGCCCAACTCTTTTACTCTGGGGTCTTCTTTTGGTCCATAAAAAATGGTTAAAAATTGGCACGTCAATTGGACTTTGTTTGATATTCTTTTTCTATAAAACTCAAAAACAAGGAAAAAACAGATACTGGCACTGGGCACTAGGTTAATAGGTTAGTCCAAAAAATCATATAAAATAGCATATAAATGCATATAAAACATCCAAGGTTGGTAATATAATAGCATGAATACTTCATAAATTATAGATACGTTGGAGACGTATCGAACATCGTATGGTCACTGGAGCTAGAATTGTGCATATTGACTAAGTTGACAAAGCCCTCCGTCCCCGTCAACTTAGTAGGCCCACAAGTCAGCCTGCCACTATAGTGGGTCCCAGCTAGCAGGGGGAGTATTCATTTTTTTGCGCGTAATAAGGAGGCACTTCCTAGCGTGCGAAGATATAGCTGGCGAGTCCGAGCTGTCAGCGGCGGTAACGTTTTTTACGCGAAATACAGAGGCCCTTTCGGTGGGTCCCAGATGTCAGGTGGAGGAATCACTATTTTGCGCGTAATAAGGAGACATTTCCTTGCGTGCGACCATGGACCCAGCTGTCAGCCTCTCCACGTACAGTCCACTTCAGATGCATGTCGGTCATTGGCCACGTTGACCATGCCGTGCCGAGAGCACCAGGGCGGTGGACGACGGCGAGGCCTAGGAAGGGAATGACACGGAGGCAGGGAAGACTCGGCAATTGTTTCCCACGTAGAGGGGAGTATGACTGTATGAGGGTTTACTGGTTCGTCTGCCGTTGCCGGAGAATAACAGTAGGTGTGGGTGAGTAGAGGGATGGCTAGGCTAGCGATGGGAGTACGGTGGGGCGGTGAGACCTGCGCGGCAGCACAACCGGCCACGGGGAGGAGGGAGCAGGTAGTCCCACCGGCGCTTGTTTGAGCGGCTGGAGTAGGAAGAGCAGAGATTGAAGAAGCATGACGACCGTTGGATGGACATCCAACAGTCACTGCTTGTGCGTCAACCTTTTTTTAGAAAAGCCTTAAATCTGTGGAAAACAGCATACATCCCATCTGCCATTATTTGTAATAATTTACAGCCCATTTGCTAATTCTTAAGGTTTTTTGGAGCCCATATTCTTTTTGTTAGCATTACAACCCATATTGTGGCCATGGTTAAAAAATTATACGAAATTTTGCATATTTCGGTGCGGTCCGAACTGTTTTTAATCCCGAAATTTTGAGTCACATTCAAACTGATTTTAAAAATAAATGTATATCAATATAAAATCCAACAAATTGTCCACGCATAAAAATCAATGCAATTTAAAATCTCGAAATGAAAAAAAGAAATTTGAAACTAATTGCCGGTTTGATGTGTTTTAAAAATGTACAACCCATTTCTCATTACTGATAGGCCATTTTCTCGGCCAGCCGAATGAAGCTCTCCTCGTCTTGAAAGATTTGCAGCACAACAGGCCTGACAAAGCGACTTACTTGGCAAATCACAAAAAACTGGGATGTGGCCGTGGACCCAGCTGCGGCCGTGGACCCAGCTGTCAGCTGATACGTCTCCGTCGTATCTATAATTTTTGATTGTTCCATGCCAATATTCTACAACTTTCATATACTTTTGGCAACTTTTTATACTATTTTTGGGACTAACATATTGATCCAGTGCCCAGTGCCAGTTCCTGTTTGTTGCATGTTTTTTTGTTTCTTAGAATATCCATATCAAACGGAGTCCAAACGGGATAAAAACTGACAGATATTTTTTTGGAATATATGATTTTTGGGAAGAAAAATCCTTGCGAGACAGTGCCCGAGGGAGTCACGAGGCAGGGGGGCGCGCCTCACCCCCCTGGGCGCACCCCTGACCCTCGTGGCCACCACGCAAGGCGGTTGATGCCCTTCTTTCGCCGCAGGAAAGCTAATATCCGGATAGAGATCGTGTTAAAATTTCAGCCCAATCAGAGTTACGGATCTCCGGGAATATAAGAAACGGTGAAAGGGTAGAATCTGGGAACGCAGAAACAGAGAGAGACAGAGAGACAGTTCCAATCTCGAAGGGGCTCTCGCCCCTCCCACGCCATGGAGGCCAAGGACCAGAGGGGAAACCCCTCTCCCATCTAGGGAGGAGGTCAAGGAAGAAGAAGGAGGAGGGGTGCTTTCTCCCCTTCGCTTCCGGTGGCACCGGAGTGCCACTGGGAGCCATCATTATCACCGCAATATGCACCAACAACTTCACCACCATCATCACAAACTCTTCCCCCCTCTATGCAGTAGTGTAACCCCTCTTTTACCCGCTGTAATCTCTACTTAAACATGGATCTCAACGCTATATATTATTTCCCAATGATGTATGGCTACCCTATGATGTTTGAGTAGATCCGTTTTGTCCTATGGGTTATTTGATGATCTTGATTGATTTGAGTTGCATGTTTTATTATTGGTGCTGTCCTATGGTGCTCTCCGTGTCGCGCAAGCATGAGGGATTCCCGCTGTAGGGTTTGCAATATGTTCATGATTTGCTTATGGTGGGTTGCGTGAGTGACAGAAGCACATACCCGAGTAAGTAGGTTGTTTGCGTATGGGATAAAGAGAACTTGATACTTTAATGCTATGGTTGGGTTTTACCTTAATGATCTTTAGTAGTTGCGGATGCTTGCTAGAGTTCCAATCATAACTGCATATGATCCAAGTAGAGAAAGTATGTTAGCTTATGCCTCTCCCTCAAATAAAATTGCAATACTGATTACCGGTCTAGTTATCGATTGCCTAGGGACAAATAACTTTCTCGTAACAAAAAGCTCTTCACTAAAACTAACTTAGTTGTGTCTTTACCTAAACAACCCCTACTTTTTATTTACATAATATTTATTATCTTGCAAACCTATCCAACAACACCTACAAAGTACTTCTAGTTTCATACTTGTTCTAGGTAAAGCGAACGTCAAGCGTGCGTAGAGTTGTATCGGTGGTCGATAGAACTTGAGGGAATATTTGTTCTACCTTTAGCTCCTCGTTGGGTTCGACACTCTTACTTATCGAAAACTGTTGCGATCCCCTATACTTGTGGGTTATCATCAGCCTCTCCACGTACAATACTCTTCCGATGGAAGTCGGTCGTTGACCACATTGACCACGCTGTGCCGAGAGCACCAAGGCGGTGGACGACGGCGAGGCCTAGGAAGGGGACGACGCGGAGCCGGGGAAGACGCGGCAGTGGAAGCCCGCACGGAGAGGAGTATGAGGGTTCACTGGTTCAGCTGCGGTGTGAGGCTGCCGTCGCTGCAGAATAACAGGGGGTGTGGGTGAGTGGAGGGATGGCCTGGCCAGCGGTGGGAGTAGTAGAGGGCGGTGAGGCCTCCGCGGTAGCACAGCCGGCCACGGGAGGCAGGAGCAGGCGGCACGACTGGCGCTGCTTTGGGCGGCTTGAGCAATAAGACCAGAGGTTGAAGAAGCACTACGGTCGTTGGATGGACATCGTATGGTCATTGCAGCTAGAATCGTTTATATTGATTGAGTTGACAAAGCCCTTGGTACGCGTGAACTTAGTAGGCCCATAGGCCAGCCTCCGAAACAGTGCGCCCCAGATGTCAGGGGGAGGAATCATTTTTTGGGCGGCTGAAGCTAGAATATCTGAGATTGAAGAAGAAGCACGACATCCGTTTGATAGACATCCAACGGCCATTGCTGCTAGTGCAATTCTCTCGTTTATATTGACTACATAGGTTGACAATGGTGTGGGACCATGATGTCAGGAAACCAGGAAGAAGCAAAACAAATATAGTTGTACATAATAAGGAGGCACTTGCGTACGTACGGCTATGGCCCTAGTGGGTCCCTACTGTCATCCAGTCAAAATAAAGTCATCTCCTGAATCCTCATGTTCATTGACCATGTTAATAATGCTCGGCGCCACGGCGACCGCAACAACTCGAAGGACGATGGAGAGGGCCTCGCGGGCCCTACGGATGGTCTGATACAACGCCCGCTGCTCATTCAGGAAGCCAGGATCATCGGACACCTATGAGCACCTTCGAGAGACTAAGACGTCATGAAATGGTAAGGCCGCACTTGGGAGCTCTGGTTTATTTCACACCTGTATTAAGATACAGGTATAATTTACTTGTCATCAGAAACAACGGGTAAAATATAGGCGTAATGAAACCGAGGGCCCGAGGTCTATAAGTAAAATCGACGGGTTACACGTGTAATTTGAGAGACCGGTGTATATTTTACTAGTCAAAATCGACCAACCAAGCGCTTCGCCCGAGACCATCTGCTTTTATTTACAAGCGTCAGTTTTACAAGCAGTTTTGGTTGGAAAACAACGATCCAATCACGGCCTAAGATGATGAGTTGGTCGGAAGATCATATGGTTTCACGTCTAACCTACCTGACTTGTCGTATAGGCTATGAATGAAACATAAGACGATGAACTTCTTAAGCACGAAAACAACAGATGAGGATGATCTTCTTAACAAGCAAATCACTGGCATTAGATCAACATGCAAAACAATACGAAGCATTATTCTCAGGAGGCACGGTGAACAGCTCGTGATGCCGCATGCCACAACATTCCAAGCTCAACTTTGCAATCAAACACAAGGCCTGGCATTACATAGACAATATTCAGAACTAACTCTTAAAATATCTTACATAAGTCAACATTCTTGTGACTATGCATCTCAACAGCGTAAATATTTACTTCTGAACTGAAGACGGGAATAGGAAAAAATGATCGAAGTTGCTCACAGCAAAGGGCGTACCACTCAAAAATATCAAATGCATGTCTTCTGGCTAACATCAATGAGCAAGAATTGACAAGGTTTTCCAATTCCAATATATTAAACTAATGTCAACTTTGACAAGCTTTTCCCATTCAAAATATGTAATGCCTATGATTGTGGAACGGGTAGGGTTTGTCATCAGTTTGTCATCTGATAGTCCGGTGGCTCAAGGTGATGACGAATGATTAGAGAACCATTCGATGTATTGTGCATGAAGTATTATGGAGGACACGAACCATCTGAACATTTTGTGCAGTTCCACTAAAATCAAGCTGAGCATCCCTACGGATTTCGTATTTATATGCTGCCAGAAAACAAAGACACATCAGCACACACATGAATATTGGCCCCAGTGTCAGCCCACCAATCGGTGGACTAACAAACTGAAAGTACGGTAAACAGATTACCATACCCAGATGCCCCATCATTGTTGCTTAGAGTGACATCGACAGACTTGGAGTCCTATCCTGGCTTCTTGGTACTTTCTTGGGCACTTGTTTGCCCAGTGTTCCTCCAAACCACAAGTAAAGTAGCCATCTCTCTTTTTGTCTTTCTTCTTACCCTTCTTAATGGCCGACGCTGGCAGCACCATTCAAACATATAGTCCGGTGGCTCAAGGTGACGACGAATGATTAGAGAACCATTCGGTGTATTGTGCATGATGGAAGTATTATGGAGGACACAAACCATCTGGACATTTTGTGCAGTTCCACTAAAATCAAGCTGAGCATCCATGTGGATATCGTATTTATATGCTGCAAGAAAACAAAGACACAGCAGCACACACATGAATATTGGCCCCAGTGTCAACCCACCAATCGGTGGACTAACAAACTAAAAGTACGGTAAACAGATTACCATACCCAGATGCCCCATCATTGTTGCTTAGAATGACATTGACAGATTTGGAGTCCTGTCCTGGCTTCCTGTACTTGTTTGGGCACTTTTTGCCCAGTGCACTCCACGTGTTGTAGAGTTTCCTATACTCTCTGCAGACTAGTCATGTCACCAGCGTCTACTAATACTCTGTAAAGCTTCTCGATCATTCCTTGTGTAATGTAGTGCAAACAGTGACTGCTTCTTTCTGCAAAGTGGTAAGACCAATTGGACCCACTAATGCAGCAGTTTGCCTTAGACACATTGGCTCCTTTTGTGCAGCTCAACTAAAATCAAAGTCGGAATAAAACCGAGCTTTAATTTTGATATCCCTGTAACCAACAATAGGTATAAGGGAAATAATTACTGAGAAATAATGGTTGATGACTTGTACTCCCAGAAGAGAAACATCTACGGATCTACCTTATCTTAATGGGAAACAAAGCAGGAGAGTAGCAATTCTCAATCAGTGTGATTCATTCATATTAACTAAGACATTATCTTAACAATGCCTTGTTTCAACATGTATAAAGAACGACAAAGAAGAAAAGTATCATTCCTAAAACAATGCGACTGATTCATTTTAACAGAGACAATATCTTAACAATACCTTGGTTAAACATGTAGAAAGAACTACAAAGCAGGATAGTACCATTTGTAAAACACTGTAACTGATATATAACAACAGAGACATTATCTGAACAATAAATTTCTTAAACATGTACTCCGGTCGATCCCTAACAGAAATGGTACTCCCGCCGATCCCTAACAAGTGTTGTAGTTTTGAACTAAGATTCAGTAGTTAATTCTGAGGAAAGTAGGTACTGACCTTTCAAGACCAAGATTTGAAACAACTCCCGAGGAAGATCTAAAAGAGATCTCAACACATATATGGAAATTCGGTCTCATTTTGTGCAGTTCCACCAAAATTAAGCGAAGCAAAATGTCGCAATAGCAAAAAGTTGAATAGATATCCCTATTTTAACAGAGGCAAAAAAGGAATCAATTACTGGCCAATAAAGGAGGATGAAACATGCGGCCACAAAAATGGTAATCCCACCAATCCCTAACAAGTGTTGCAGTTTTGAAATAAGATTCAGTAGTTAATTCTGAGATTGGCATTGCTTAATTTTACCAGCGGCATTAGATTAACAAAAAGCATAAACAGTTCCAGGGGAGAGTGGGTGCAACAACAACAGGTGCTTCCATCTACTTATAAAGGGGGTGATGCAAAGTTTGTTGTAACAAAGCAACAAGCATAATGTCTGGGCTGGTCCCATTTTTGTTCACTACTTAATGGGAAAAGACAGCAATACAATAGCTTCAATTCAAGATTTATTTAAAACAATACCAATACAAGTAGCAAAACATCTCAAAACACACTGCACGATCATGTGGATGAAGGCAAGTACCAACCTGTCATGATGCACACAAGATCACATACGAATCTGCCAACACGAATAGGAAATCCAATCTCGTTTTGTGCAGTTGCACTGAAATCAAGTAAAGTTGCCGGTGTGACATTTAAGTTTGCTATAGCAACAAGTTGAATAGATATCCCTGATTTAACAGAGGCAAAAAGGGAAACAATTACTGCCAATAAAGGAGGATGAAACATGCGGCCACAAAAAGAAGCATCTACCTTATCTTGATGGAAAACAAAGTATAGGACAGTAGCATTTCTAAAACGGTTGCATTGATTCATATTAACAGAGAAATTCTCTTAAAATAGTTCAGTAGTTAATTCTAAGAGTGACATTGCTTAATTTTACCATCAGCATTAGATTAAGAAAAAGCATAAACAGTTTCAGGGGCGAGTGGGCGCAACAACACCATGTGCTTCCATCTACTTATAAAGGGGGTGATGCAGAGTTTGTTGTAACAAAGCAACAAGCATCATGTCTGGGTTGGTACCATTTTTGTTCACTACTTAATGGGAAAAGAGAGCAATGCAATAGCTTCAATTCAACATTTATTTAAAACAGTACTAATACAAGTAGCACAACATCTCAAAACACACTGCACGATCATGTGGATGGGACATGGGACATGCCAGCACCATGTGCGTCCACACATATAAATGGGTGATGCAGAGTATGTAGCCAAGCAACATATCTTCGTTGGTCCCATATTTGTTCTCTTTGAAACTTTTTCCTATGAGAGGGCAGCAAATCTAGTCCTGCACAAACTACCCGACCCCCTAGTTTCTTTCCCTTTTCAACAAAGAGTTCGGTTCCTTACAGATGTGTGTACTGGGTTACCCCCTTTTTCCCTTTTCGCCAACAAAGCGGCTGGATAGCTAGTCTATACTACTTTTCCTCCCTCCTTTCTTCATTGAACCACGTCCTAGATTCATGCTCCACCCCACCGCACCCTTCTTTCCTCTTTGAATCAAGACCTATGAGGGAGTCCTGGATTAGGGGGTGTTCGGATAGCTGGACTATACCTTCAGCCGGACTCCTGGACTATGAAGATGCAAGATTGAAGACTCCGTCCCGTGTCCGGAAGGGACTTTCCTTGGCGTGGAAGGCAAGCTTGGCGATACGGATATGAAGATCTCCTACCATTGTAACCGACTTTGTGTAACCCTAACCCTCTCCGGTGTCTATATAAACCGCAGGGTTTTCCCAGTCACGACGTTGTAAAACGACGGCCAGTGAATTGTAATACGACTCACTATAGGGCGAATTCGAGCTCGGTACCCGGGGATCTACTCTTGTACTACCCATATCATCAATATTAATCAAGCAGGACATAGGGTTTTACCTCCATCGAGAGGGCCCGAACCTGGGTAAAACTTCGTGTCCCTTGTCTCCTGTTACCATCCGGCCTAGACACATAGTTCGGGACCCCCTACCCGAGATCCGCCGGTTTTGACACCGACATTGGTGCTTTCATTGAGAGTTCCTCTGTGTCGTCGCCATCAGGAAGGATGCCTCGCCCCGTCTTTAAAGACGACACCATTGCTAAGGGAGCTTTGGCTATCGGCCAAACCCTCTGGCTAGGTGGTTTTCTTATGACCGCCTATTCGGCTTCTACACCGACGATGACCTCTCGAGCCATTGAAAACAATCTTCATGTCAACTCGGAACTCGCCGAGCAGTTAGATCCAATGGAGCTATCCTCCATAAACGAGCTCTTGGATCGCTTCGCCGCCCTGGGAGTCGCTACGGATTATGACCAGATTGGGCCTAAAACCGATCTGAGAGAGATTAACTCTCCCCAAGTCACCCATCACGTTGCCGTGGTAGAGGGACAGTGCGGTGACCCTTCATCTATCTTATGGACTCGCTACGTCCGGATTCCTGATCCCTCCAAGCCGGATACCCGCGGAGGGGAGGATATCACTCAAGACCTGAACTTAGAGTCAGGCGACGGGCTGGATTCATTAGACAACATCCAGGAATCCAAATTTTCGAGTTCAGAAATCCCTCGGCCTCTGAGCCTTAGATGGGGTGAGGCTTCGGATTTAATTCCACCCACCCACCCCAACATAAGCGATCTATCCAAAATCAGGCAAGAACCCGATGAAACAGTACATCATTACTGGGCCAGATTCCTCCTAGTCAAGAACAGTCTAAGGGACTGCCGCGAGGAAGATGCAATCTCAATCTTCTGCAATAATTGCACGAACAAGGGAATAGTCAACACCATAAGTCGCCGTGATATTACACGCTTCGCTGACTTGGCGTCCATTGTACGAAAGTACTGTGCGATGGAAAGCGCCTGGAAAACCAAAATAAAATTTTGGGACAATCCGGCCCTGAATACAAACCCAGTCCGAAATAAAAGGGTGCATCATCACCAGTCACCCCGGTCAAGCACTAAAAAGCAAAAACCCTCTACAGGGCATGGAACCGTACTAGAAGGATGGCTTAATGGACCCTGTAAAATTCATAGTATAGAGGACGCCACACCAACTCACAGCCTCAGAGCATGTTGGATACTCCGGCAGGTGGCCAAAATTGGTGAAAATCTCCTAATTCCAGAGGCCACAGAAAGCCACCCCAGAGACACCAATACGGTATTAATAGTCTTCGAGACTTTCGCATCAAATAATATGCGAAAAAGGACACTCTGCAGCCTTGCCGAAGTCTACCAAGTAGCAACAATAAACCCATGGAGTGAAACGGCTATTACCTTTAACGCCAGTGATGAACCTAAATTCTGAACAGCCCGAGCACTAGCCGCTTTGGTCCTCAGTCCAATAGTGGACAGCTTTCGTCTTACCAAGGTACTCATGGACGGCGACAGCGGATTGAACCTCATTTATGAGGAGACCCTTCAAAAAATGGAAATAGACTGGAACCGCATTGAGCGAAGCAGCACAACCTTTAGAGGAATAATCCCCAGTCGAGAAGCGCGCTGTACAGGAAAAATCACACTAGATGTGGTGTTCGGCACGCCGGATAATTACAGGTCCGAAGAGGTCACGTTCCAGGTGGCTCCGTTCAGTAGCGGTTATCACGCTCTGCTAGGGCGGGAAGCGTTTACAATCTTCCAAGCAATACCCCATTACGGGTACATGAAGCTCAAGATGCCCGGGCCTAACGGGATCATCACTCTCGCTAGTGATCCGGACATAGCACTCCGCGCCAAAAACAAGACAGCCGCACTGGCCCTCGAGGCACTATCCGAAGCCCTAGCGGCTGAGGAGCTGACTGCGCTGCGCTCTACGGTGAATAGGGATGATGTGGTACTCGACAAAAGATCCAAGTCCACCTCCTTTAAACCGGCGGACGAAATAGTCAAATTCCAAGTCCATCCAACGGATCCCAATAAAACAGCTTCCATCGGGGCGCAGTTAAACCCTGATGTCGACGCCGCATTGCGAGAGTTCCTGCGAGAGAACCGGGACATTTTCGCCTGGCACCCTTCAGACATGCGAGGAATCCCATGCAGGCTGGCCGAGCACAGCTTAAATATCCAAGCAGGATTCAAACGTGTCAAACAGGCTCTTCGGCGTTTTTCCGAACCTAAGAGACAGGCCATGGGAGAGGAGCTAGCAAAGCTCTTGGAGGCCGGATTGATCAGAGATATAAAACATCCGGACTGGCTAGTAAACCTGGTGATGGTACTAAAGAAGGACAAATCCTGGCGCCTGTGTGTTGATTTTAAAGACCTTAATAAGGCTTGCCCAAAGGATCCCTTCCCCCTCCCCCGCATCGATCAAATTATCGACGCTACCGTAGGACACAATTCGTTGTGTTTCCTCGACGCATATTCTGGCTACCATCAAATCAAGATGGCAGAACTAGACCAATCAGCAACCGCATTTATCACACCATACGGGCCATTTTGCTTCAACACGATGCCCTTCGGGCTCAAAAACGCTGGCGCAACATATCAACGCATGATTCAGACATGTCTGGCAAGCCAGATCGGCAAAACAGTGGAGGCATACGTAGATGATGTGGTCGTCAAAACAAGACATGTTGAATCTCTAGTAGACGACTTGAGGCTCACATTTGATAACCTCCGAACATACGACATCAAGCTCAACCCGGAAAAATGCGTTTTCGATGTTCCAGCCGGAAAGCTCTTGGGCTTCATTGTATCCGGTAGAGGAATTGAAGCAAATCCAGCCAAGATCCGAGCTCTGTCGCAACTGGATATGCCAAAGGACCTCAAACAAATACAAAAGTTAACCGGATGCATGGCGGCTCTGAGCCACTTTATCCCCCGCTTGGGAGAAAAGGCCCTACCCATTTACCGCCTCCTTCGGCACAACGAACACTTCAAATGGACGGATGCAGCCACGACCGGACTCGATGAAATAAAAGCCATACTGGCAAAAAACCCAGTCCTGGCCGCGCCAAACATTGGCGAACCAATGCTATTATACATTGCAGCAACACATTAGGTTGTAAGCGAAGTGCTCGTCATCGAACGAGAAGCGGACGGACACAAATTCCCCCTTCAAAAGCCGGTCTATTATGTGTCCACCGTCCTCACTCCCTACAAATCACGGTACCCGCATTATAAAAAGATTGCGTACGCGGTATTCATGGCATCCCGGAAGCTACGACACTACTTTCAAGAGTGTTCAATAACAGTAGCCTCGGAAGTACCACTTAACGATATTATAAACAACCGTGACGCAACGGGCCGGATTGCAAAATGGGCCATTGAGCTCCTCCCGTTCGACATAACTTATAAGCCACGATGAGCCATCAAGTCACAAGTCTTGGCCGACTTCGTCGCAGAATAGACGGAGGCCGAACTCCCTAAAGAATACGGCACATATGCAAATTGGATCATGCATTTCGACGGCTCCAAGATGTTGGCCGGACTGGGGGCTGGCGTCGTTTTGACGTCCCCCACAGGAGACACAGTTCAATACGTACTACAGATTATGTACACGGACTCCAACAATGCAGCCAAATATGAGGCCCTTTTACATGGTCTCCGGATGGCAGTATCCATGGGCATCCAATGCCTAGAGGTGCGCGGGGACTCGAATCTCGCAATATCCCAAATCAATGGAGACTTCGATGCCAAGGATCCAAAAATGGCAACTTACCGCAACGCCGTCCTAAAAATGTCAGCTTGGTTCGAGGGGCTTGAATTTCACCATATAGCCCGGGAAAATAATCAGGCGGCAGATGTCCTGGCACGCATCGGTGCAAAACGCGATGTAGTCCCCACCAACATCTTCTTGGAAAGGCTGTTCAAGCCATCCATAGTATGGGAGGGGGAGCCGAACAATAACAGCCCAGACCCAACCGCACTGCCCGACACCGAACACTCTGACACAATCGGAGGCTCTGCCAATGAAGTAACACCTTCAGCCCACGTAATAATGGCCATCATTGCCCCGTGGACAGAACCATTCCTCGCCTACCTTACTAGGCAGGAACTCCGCAAGGACCAAAATGAGGCACGCTGCATAGTGCGGCGATCCAAAGCCTACAGAGTCCATGAGGGAGAGCTTTATAAAAAAAGCACTACCGGAGTCCTTCAAAGGTGCATCTCCGAAGAGGAGGGGCGGAACCTCCTGGCTGAAATTCATGCCCGGACTCGGCGGTCATCACGCTGCAGCCCGATCCCTTGTAAGCAAGGCCTTTCGTACAAGCTTTTATTGGCTGACGGCCCAGGCAGACGCTCAGGACTTAGTCCAACGATGCACCGGTTGCCAGCTCTTTGCAAACCAAAGCCATATGCCACCCACCGCCCTCCAAACTATCCCCATTACTTGGCCCTTCGCGGTCTGGGGGCTTGACATGGTTGGACCCCTTAAAGACAGAACCCACAAGCAAAAATACTTACTGGTCATGGTGGATAAGTTCACCAAATGGATAGAAGCCAAGCCTGTTAATACGGCCGAATCCAGACCGGTGATAGACTTTATATCCGGGGTTGTACACCGTTACGGCGTCCCCCACAGCATCATCACTGACAACGGCACGAACTTCACGGCCGACGAGGTAAAACTCTGGTGCAAAAACATGGGCATCAAGCTCGATTATGCTTCCGTCTATCACCCACAAACTAACGGCCAGGTCGAACGTGCAAATGGTCTTATCATGAGCGGCATCAAACCCAGATTAGTGAGGTCCCTCAAGGAATCTAACACGCACTGGGTAGAGGAGCTCGACTCCGTACTCTGGGGACTGCGGACCACACCGAATCGCACCACTGGATACACACCATTCTTTATGGTGTATGGCGCAGAGGCAGTTTTGCCTTGCGATATAATTCATGACTCACCTCGAGTGCGCATGTACGAAGAAAGAGAAGCCGAGATCGATCGGCAGGACAACTTGGACGCATTGGAGGAGGAGCGTGACGTGGCAAAAGCCCGTTCCGCATTCTATCAACAGAAGGCTCGAAGATACCAAAGCAGAGAAGTACGGGCCAAAAATTACAATGTTGGCAAATTAGTTCTACGACTAACGGACAAGAAAAAGGACAAACTCAAGCCCAAGTGGGAAGGTCCCTTCATAATTGACCAAGTCCTGACTGGTGGAGCGTACCGCCTGCGGGATGCATCGGATAACCGACTCGAGCCAAACCCATGGAACGCAGCCCGTCTCCGAAGATTCTATGCCTAGCGCCGGACTCTGTGTTCATCTCCTTCCTCTGTCCATTTTTTATATATTTTTTCTGTCTTACATTTCTCTTCTTCTCCCTCTCTCTCTCTCTCTCTCTCTCTCTCTCTCTCTCTTATAGCCTCTAAAGGCTCATAAAGTGACGCGCTATCTGCGCTCATTAAACCTGGGGGCTTCTTTAAACAGAAGCTTATTCATACAGGCTTCATGCCCAACACATGTGTCACACTTCCGCATGTACCTTTTATTCACCATTATATGCATCGATATGACTTAAGTTTTGGCCAAGCTGGGTTGCCTGGCTCCTGTGCTTACCCCTACGTTCTCGATTGTTCGGCTAGGTGGTAAAGGGAGCACCTCTGCGATTGTTACTGCCGGGTCAGCCGGACGTGTACCTTAGACTGGGTGAAGCCGAAAGCTAGCGTTCTTAAGGGAATATTCGGTCGGTGAACTAAAGATGATCTTTTTTTATTTTTATCTATACGGCCCCAGATGTTTTTCCTGCGTTTCTTTTCGCAACATGGACATGCACCTTGGGGTATGCCTCCCAGGGAAAGGAACCCCTAACGGAACTATTCTCCCTGGAAGATATTTCTTACTAACCATATAATATAACATAACTAGTCGGGCACTTGTCTGTTCAAGCCCTAATGACCCCTACGCCTGGTCTCCATGCATTCCCCGGTTCCTATATAACCGCATGGGAATTTGGACACACTCCGGACCGTCAGGTCCCGAGGCTGAAGCTAAAAGGTCGGCCATGACAAATGATCTACAATCCGGCTAGAAGGCATTATAAATGTCAATTAAAGTACATAGTCATTTTGACTGATTGTATTCCTCTTCAATACCATCTAACAGGCTGTCTAATTTACAGTCCTGCTGGGAATACTTTGTGGCCAACTCTACTTGGCCATATACTAAGCTTACAGGGATCTCCTTCCCATCGGGCCCTACAGGACCGACCTTGGCCAGGTGGTTGGGGTCAGCCTTTGCGTACCGCGTCTTCACCATAGCCCAGGCCTCCCTAGCGCCTTGACGGCAGGCTGATATCTTCCACAATCGGAAGCGCCGCCATGCTCCCTTTAGCTTCTCCGCAAGTTCTCCAAGACCTTCGGGCATGGAGGCGGATGGCCACATGGCCTGGGCGACGCCTTGCATCGCCTGCCGAACTCGATCGAGCAGTTGCGAGAGCTCGGGAAGAAGGTCACCCGTAGAACCGGGCATCTCCTCTGCAGGACGACCTGTTAGCACACCTACATACATTGCTCTGTTAGTCAACTTCCCCGCCGAACTTTCTTTCAAAGGTTCGTTCAAGCACTTACTAAATATGCCACGCCGAAGCCGCTGATTCTCCTTCACGGAGTCTGACAGCTGAGCACGAACATCTTTCAGCTCGACGCCCAGCTTGGTGTTGGCATCTTGGAGATCGTTCTTCTCCCGCCTCACCTTTGTCAGCACCTTCTCACTAGCCTTTAGCTGGCGTAGGAGGTGTTGCCTTTTCGGATTCAATCCGGCACCATCTGCAATTTCATTTGTCAGATTCGCACCAATACCATGCTTCGCAAAATACTTATCTTTCGAAGTGTATATTACCAGAGGGGGTCTCCTTAGGGTCTCCTGCCGCGGCTAGTGCGGCCTCAAGTTGGGCTTGCACTCTGCCATCTCCTTGGACAGTAGGGAATTCTTTTCTGTGAGAACCTGCATAACAAATGATCCTTAAAACAGTTATTCTAACTGTTCCAAGTCTCGGGGGCTACTGGTATATACATATAATTACCAGAATTTTCTTACCCGTATGTCTTTTACATACTGCTCCGTGGCTCTGGCTAGACCATTTTGAGCGGCACGGAGGTACGCATCTCCCGAGTTGAAGGCATCTAACGCCCCTTGGGAGAAACAAGCGTCGCAAAGAATTGTCCGACGACGCCTGTGGTTCATGGCATTCTCCACCTCAGAGTTGGTGGCAGACAACCCGTCCACATCCTCCGTCGGAGGAGCGTCTGGCGCGCGCCTTGCGTTCGCCTCCGCCTCCGGACCAGGCTTTGGAGCCTGGCTGGTGGAGGCGCGATTGGCAGCCTCTCCGGATATAGTCCGGCGAGGTCTCTTTGTCCTGAAAAGAGCGCAAGTGTCAATATGCCTCAAAGGTATAACAC
The DNA here is from genome assembly GCF_003073215.2 of Triticum urartu. Classification (NCBI taxonomy): domain Eukaryota; kingdom Viridiplantae; phylum Streptophyta; class Magnoliopsida; order Poales; family Poaceae; genus Triticum; species Triticum urartu. The sequence goes on along the minus strand of NC_053023.1, from coordinate 581,247,547 downwards.
CTGGGATAAGGGGGCGCGCCATACCTTTGCGCTGACGCCTCGGTCCAGACTGCACTTCTTTTCTGCCCGCGGGGCCCTACGGCCCCTCGTTGGCTTATCGCCGCAGGCTCGGCCTTCCGCCTTAAAAACCTCCCCTGCAAAGTACGGTTGCAATCAGGAAACTGAACACGAGTGGGCAGACACCTATTCGGGGTACTGGGACTTCGATCTCAGGTACCTGGGGCGTCAGGATTAGCCCTGGGTAATCGGCCGTAATGGCAACCAAGGCGTTGTCCTTGCTCAATTGATGGAACACTCCATCAATCAGCTCCACAGATATGTCCAGATCCTCTTGAGAGGCCGGGTCGAGGGACCGTCCTGGGTCCTCGGGTTGTGGAGGAGGGCTGCTTATTTCCTTAATAGCCCGGCGCAGTTCCTGCGTTGAAGTCGTCAGACCAAATATTTAACAATGGGAATACAAAACGGATGGACAAGTAAATACGGCCACTTACCTAGCTTGGGGGATGATGCATGGAGAATCCACCCTGAGGGTTGACGCGGAGAAATTCCTCCTCTTCTCCCTTATACAAAGTGGACAAGATCTTTAGTAGAGCAGCAGCTGAATCCGGCCCCTTACGGCCGTAGCGGGTGGCGTCGTCCTCCCCGTTGAAGTTCCACATGGGGTGGCTTCTATACTGAAGCGGCTGCACCCCCCGCATAATGCATTCGGCCATAACCCCGATCATGGTTAGTCCGGAATGGGCTAACAATCTTATTCGGCCCATCAGGTAAAGGATGTCCCTGTCACCTCCCCTCTGAGGGCTCCGTGGGCGCCAGCTAAGGCACTTCTTTAAGGGAGCACTGTTGAATTCAGGGAGGCCGACCCGGACAGGATCCGACAGTGGGATGTCTTCTATATAAAACCATTCCGAGGGCCAGTCTTCGGACGCCTTCTTTGGGGTTCCAGACAGATATCCGGTCCCGGCGATGCGCCACACTTCGGCTCCGCCCACTTGATACATTGACCCCTTCTTGGAACAGGGCACGAGGCAAAATAGCTCCTTCCACAGTCTGAAATGAGCTTCAACACCCAAGAACAGCTCGCAGAGGGCTACAAAGCCCGCGATATGCAATACTGAGGCAGGCGTGAGATGATGTAGCTGGAGGCCGTAGAACTCCAGCAGCCCCCGGAGAAATGGATGGATTAGAAATCCGAGCCCCCTTATTAAGTAAGGGATGAGGCACACCCGCTCTCCTTTGGAGGGATTAGGGGCATTCTCTGCTTGCTCTCCACCGTTGTAGACGGCAAGACCGGCTCGAGCTGGGACCATATAGGCCGGGGGGAGAAATCCCTTGGTCTGGAGCGTCACTAGCTCGCTATGCGGGATGGAACATCTCTCCCAATATCCAAGCTTAGGGCTGGAAGGGCGAGGGGAGGAGTTGCGACGGCTGGCCATGGTGGAATGGACCTTTGTCGGATGCGCTCTGATGAACACTCGCGGAGGGGAGAAGGTGTGGATTGGATCTAAATCCTCGTCCCCTTAAATAGGGCAGCTCATTTATGCGGCTAGGGGTGTGAATGTAAAAACACTCAGACTTTTCATATTCGTTTGACACGTGGGAAGCGGCTATTATTGGGCGTAGAAGCCAAGGAGCGCAAACATCTACAAGAAACCGGACTTTATTCGATAGGTACACGGAATTTGGAGGAGAACCTGCCTTGCAATGCCGAAGACAATCTGCACGCCGGACTCATCGTCATTGAATCCTGGTTCGGGGGCTACTGAGGGAGTCCTGGATTAGGGGGTGTTCGGATAGCTGGACTATACCTTAAGCCGGACTCCTGGACTATGAAGATGCAAGATTGAAGACTCCGTCCCATGTCCGGAAGGGACTTTCCTTGGCGTGGAAGGCAAGCTTGGCGATACGGATATGAAGATCTCCTACCATTGTAACCGACTTTGTGTAACCCTAACCCTCTCTGGTGTCTATATAAACCGGAGGGTTTTAGTCCGTAGGACAATGTACACATCAACAATCATACCATAGGCTAGCTTCTAGGGTTTAGCCTCCTCGATCTCGTGGTAGATCTACTCTTGTACTACCCATATCATCAATATTAATCAAGCAGGACATAGGGTTTTGCCTCCATCGAGAGGGCCCGAACCTGGGTAAAACTTCGTGTCCCTTGTCTCCTGTTACCATCCGTCCTAGACGAACAGTTCGGGACCCCCTACCCGAGATCCGCCGGTTTTGACACCGACAACCTAGATTCGACTACAGAATCGAAAAAGATCCGCATGCAGCTAGACCAATGATGGTTTCAAAGAAACTTATACCTTAGGGTTGTCGGGATGTGGCAAGGCGTGCGGCGGGAGGTCGGATCTGCCCACACTACGTATGGCAGCGAGGAAGAAGGGGTCGGTGGCCCTCCCGCATAGGCGCTGGGTGAAAGAGAAAAGCGCAGCCGGCAGTGGATTGCCTCCCTCGCCCAAGGCGATAGAGTGAACCCTAGCAAAGGAACGCTGAGCCACAACGCAGTCTTTTTTAGATCTGGCGAAGAGGGTGAGAGACTGTGAATATAGAAAACCCTAGAAAAGGAACGCTGAGCCTCCGGCGTGTATATATATATATGTAGTGCGGCGAGAGTGTGGAGAGTGCAAACCCTAGCGAACAAGCGCTGAGGCTCCAGCTTATATATATACTGTAGTACGGACTGAGCTCCGGTGCCTTAACTGCACCTACTTTTGGCTGTATGATAGGTGGGCTAGCCACATTTTGGGCCCACCTATCATAAACCCAAAGGCAGGTGCACTAAATTCAATGAAGCTGCGCCCATATAGTACTCGTGTATACGACTAATATATAGTGGAGTGGTTTTCTTATTCTCTCCATAACAATCGTTTTAAATTGTGTAAGTATGAAACGAAACTCTTTATTTAACATACCAGTGAAGAAAACTACTATTCCCTCTATTCCTAAATATTTGTCTTTCTAGAGATTTCAACAAATGACTACATACAGAGCAAAATGAGTGAATCCATGTCTATATACATCCGTATGTGGTAGTCCATTTCAAACCACTTGAAAGACAAATATTTAGGAACGGAGGGAGTACTTCCGATGAACTAACGATCCACGCATCCTGGTCGCACTTCCTGTCCTGCACGTGCGGTACACTACCCTCCCGTAAGTGAACAACCACACATGCGCCAAATTATCGGAAACGTGTGAGAGTGTGTACAAATAAAGAATTTTAATTTCAATTATCGGAAAGGTTTGAGAGTATGTATAGTTTGCCCTCTCTAATAATTATGGTTTGTTGTGTTCGGCGTAAACTTGGTCAAACTTTACAAAGTTTGACTTCAGTCAAATCTAATATGCGGAGTAAATAAAAATGGAGGGCTACTACGTCCATCTGGGTTTTTAGTCCACGCCATTTTTTAATCGAAGTTAATAGCTAGACAAATAAAATTATAGGGGAGCTGGAGACAAAGTTGTGAGAAGGCTTAGAAATCAATACAAAACTTATGCTCTTAGTACCACCGTCGATCCTTCTTCGAGGAAACATTTGGTTCATAGCTAATTGTGTGATAAAATTGCACCAACATGAAAGACGACTGCGTCTCCAATGCAACCAAGGTGAACTGACGAAGGATATCATCTTTGTGGGTAACAAGCAAAGAACACTGATGGAAGACAGCTTGTTTTTCATTGAAAATCGATCAACTTCACCAGCCGACGCAACCATGAGGCGCAACAATGAGCATCGATAGGTCATCGTGGTGATGCATCATCCATTTGGCATCAAGTTTGGGTGAGGCGCCTATGAAGTTCAACAAATCCTCACTATGGTCTGTTTCTTCTCAGTAATCAAGCTCGAGGAAGGAAGAACCACGTGGGAAAGGACAGTGAGGCGGAACAACAATGGCCATCCAATTTTGTGCAGTTCCACTAAAATTGAGGAAGACATGCCCAGTATAAGAAGTTATACCTCAGGTGGGCGAGATGTCGTTTAGGCGGGATCTGCCCACACAACGGCAGCGAACAAGGGCACGGAGGACCTTCGTCCGCGCCAGCGCCGGCTCCGAGAGGACGGTGCGCATCGGCTTCCTCCATCGCCGACGGCGACAACGTCAACGCTGCACCTCCCACAGCGGGCGGGATTCGGCCGGATCTGTGACCACCGGTGAGGAGAGAGATAGTGTGGACACTATCATCTTGTTTTGATATGGAGAGGGTGAGAGAGCGAGACGCGAGAAACTCTATCAAACAAGATGCTATAATGGAGTAAAAAAATCTCTCCATAGCAGTGGTTTTAAATAGAATACGCGTGTTCCAGGAAAAAAGAAACGAAAACTGGCAGACAATTTTTTAACGTACCAAGAAAGAAAACTCGATCAAAAACACGCCCCCGCTTCCAGGTCGCGAGAGTCGTCGCGCACACACACATAGACATAGACATGCATATCCATGTTTACGTAAAATTCCATTTCCATCTCCATCTCTAATCATATTTGTCCAACTGGCACATTATTTACGTTGTTAATTATATACGCGGCAATATTAACGTACAACATCTCTTGTTTGCGGGCGTCCGGACCGCTGCCACGGCCGCTCCTGACTGTCGGCGTTCTGGGAACAGGGGTCCCCAGACTTGCCTTCCTGCGGCCCGCGGCGTGGCGGAGCCAGCAGGCCGTACGGCCCACCTTCATCAACAAAGCATCCAAGACCCTCGCGAGGGGCCAAGCCTCGCGAGGGGGACGACGCAAGACCTCCTCTGGAGCGGCCTGGTCAGGCAGGCTCGCGAGGAGCAGAGATATCAAGGCGAGGCGAACCTCACGAGGCTCTCGTGACGTGAGCCATGACGATCGACACCAGGCGGGCGCCAGCGTGCAGCGTCCTTATTTCCCCTTTGGTGCAAAGGAGGCAAGCGCAGCCGCGGAGTACCGAGGCCTCAGGCAAAGGTTGCCATTTCGGTGCAACAAGACCAAGACCATGGACTGCAAGACGGATGTCATCGTGGAGCCCAAGACGGCGTCACCCCAGAGCCTTTCACAGGCGAAGACCGCTTTTGTCAGGATAGCGTGTACTAGCTGCCCCCTTCAAATTAGCCCGCCATTGTTGGCTTCCTTCCCGCTCGATATTTGGGAAGAGGACCAGGGCCTCTATAAATAGTCACCACCATAGTAGGGGATCGGATCTCATCTCATCCTAGCCTGAGGGAATCTACACACCACAAGCTCATAAGCACAGGAACACCTCAACCTCAGGAGGCTGTTCTTCCCCTTGTATTGTTCATCATCAGCCCAAGAGGCAATCCACCACCACCACACTGGAGTAGGGTATTACACCACAACGGTGGCCCGAACCAGTATAAACCCCGTGTCTTTCTGTGTTGTGAGTTCGTCGAGTTCGTCCGCAAGATCTTATCGAGCTAGAGCGTCGATCGGTAGGAGGGAAAGACTTCGCGCGCACCCCAATGTTCGAACCTTAAGGGTTAGCCGGAACCCCACATCTGACATTTGGCACGCCAGGTAGGGGTGCGCCGGAGCTCCTCTCCACCAACTTGCGCCCCGCGCCGCTGCACTTCGCTCCCATGGCAGGTGCCCCGCAACCCGCCTCTGTGGCCGACACCGGCAACAGGGAGTCTGGGTACCGCGCCCTGGCCCCCGCCCTGCGGCGAGTGCAGTGGCCAACCAAGTTCAAGCATGAGATGCCGCCGCGTTACGACGGCGCGGCAGACCCGGCGCCGTTCCTGCTGGTGTACGAGGAGGCCGTCCTTGAAGCCAGGGGCGACGACAAGATCATGGCCAACTGGTTCCCCATGGCCCTCGCCGGTGAGCCACGCGCCTGGCTGCTCAACCTCCTAGGATGCACGGTGGCATCCTGGGGGGAACTCTGTGACCTCTTCACCGCGCGCTATGCGGTGCCGGCGCACCACGCAGTCGCGGCACTGCTGGGTGGCTCTCAAGCACCACCTTCAGATCGCCACGGCAAACCTTTCTTCCGTCAGATTGGGGCAGCCACCAGGCGCCCGGGGGCTCCGCCGGGTTGGGCCGCGCCGGAGGCCGACCACACCTTCGGCTCGGAAGACCACCCCGACTCCACTGCCGGCTCCGGGGTGCTCCCGATGCTCTGCACGCCCACCATCTGCAACATGGCCGTTACCAAGACCCTCGTCGACGGCGGCGCCGACCTCAACTTGCGCTCTTCATGTGTCGCTCGAGCGGCTCGGCCTCAGTAAGCCCTTCGTGGGCGTGGGTGGTGGAGCTGCCCACTCTCTGGGGCAGATCCGCCTCCCTGTCACCTTTGGCACGCGAGACAACTATCGCACTGAGCTGGTGGACTTTGGCATCGCCCGCATCGGTCTCCTGTACAACGCCATCCTCGGGTACCCGGCTCTCGCTCAGTTCATGGTGGCGACTCACCCGACCTACAACCTCATGAAGATGCCAGGGAGCAAGGGCGTCCTTACCATCAGGGGTACACTAAGGAGGCCGTGACGACGCTCAGGCTCGCCTTCAAGATCGCGGCAGCGGCACAGCCAGCCAACGCCGGTGCGCCCGAGGCCAAGGAGACCGCACCCACCAAGAAGAAGCAGCTGTTCACCCAAGACAAGGCGGAGACCAAGCAGGTGCCGGTCAATGAAGACGGGTCTTCAGGAGCCACCTTCACCATAGGAACCGACCTTGACCCGGGACAAGAAGAAGCTTTGGTGAGGTTTTTGCGCGCGAACAAGGAGATATTCGCGTGGGAGCCCAATCAACTGGTAGGGGTCCCGAGAGAGGTAATCCAGCATCATCTAAGGGTGTGCCCCAACGTACGCCCCGTGAAGCAGCGAGCAAGACGGCAGTCCACTGAGAAGCAGGCCTTCATCGTCCAAGAGACACGCAAGCTGGAGGCGGCAGGTACCATCCGAGAAGTTCGATACCCCGAATGGCTGGTGAATTGATGTCTACTACACAACCTTCTTCTTGTAGACGTTGTTGGGCCTCCAAGTGCAGAGGTTTGTAGGACAGTAGCTAATTTCCCTCAAGTGGATGACCTAAGGTTTATCAATCCGTAGGAGGCGTAGTATGAAGATGGTCTCTCTCGAGCAACCCTACAACCAAATAACAAAGAGTCTCTTGTGTCCCCAACACACCCAATACAATGGTAAATTGTATAGGTGCACTAGTTCGGCGAAGAGATGGCGACACAAGTGGTATATGGATGGTAGATAAAGGTTTTTGTAACCTGAAAAATATAAAAACAGCAAGGTAACTAATGGTAAAAGTGAGCGTAAACGGTATTGCAATGCATTGAAACAAGGCCTAAGGTTCATACTTTCACTAGTGCAAGTCCTCTCAACAATAATAACATAATTGGATCACATAACTATGCGTCAACATGCAACAAAGAGTCACTCCAAAGTCACTAATAGCGGAGAACAAACAAAGAGATTATGGTAGGGTACGAAACCACCTCAAAGTTATTCTTTCCAATAAATCCGTTGGGCTATTCCTATAAGTGTCACAAACAGCCATAGAGTTCGTACTAGAATAACACCTTAAGACACAAATCAACCAAAACCCTAATTTCACCTCAAGTATCCGTGGGTATGATTATACGATATGCATCACACAATCTCAGATTCATCTATTCAAGCAACACATAGAACCTCAAAGAGTGCCCCAAAGTTTCTACCGGAGAATCACGACAAAAACGTGTGCCAACCCCTATGCATAGGTTCATGGGTGGAACCCGCAAGTTGATCACCAAAACATACATCAAGTGAATCACGTGATATCCCATTGTCACCACAGCTACGCACGGCAAGACATACATCAAGTGTTCTCAAATCTTTAAAGACTCAATCCGATAAGATAACTTTGAAGGGGAAACTCAATCCATTACAAGAGAGAAGAGGGGGAGAAGAAACATAAGATCCAACTATAATATCAAAGCTCGTGATACATCAAGATCGTGCCAAATCAAGAACGAGAGAGAGAGAGAGAGGGATCAAACACATAGCTACTGGTACATACCCTCAGCCCCAAGGGAGAACTACTCCCTCCTCGTCATGGAGAGCACCAGGATGATGAAGATGGCCATCAGGGAGGGATTGCCCCCTCCGGCAGGGTGCCGTAACGGGTCTAGATTGGCTTTCGGTGGCTATGGAGGCTTCTGGCGGCGGAACTCCCGATCTATTGTGTGTTGGGGAACGTAGTAATTTCAAAAATTTCCCTACGCACACACAAGATCATGGTGATGCATAGCAACAAGAGGAGAGAGTGTTGTCCACGTACCCTCGTAGACCGAAAGCGGAAGCGTTAGCACAACGCGATTGATGTAGTCGTACGTCTTCACGATCCGACCGATCAAGTACCGAACGCACGACACCTCCGAGTTCTGCACACGTTCAACTCGATGACGTCCCTCGAACTCCGATCCAGCCGAGCTTTGAGGGAGAGTTCCGTCAGCACGACGACGTGTTGACGATGATGATGTTCTACTGACGCAGGGCTTTACCTAAGCACCGCTACGATATGACCGAGGTGGATTATGGTGGAGAGGGGCAACACACACGGTTAAGAAATCTAAAGGATCAATTGTTGTGTCTTTGGGGTGCCCCTGCCCCCGTATATAAAGGAGTGGAGGAGGGGGAGGGCCGGCCCTATCTATGGCGCACCCTAGGGGAGTCCTACTCCCGGTGGGAGTAGGATTCCCCCTTTCCTAGTAGAACTAGGAGCCCTTCCAAGTACTAGGAGTAGGAGGGAAGGAAAGGGAAGGGAAAAGGAGAAGGAAGGAAGGGGGCGCCCCCTCCCTAGTCCAATTCGGATCAGCCCATGGGGAGGGGTGCAGCCAGCCTTTGAGGCCTTTCTGTCCTTTCCTGTATGGCCCATTAAGGCCCAATACGAATTCCCGTAACTCCCCGGTACTCCCGAAAATACCCGAATCACTCGGAACCTTTCCGATGTTCGAATGTAGTCATCCAATATATAGATCTTTACGTCTCGACCATTTCGAGACTGCTCGTCATGTCCGCGATCTCATCCGGGAGTCCAAACTCCTTCGGTACGTCAAAACACATAAACTCATAATATAACCGTCATCGAACTTTAAGCGTGCGGACCCTACGGGTTCGAGAACTATGTAGACATGACCGAGACACGTCTCCGGTCAATAACCAATAGAGGAACCTGGATGCTCATATTGGCTCCTACATATTCTACGAAGATCTTTATTGGTCAAACCGCAGAACAACATACATTGTTCCCTTTTGTCATCGGTATGTTACTTGCCCGATATTCGATCGTTGGTATCTCAATACCTGGTTCAATCTCGTTACCGGCAAGTCTCTTTACTCGTTCCATAACACATCATCCCGCAACTAACTCATTAGTTCCAATGCTTGCAAGGCTTATAGTGATGTGCATTACCGAGTGGGCCCAGAGATACCTCTCCGATAATCGGAGTGACAAATCCTAATCTCGAAATACGTCAACCCAACAAGTACCTTCGGAGACACCTGTAGAGCACCTTTATAATCACCCAGTTACATTGTGACATTTGGTGGCACACAAAGTGTTCCTCCGGTAAACGGGAGTTGAATAATCTCATAGTCATAGGAACATGTATAAGTCATGAAGAAAGCAATAGCAACAAACTAAACGATCAAGTGCTAAGCTAACGGAATGGGTCAAGTCAATCACATCATTCTCCTAATGATGTGATCCCGTTAATCAAATGACAACTCATGTCTATGGTTAGGAAACATAACCATGTTTGATCAACGAGCTAGTCAAGTAGAGGCATACTAGTGACACACTATTTATCTATGTATTCACACATGTATTATGTTTCCGGTTAATACAATTCTAGCATGAATAATAAACATTTATCATGATATCAGGAAATAAACAATAACTTTATTATTGCCTCTAGGGCATATTTCCTTCAGTCTCCCACTTGCACTAGAGTCAACAATCTAGTTCACATCGCCATGTGATTTAACATCAATAGTTCACATCACCATGTGATTAACACCCATAGTTCACATTGTCATGTGACCAACACCCAAAGGGTTTACTAGAGTCAATAATCTAGTTCACATCGCTATGTGATTAATACCCAAAGAGTACTAAGGTGTGATCATGTTTTGCTTGTGAGGGAAGTTTAGTCAACGTGTGTGCCACATTCAGATCCGTATGTATTTTGCAAATTTCTATGTCAACAATGCTCTGCACGGAGCTACTCTAGCTAATTGCTCCCACTTTCAATATGTATCCAGATTGAGACTTAGAGTCATCTGGATCAATGTCAAAACTTGCATCGACGTAACCCTTTACGATGAACCTTTTGTCACCTCCATAATCGAGAAACATATCCTTATTCCACTAAGGATAATTTTGACCAATGTCCAGTGATCTACTCCTAGATCACTATTGTACTCCCTTGCCAAACTCAGGGCAGGGTATACAATAGGTCTGGTACACAGTATGTCATACTTTATAGAACCTATGGCTGAGGCATAGGGAATGACTTTCATTCTCTCTCTATCTTCTGCCGTGGTCGGGTTTTGAGTCTTACTCAACTTCACACCTTGTAACACAGGCAAGAACTCCTTTTTGACTGTTCCATTTTGAACTACTTCAAAATCTTGTCAAGGTATGTACTCATTGAAAAAACTTATCAAGCGTCTTGATCTATCTCTATAGATCTTGATGCTCAATATGTAAGCAGCTTCACCGAGGTCTTTCTTTGAAAGAACTCCTTTCAAACATTCCTTTATGCTTTGCAGAATAATTCTACATTATCTTCGATCAACAATATGTCATACATATACTTATCAGAAATGTTGTAGTGCTCCCACTCACTTTCTTGTAAATACAGGATTCACCGCAAGTCTGTATAAAACTATATGCTTTGATCAATTTATCAAAGCGTATATTCCAACTCCGAGATGCTTGCACCAGTCCATAGATGGATCGCTGGAGCTTGCATATTTTGTTAGTACCTTTAGGATTGACAAAACTTTCTGCTTGCATCATATACAACTCTTCTTTAATAAATCCATTAAGGAATGCAGTTTTGTTTATCCATTTGCCAGATTTCATAAAATGTGGCAATTGCTAACATGATTCGGACAGACTTAAGCATAGATACGAGTGAGAAATTCTCATTGTAGTCAACACCTTGAACTTGTTGAAAACCTTTTTGCGACAATTCTAGTTTTGTTGATAGTAACACTACTATCAGCGTCCGTCTTCCTCTTGAAGATCCATTTAATCTCAATGGCTCGCCGATCATTGGGGAAGTCAATCAAAGTCCATACTTTGTTCTCATACATGGATCGCATCTCAGATTTCATGGCCTCAAGCCATTTCGCGGAATCTAGGCTCATCATCGCTTCCTCATAGTTCGTAGGCTCGTCATGGTCAAATAACATGACCTCCAGAATAGGATTACCGTACCAATCTGGTGTGGATATCACTCTGGTTTACCTACGAGGTTTCGGTAGTAACTTGATCTGAAGTTCCATGATCATCATCATTAACTTCCTCACTAATTGGTGTAGGCGTCACAGAAACCGGTTTCTGTGATGAACTACTTTCCAATAGAGAAGTAGGTATAGTTACCTCATCAAGTTCCACTTTCCTCCCACTCACTTCTTTCGAGAGAAACTCCTTCTCTAGAAAGGATCCATTCTCAGCAATGAATATCTTGCCTTCGGATCTGTGATAGAAGGTGTACCCAACAGTTTCTTTTGGGTATCCTATGAAGATTTACTTCTCTGATTTGGGTTTGAGCTTATCATGTTGAAACTTTTTCACATAAGCATCGCAGTCCCAAACTTTAAGAAACGACAGCTTAGGTTTCTCGCCAAACCACAGTTCATACGGTGTCATCTCCACGGATTTAGATGGTGCCCTATTTAACGTGAATGTAGCTGTCTCTAATGCATAACCCCAAAACGATAGTGGTAGATCGGTAAGAGACATCATAGATCGCACTATATCTAATAACGTACGGTTATGACGTTCGAACACACCATTACACTGTGGTGTTCCAAGTGGCGTGAGTAGTGAAATTATTTCACATTGTTTTAACTGAAGGCCAAACTCGTAACTCAAATATTTTACTTCTGCGATCATATCGTCGAAACTTTTATTTTTTGTTACGATGATTCTCCACTTCACTCTGAAATTCTTTGAACTTTTCAAATATTTCAGACTTGTGTTTCATCAAGTTGATATACTCATATCTGCTCAAATCATCTGTGAAGATCAGAAAATAATGATACCTGTCGCGAGCCTCAATATTCATTGGACCACATACATCAGTATGTATGATTTCCAACAAATCTGTTGCTCACTCCATTGTTCCGGAGAATAGTGTTTTAGTCATCTTGCCCAAGAGGCATGGTTCGCAAGCATCAAGTGATTCATAATCAAGTGATTCCAAAAGCCCATCAGCATGGAGTTTCTTCATGCGCTTTACACCAATATGACCTAAACGGCAGTGCCACAAATAAGTTGCACTATCATTATTAACTTTGCATCTTTTGGCTTCAATATTATGAATATGTGTATCACTACGATCGAGATCCAACGAACCATTTTCATTGGGTGTGTAACCATATAAGGTTTTATTCATGTAAACAGAACAACAATTATTCTCTAACTTAAATGAATAACCGTATTGCAACAAACGTGATCAAATCATATTCATGCTCAACGCAAACACCAAATAACACTTATTGAGGTTCAACACTAATCCCGAAAGTATAGGGAGTGTGTGATGATGATCATATCAATCTTGGAACTACTTCCAACATACATCGTCACTTCACCCTTAACTAGTTTCTGTTCATTCTGCAACTCCTGTTTCGAGTTACTACTCTTAGCAACTGAACCAGTATCAAATACCGAGGGTTGCTATGAACACTAGTAATATACACATCAATAATCTATATATCAAATATACCTTTGTTCACTTTGCCATCCTTCTTATCCGCCAAATACTTGGGGTAGTTACGCTTCCGGTGACCAGTTCCTTTGCAGTAGAAGCACTTAGTCTTAGGCTTAGGTCCAGACTTGGGCTTCTTCACTTGAGCAGCAACTTACTTCCCGTTCTTCTTGAAGTTCCCCTTCTTCCCTTTGCCCTTTTCTTGAAACTAGTGGTCTTTTTAACCATCAACACTTGATGCTTTTCTTGATTTCTACCTTTGTCGATTTCAGCATCACGAAGAGCTTGGGAATCGTTTCCGTTATCCCTTGCATATTATAGTTCATCACGAAGTTCTACTAACTTGGTGATGGTGACTAGAGAATTCTGTCAATCACTATTTTATTTGGAAGATTAACTCCCACTTGATTCAAGCGATTGTAGTACCCAGACAATCTGAGCACATGCTCACTACTTGAGCTATTCTCCTCCATCTTTTAGCTATAGAACTTGTTGGAGACTTCATATCTCTCAACTCGGGTATTTACTTGAAATATTAACTTCAACTCCTGGAACATCTCATATGGTCCATGACGTTCAAAACATCTTTGAAGTCCCGATTCTAAGCCGTTTAAGCATGGTGCACTAAACTATCAAGTAGTCATCATATTGAGCTAGCCAAACGTTAATAACATCTGCATCTGCTCCTGCAATAGGTTTGTCACCTAGCGGTGCATCAAGGACATAATTCTTCTGTGCAGCAATGAGGATAAACCTCATATCACGGATCCAATCCGCATCATTGCTACTAACATTTTTCAACTTAGTTTTCTCTAGGAACATATAAAAATTAAACGGGTAGCAACATCGCAAGCTATTGATCTACAACATAGATATGCTAATACTACCAGGACTAAGTTCATGATAAATTAAAGTTCAATTAATCATATTACTTAAGAACTCCCACTTAGATAGACATCCCTCTAATCATCTAAGTGATCACGTGATCCAAATCAACTAAACCATAACCAATCATCACGTGAAATGGAGTAGTTTTCAATGGTGAACATCACTATGTTGATCATATCTACTATATGATTCACGCTCGACCTTTCGGTCTCGGTGTCCCGAGGCCATATCTGCATATGCTAGGCTCGTCAAGTTTAACCTGAGTATTCTGCGTGTGCAAAAACTGGCTTGCACCCGTTGTAGATGGACGTAGAGCTTATCACACCCGATCATCACGTGGTGTCTGGGCACGACGAACTTTGGCAACGGTGCATACTCAGGGAGAACACTTTTATCTTGAAATTTAGTGAGAGATCATCTTATAATGCTACCGCCAAACAAAGAAAAATAAGATGTATAAAAGATAAACATCACATGCAATCATAATATGTGTCATGATATGGCCATCATCATCTTGTGCTTTTGATCTCCATCTCCAAAGTATTGTCATGATCTCCATCGTCACCGGCATGACACTATGATCTCCACCATCTTGATCTATATCAATGTGTCTTCACATGGCCGTCTCGCCAACAATTGCTCTCGCAACTATTGCTATCGCATAGCGATAAAGTAAAGCAATTATTTGGTGCTTGCATCTTATGCAATAAAGAGACAACCATAAGGCTTCTGCCAGTTGCCGATAACTTCAACAAAACATGATCATCTTATACAACAACTTATATCTCATCACGTCTTGACCATATCACATCACAACATGCCCTGCAAAAACAAGTTAGACGTCCTCTACTTTGTTGTTGCAAGTTTTACGTGGCTGCTACGGGCTTAGCAAGAACCGTTCTTACCTACGCATCAAAACCACAACGATAGTTTGTCAAGTTGGTGCTGTTTTAACCTTTGCAAGGACCGGGCGTAGCCACACTCGGTTCAACTAAAGTTGGAGAAACTGACACCCGCCAGCCACCTATGTGCAAAACACGTCTGTAGAACCAGTCTCGCGTAAGCATACGCGTAATGTCGGTCCGGACCGCTTCATCCAACAATACCGCCGAAACAAAGTATGGCATGCTGGTAAGCAGTATGACTTATATCGCCCACAACTCACTTGTGTTCTACTCGTGCATATGAAATCTATGCATAAAACCTGGCTCTGATACCACTGTAGACCGAAAGTGGAAGTGTTAGCACAACACGGTTGATGTAGTCGTACGTCTTCACGATCCGACCGATCAAGTACCGAACGCACGACACCTCCGAGTTCTGCACATGTTCAACTCGATGACGTCCCTCGACCTTCGATCCAGCCAAGCTTTGAGGGAGAGTTCCGTCAGCACGACGGCGTGTTGACGATGATGATGTTCTACCGACGCAGGGCTTCGCCTAAGCGCCGCTATGATATGACCGAGGTGGATTATGGTGGAGAGGGGCACCGCACACGGTTAAGAGATCCAAAGGATCAATTGTTGTGTCTTTGGGGTGCCCCTGCCCCCGTATATAAAGGAGTGGAGGAGGGGGAGGGCCGACCCTCTCTATGGCGCGCCCTAGGGGAGTCCTACTCCCGGTGGGAATAGGATTCCCCTTTCCTAGTAGAACTAGGAGCCCTTCCAAGTACTAGGAGTAGGAGGGAAGGAAAGGGAAGGGAAAAGGAGAAGGAAGGAAGGGGGCGCCCCCTCCCTAGTCCAATTCGGATCAGCCCATGGGGAGGGGTGCGGCCAGCCTTTGAGGCCTTTCTCTCCTTTCCCGTATGGCCTATTAAGGCCCAATACGAATTCCCGTAACTCCCCGGTACTCCCGAAAATACCCGAATAACTCGGAACCTTTCCGATGTCCGAATATAGTCGTCCAATATATCGGTATTTACGTCTCGACCATTTCGAGACTCCTCGGCATGTCCCCGATCTCATCCGGGACTCTGAACTCCTTCGGTACATCAAAACACATAAACTCATAATATAACCGTCATCGAACTTTAAGCGTGCGGACCCTACGGGTTCGAGAACTATGTAGACATGACTGAGACACGTCTCCGGTCAATAACCAATAGTGGAACCTGGATGCTCATATTAGCTCCTACATATTCTACGAAGATCTTTATCGGTCAAACCGCATAACAACATACGTTGTTCCCTTTGTCATCGGTATGTTACTTGCCCGAGATTCGATCGTTGGTATCTCAATACCTAGTTCAATCTCGTTACCGGCAAGTCTCTTTACTCGTTCCGTAACACATCATCCCGCAACTAACTCATTAGTTGCAATGCTTGAAAGGCTTATAGTGATGTGCATTAGCGAGTGGGCCCAAAGATACCTCTCCGACAATCGGAGTGACAAATCCTAATCTTGAAATACGCCAACCCAACAAGTACCTTCGGAGACACCTGTAGAGCACCTTTATAATCACCCAGTTACGTTGTGATGTTTGGTGGCACACAAAGTGTTCCTCCGGTAAACGGGAGTTGCATAATCTCATAGTCATAGGAACATGTATAAGTCATGAAGAAAGCAATAGCAACAAACTAAACGATCAAGTGCTAAGCTAACGGAATGGGTCAAGTCAATCACATCATTCTCCTAATGATGTGATCCCATTAATCAAATGACAACTCATGTCTATGGCTAGGAAACATAACCATCTTTGATCAACGAGCTAGTCAAGTAGAGGCATACTAGTGACACTCTGTTTGTCTATGTATTCACACATGTATTATGTTTTCCGGTTAATACAATTCTAGCATGAATAATAAACATTTATCATGATATAAGGAAATAAATAATAACTTTATTATTGCCTCGCCTCTAGGGCATATTGTAACGCCCCGGACACACCCGCCGGTGGTCATTACTCCTGGCAAGATCTAGACTAGCCCCACAAATCAATACTAGCCTTTTCTGCGCACTTTGTCCTCACTCATGCGCACCCGGGGGCAACTTCCCGGTCGGTCACCCATCCTGACACTACTCCAAGGTGAGCACGCTTAACTTTGAAGTTCTGTCCGAATGGGCTCCCGGAAAAGAAGGAATTCCTTATTGATATGAGTAGTCTATCATCCCTAATAAGCCAGGCTATCACATACACCCCCACTCAGAGGAACCGACATCCTCGTCGGGCCACAGGAACGTTCCCTCTTGGCACAAACGTCTGTGCTTCCAGTCCGATACATGTGCCATGCCGGGTGCCACGACGGGTCACAAACGTCATGAACAACATGACCACGCACCTATCCGCAACCATCCGTGTAACCATGAGGGTCGGCTCTGATACCAACTTGTAACACCCTCGATGCGACTATAGCTCCCACATGTCGAGGCACGACTTAGAGGCATAATCGCATTGAAGGCATATGTCGCAAGTTAGGCAATTTTCACAACATCCCATGTAATGATAATAAAAGGGGAGATAACATAGTTGGCTTACACTCGCCACGTCAATCAAGTACATAAATAACATTACATCATCCAAACACTCATGGCCCGTCTACGGCGCCAAAATAAAAGAGAACCCAACATGCGACACGGTCCCAATCACCCCCAACTGGGCACCACTACTGATCATCGGGAAAGGAAACGTAGTATCGTTGAGAGTCTTCGTCGAACTCCCACTTGAGCTCATACGCGTCACCTGGAGCGGAATCATCAGGCCCTGCATCTGGTGTAATACTAATCTGTGAGCCACAGGGACTCAACAATCTCGCACCCTCGCGATCAAGACTATTCAAGCTTATAGGTATGGCAAGGTAAAATATGAGTGGAGCTGCAGCAAGCGACTAGCACGTATGGTGGCTAACTTATTCGCAAAAGAGAGCGAGAAGAGGAGGCAAAGCACGAGTGAGAAACTAGAGAACAACCTGCGCAAACATTACTCCAACACCGTGTCCACTTCCCGGACCCCGCCGAGAAGTGGCCATCACGGTAACACACTCAGTTGATTCATTTTAATTAATTAAGGTTCAAGTTATCTACAACCGGACATTAACAAATTCCCATCTGCCCATAACCGCGGGCACAACTTTCGAAAGTTCAATCCCTGTAGGGGAGTCCCAACTTAGCCCATGACAAGCTCTCATGGCCAACGAAGGAATAGACCTCCTCCCAAGACGTTCCGATCAGACTCGGTATCTCGGTAACTCAAGACACTTCGACAAGTTAAAACAAGACCAGCAACACCGCCCGAATGTGCCGACAAATCCCAATAGGAGCTGCACATATCTCTTTCTCAGGGCACACTCAGATTGTCTAAACTTCCGGTAGGCCAGCCCAGAGTTGCCCCTGGTAGCCACCGGCGGCTGACGGTTTGGACCAACACTCAGAGGAGCACTGGCCCGGGGGGGTTAAAATAAGATGATCCTTGAGTCTGTAGAACCCAAGGGAAAGAAAACGCTAGGTGGCAACTGGTAAAACCAAGGTTGGGTATTGCTGGAAAAGTTTTAATCAAGGCGAACTATCAAGGGGTTCCCATTATAACCCAACCGCGTAAGGAACGCAACAATCCGGGAACATAACACCGATATGACGGAAACTAGGGCAGCAAGAGTGGAACAAAACACTAGGCGAGAGGCCGAGCCTTCCACCCTTTACCAAGTATATAGATGCATTAAGATAACATAGCAAAATAATGATATCCCAAAAAGTAAATAAATGTTCCAACAAGGAACAGCCTCCGAACTTCACCTGCAACTAGCAACGCTATACGAGGGGCTGAGCAAAGCGGTAACATAGCCAATCAACGGTTTGCTAGGACAATGGTGGGTTAGAGGTTTGACATGGCAATTTGGGAGGCTTGCAAGCAAGTGGTAGGCATCGTAGCATTGGCATAGCAAAAGAGCGAGCAAACTAGCATAGCAAAGATAGTAGTGATTTCGAGGGTATGATCATCTTGCCTGCAAAGTTGTCAGAGTTGACTGGATCCTCACAAGCAAACTCAACGGGCTCCTCGGTAGTGAACTCGTCTCCCGGCTCTACCCAAACAAGACAAACAAGCAACAAGGATACAATCAACCACGTGCAAAACCAAGCAATATGATGAAATGATGATATGCTATGCGGGATGCGATGCGGGATGCAAAATGCAAGATATGACAGGAAATGCATGAACCTGGACTCAACTTAGAATTCTAAGGGTGCCACTGGAAAGATGATATGAAATCGCTTGAAAACGATATAAAGAACGCCGGAATCGGAGTTACGGTTTCGAAATGGCAAGCGATTAAAATGACACCGGTCTGCAATTTACAGCAAGTAGGCCATCTAAATGCAACGAAACGAACATGCTACAGCCACCAAACATGACAACAAAATACATGGTAGGGATTCACACAAGATGCTTAACAAAAGACTAGCACTGAGCCACGGCCAATTCATCCATTATGAGGTTCAAACAAGCATGGCAAAAACGCAAATGCAAAACAGATTCCAGACTTAGTGAAATTAACACTTGTCTGAAATTTCAGATCATGAAGCCCTCTTCGGAGCATCAAAACAACATGCTACAGGACCTGAACATGACAAAGAAAGACATGGCATGGAGCTACTCAACAAGCTTAACAAAAGTCCCTTAGTGATCTTGAGCCAAAAGGGATCACAAAATATACTAACAAGCACACGAACATAGCAAAAACATAATCAGTTTTCAGACTTAGTGACAACTGGGACATGCTGAAACATAACTCACGAAGGCATGTAAACGAGCTCGATGCACTCACTACGGTGCAAGTCATGGCAAGGCAAGCATACTCCCATAAAGAAGGCACAAAATACAATCTAGACATGGCAAGAACATTGGCATAGCATGCACGGATCAACTACAATAACATCGGCAAAATCGCAAACAAGTTGACGATCTGCCCAAATTCACAATGAAGCAAAAGTAGAGCTCGATTGACTCAAGCTAGGTTGCTCCATACTTGCAAACAAAGACATGGATGGATAGAGCACTACAAGATTAACAAAACTCCCTTACTGATCATCCTCAAAAGAGGCACGGATCACTAGGAAACAACATGAACATATGGCATCATGAACTAAACAATCCCAGACTTGGTGAAAACTACTAAGTCCCTGAAAACAGATTTACCGGGTGCCTCACTTTGCAAGCTTGCACAAGTCACCACACACATCACAAAAATGCATGGGTTGCACCTCTGGAAAGAAGACAAAATCCTTAACAAAACATATGCAGGACTCATAGGCATATCATGCACACTATAATCATGGCAAAAATGACAAAAGTCTAAGATGAACTAGCAAATCTGACAATTAACTCACGAAGCCTCCTTCTAACAGCACTTCGGGCATCAAGATGAACTCAAATGAAAATGATGCAATGGAATGAAATGATGTACTCGTCGACACGAACATTTTGATATGCTATATGTCCAAAACGGAGCTACGGATGCAAAGTTACGGCAGGTCAAAGTATGCACAAAATTAGGGTTCGGAGGGAAAAAGTCAACCCGAAACTTAGATCTGGATCTGGCACGGATTACGAGGATCGCCGGATTTACTGTAGACGGCCGGAGTCGACGGGGGAGGAGGCCGGCGGCTTGCCGGAGGGGAGGAGAGGCCCGGGGCGACTCCGGCCGGCGTGGATGTGGCGGCGGCGGCGCGTGGAGGCGGCGGCGGTGGCGGTGGTGCCCGAGGCGGCGGCGAGGCGAGGTGGTGCGGCGCGGCGGCGGCGGCAGCCGGCGGGGAGGCCATGTGGCGGGAGGAGAGTGGCTGAGGCGGCGGCGGACATTGTCCGGCCTGGCGCGGACACGTCCGGCGGCGGTGGGATCTGTTTTTTTGATCTAGGGTTTCGGAGAGGGAGAGAGATCCGAAAACGGGGGGGGGGGGGGGGGGGGGGGGGGGGGCTATTTATAGGCATAAGTGGAGCCAGGAGAGTCCAAATGAGGTGCGGTTTTTGGCCATGCGGTCATGATCGAACGCTCTAGGACATGGAGCAGAGTTAGGTGGGTTTTGGGCCAAATTGGAGGGGTGTTGGGTTGCAACACACACGAGGCCTTTTCGGTCCCTCGGTTAACCGTTGGAGTACCAAACGAAGTCCAAATGGTACGAAACTTGATAGGCGGTCTACCGGTAGTAAACCAAGGCCGCTTGGCAAGTCTCGGTCCAACCCGGAAATGTTTAATCCCCACACACGAAAGAAAGCTAGAAATGACCACTGGAGGAGAACGAAGTGCCGGAATGCAAAACGGACAACGGGGAAAAAGCTCGAATGCATGAGATGAACACGTATGCGAATGCAATGCACATGATGACATGATATGAGATGCATGACACTGAAAACAACACACGGAGACAAAGACCCGAACCCGAGAAATAAATATAACTTAACGCCGGAAATGGCAAGAGTTGGAGTACAAATAGGGAAAGTTACATCCGGGGTGTTACACATATTTCCTTCAATGTGCTCCCCGATCGTTTTAGG
Source organism: Triticum urartu (assembly GCF_003073215.2). Classification (NCBI taxonomy): domain Eukaryota; kingdom Viridiplantae; phylum Streptophyta; class Magnoliopsida; order Poales; family Poaceae; genus Triticum; species Triticum urartu. The sequence goes on along the minus strand of NC_053023.1, from coordinate 581,226,243 downwards.
GTATATGGATATATATAGGCGGAAGAAATACATCAGGGAGCCACGAGGGGCCCACGAGGGTGGAGGGCGCGCCCAGGGGGGTGGGCGCCCCCTGCCTCGTGGCTTCCTCGTTGATCCCCTGACGTGCACTCCAAGTCTCCTGTATTGCTTTCTTTCCAAAAATAAGTTCCGTGAAGCTTTAGGTCAATTGGACTCCGTTTGATTTTCCTTTTTTGTGATACTCTAAAACAAGGAAAAAACAGAAACTGGCACTGGGCTCTAGGTTAATAGGTTAGTCCCCAAAATCATATAAAATAGTATATAAATGCATATAAAACATCCAAGGTTGATAATATAATAGCATGGGACAATCAAAAATTATAGATATGTTGGAGACGTATCAGCATCCCCAAGCTTAATTCCTGCCCGTCCTCGAGTAGGTAAATGATAAAAACATAATTTTTGATGTGGAATGCTACCTAACATATTCATCATGTATTTCTCTTTATTGTAGCAAGAATATTCAGATCCATAAGATTCAAGACAAAAGTTTAATATTGACATAAAAATAATAATACTTCAAGCATACTAACTAAGCAATCATGTCTTCTCAAAATAACATGGCCAAAGAAAGTTCATCCCTACAAAATCATATAGTTTGGTCATGCTCCATTTTCGTCACACAAGAATGCTCTCATCATGCACAACCCCGATGACAAGCCAAGCAATTGTTTTATACTTTAGTAATCTCAAACTTTTTTCAACTTTCACGCAATACATGAGCGTGAGCCATGGATATAGCACTATGGGTGGAATAGAATATAATGAGGGGGTTATGTGGAGAAGACAAAAAGGATAAAGTCTCACATCAACGAGGCTAATCAATGGGCTATGGAGATGCCCATCGATTGATGTTAATGCAAGGAGTAGGGATTGCCATGCAACGGATGCACTAGAGCTATAAATGTATGAAAGCTCAACAAAAGAAACTAAGTGGATGTGCATCCAACTTGCTTACTCACGAAGACCTAGGGCACTTGAGGAGGCCCATTGTTGGAATATACAAGCCAAGTTCTATAATGAAAATTTCCCACTAGTATATGACAGTGACAAAACAAGAGACTCTCTATCATGAAGATCATGGTGCTACTTTGAAGCACAAGTGTGGAAAAAGGATAGTAGCATTGTCCCTTTTATTTATTTTTTATATTTTTTATTTGGCCTTTCTTTTTTTATTTGGCCTTTTTTGGGACAATGCTCTATGAATGATGATCATCACACTTCTATTTACTTACAACTCAAGAAGTACAACTCGATACTTAGAACAAGATATGACTCTATATGAATGCCTCCGTCGGTGTACCGGGATTGCGATGAATCAAGTGTGACATGTATAAAAAATTATGAACGGTGGCTTTGCCACAAATACGATGTCAACTACATGATCATGCAAAGCAATATGACAATGATGATGTGTGTCATAATAAGCGGAACGGTGGAAAGTTGCATGGCAATATATCTCGGAATGGCTATGGAAATGCCATAATAGGTAGGTATGGTGGCTGTTTTGAGAAAGATGTAAGGAGGTTTATGTGTGACAGAGCGTATCGTATCACGGGGTTTGGATGCACCGGCGAAGTTTGCACCAACTCTCAATGTGAAAAAGGGCAATGCACGATACCGAAGAGGCTAGCAATTATGGAAGGGTAAGAGTGCATATAATCCATGGACTCAACACTAGTCATAAAGAACTCACATACTTATTGCAAAAATCTACAAGTGATCAAAAACCAAGCATTACGCGCATGCTCCTAGGGGGATAGATTGGTAGGAAAAGACCATCGCTCGTCCCCGACCGCCACTCATAAGGAAGACAATCAAATAACACCTCATGTTTCAAATTTGTTACACAACGTTTACCATACGTGCATGCTACGGGACTTGCAAACTTCAACACAAGTATTCCTCAAATTCACCAACTACTCAACTAGCACAACTTTAATATCACCATCTCCATATCTCAAAACAACCATCAAGTATCAAACTTCTCTTAGTATTCAATGCACTCTATATGAAAGTTTTTATTATATCCCTCTTGGATGCCCATCATATTAGGACTAAATTCATAACCAAAGCAAATTACCATGCTGTTCTAAAGACTCTCAAAATAATATAATTGAAGCATGATAGTTCATCTATTTCTTCAAAATAAAACCACCACCGTGCTCTGAAAAGATATAAGTGAAGCACTAGAGCAAATGACAAACTACTCCAAAAGATATAAGTGAAGATCAATGAGTAATTGAATAATTATGCAACTATATGAAGACTCTCTAACATTTAATAATTTCAGATCTTGGTATTTTATTCAAACATCAAGCAAAACTAAATAAAATAAAATGACACTCTAAGCAAAACACATATCATGTGGTAAATAAAAATATAGCTCCAAGTAAAGTTACCGATGAACGAAGACGAAAGAGGGGATGCCTTCTGGGGCATCCCCAAGCTTAGGCTTTTGGTTTTCCTTGAATATTACCTTGGCGTGCCTTGGGCATCCCCAAGCTTAGGCTCTTTCCACTCCTTATTCCATAGTCCATCGAATCTTTACCCAAAACTTGAAAACTTCACAACACAAAACTTAACAGAAAACTCATAAGCTCCGTTAGTATAAGAAAATAAATCACCACTTAGGTACTGTTGTGAACTCATTCTAAATTCATATTGGTGTAATATCTACTGTATTCCAACTTATCTATGGTTCATACCCTCCGATACTACTCATAGATTCATCAAAATAAGCAAACAACACATCGAAAACAGAATCTGTCAAAAACAGAACAGTCTGTAGTAATATGGATCAAACGTATACTTATGGAACTCATAAAATTCTCAAATAAATTTCTGGACGTGAGGAATTTATATATTAACCATCTTCAAAAATAATTAACTAAATATCACTCTCCAATAAAAAATGGCAGCAATTCTCGTGAGTGCTAAAGTTTCTGTTTTTTACAGCATGATCGCAAAGACTTTCCCCAAGTCTTCCCAAAGGTTATACTTGGCACAAACACTAATTAAAAGCATAAAACCACATCTAAACAGAGGCTAGATGAATTATTTATTACTAAACAGGAGCAAAAAGGAAGGAACAAAAATAAAATTGGGTTGCCTCCCAACAAGCGCTATTGTTCAATGCCCCTAGCTAGGCATGATGATTTCAATGATGCTCACATAAAAGATAAGAATCGTAACATAAAGAGAGCATCTTGAAGAGTATGCCTAGCACATTTAAGTCTAACCCACTTCCTATGCATAGGGATTTTGTGAGCAAACTACTTGTGGGAACAAGAATCAACTTGCATAGGAAGGTAAAACAAGCTTAACTTCAAAATTTTAAGCACATAGAGAGGAAACTTGATATTATTGTAAGTCCTACAAGCATATATTCCTCACTCATAATAATTTTCAGTAGCATCATGAATGAATTCAACAATATAACTATCACATAAAGCATTCTTTTCATGATCTACAAGCATATAAATTTTATTACTCTCCACATAAGCAAATTTCTTCTCATGAATAGTAGTGGGAGCAAACTCAACGGAATAACTATCATGTGAGGCATAATCCAATTGAAAATTAAAATCATGATGACAAGTTTCACGGATATCATTATTCTTTATAGCATACAAGTCATCACAATAATCATCATAGATAGCAAATTTGTTCTCATAATCAATTGGAACCTCTTCCGAAATAGTGGATTCATCACAAAATAAAGTCATGACCTCTCCAAATCCACTTTCATCAATATAATCATCATAAATAGGAGGCATGCTTTCATCATAATAAATTTGCTCATCAAAACTTGGGGGACAAAAAATACCATCTTCATCAAACATAGCTTCCCCAAGCTTGTGGCTTTGCATATCATTAGCATCATGGATATTCAAGGAATTCAAACTAACAACATTGCAATCATCCTCATCATTCAAATATTTAGTGCCAAACATTCTAATGCATTCTTCTTCTAGCACTTGAGCACAATTATCGGAATCCTTATTCTCACGAAAGATATTAAAAAGATGAAGCATATGAGGCATCCTTAATTCCATTTTTTGTAGTTTTCTTTTATAAACTAAACTAGTGATAAAACAAGAAACAAAAAGATTTGATTGCAAGATCTAAAGATATACCTTCAAGCGCTAACCTCCCCGGCAACGGCGCCAGAAAAGAGCTTGATGTCTACTACACAACCTTCTTCTTGTAGATGTTGTTGGGCCTCCAAGTGCAAAGGTTTGTAAGACAATAGCAAATTTCCCTCAAGTGGATGACCTAAGGTTTATCAATCCGTAGGAGGCATAGGATGAAGATGGTCTCTCTCAAGCAACCCTGCAACCAAATAACAAAGAGTCTCTTGTGTCCCAAACACACCCAATACAATGGTAAATTGTATAGGTGCACTAGTTCGGTGAAGAGATGGTGGTACAAGTGGTATATGGATGGTAGATAAAGGTTTTTGTAATATGAAAATATAAAACCAGCAAGGTAACTAATGGTAAAAGTGAGCGTAAACGGTATTGCAATGCGTTGAAACAAGGCCTAAGGTTCATACTTTCACTAGTGCAAGTCCTCTCAACAATAATAACATAATTGGATCACATAACTATCCCTCAACATGCAACAAAGAGTCACTCCAAAGTCACTAATAGCGGAGAACAAATGAAGAGATTATGGTAGGGTACGGAACCACCTCAAATTTATTCTTTCCAATCAATCCGTTGGGCTATTCCTATAAGTGTCACAAACAGCCCTAGAGTTCGTACTAGAATAACACCTTAAGACACAAATCAACCAAAACCCTAATGTCACCTACATAATCCAATGTCACCTCAAGTATCTGTGGGTATGATTATACGATATGCATCACACAATCTCAGATTCATCTATTCAACCAACACATAGAACCTCAAAGAGTGCCCCATAGTTTCTACCGGAGAATCATGACGAAAACGTGTGCCAACCCCTATGCACAGGTTCATGGGCGGAACCCACAAGTTGATCACCAAAACATACATCAAGTGAATCACGTGATATCCCATTGTCACCACAGATACGCACGGCAAGACATACATCAAGTGTTCTCAAATTTTTAAAGACTCAATCCGATAAGATAACTTCGAAGGGGAAACTCAATCCATTACAAGAGAGAAGAGGGGGAGAAGAAACATAAGATCCAACTATAATAGCAAAGCTCGCGATACATCAAGATCGTGCCAAATCAAGAACACGAGAGAGAGAGAGATCAAACACATAACTACTAGTACATACCCTCAGCCCCGAGGGAGAACTACTCCCTCCTCGTCATGGAGAGCACCGAGATGATGAAGATGGCCACCGGAGAGGGATTGCCCCCTCCGGTAGGGTGCCGGAACAGGTCTAGATTGGCTTTCGGTGGCTACAGAGGCTTCTGGCGGCGGAACTCCCGATCTATTGTGCTCCCCGATCGTTTTAGGGTATATGGATATATATAGGCGGAAGAAATACATCAGGGGAGCCACGAGGGGCCCACGAGGGTGGAGGGTGCGCCCCCTGCCTCGTGGCTTCCTTGTTGATCCCCTGACGTGCACTCCAAGTCTCCTGTATTGCTCTCTTTCCAAAAATCAGTTCCGTGAAGTTTTAGGTCAATTGGACTCCGTTTGATTTTCCTTTTCTGCGATACTCTAAAACAAGGAAAAAACAGAAACTGGCACTGGGCTCTAGGTTAATAGGTTAGTCCCAAAAATCATATAAAATAGTATATAAATGCATATAAAACATCCAAGGTTGATAATATAATAGCATGGAACAATCAAAAATTATAGATACGTTGGAGACGTATCACGAACCCCGTCGTAGTACCAAAGAAAGGTGGGAAGGAACGTATGTGCGTCGACTTCACCAACCTCAACAAAGCCTGCCCCCAAGATCCGTTCCCCTTCCGCGCATCAATCAAATTGTCGACTCCACCGCCGAGTGCGATTTGTTGTGTTTCCTAGATGCGTTCTCTAGATACCATCAGATCAAGATGGCGGTGGAGGATGTGGAGAAGACGGCCTTCTTGACACCATGTCGGGTGTACTGCTGCACCTGCATGCCTTTCGGCCTTCGCAACGCGGGCGCAACCTTTCAGTGGCTGATGCACATCGGCTTGGGGCGGCAGCTTGGCAGGAACACAGAGGCCTACGTTGATGACATAGTGGTCAAATCTCGCGAGGCGAGGATGTTGATTCAAGACTTGGAGGAGACCTTTGAGAGTTTGTGCTGGGTGAACTTGAGGCTTAACCCAGAGAAGTGCGTGTTTGGCGTCCCCTCTGGCAAGCTGCTAGGGTTTCTCGTATCCCATAGAGGGATCGAGGCGAACCCGGAGAAGATCAAGGCCATCGAAGACATGAGCCCACCACAGACCCTCAAGGAGATGCAAAAGCTGGTAGGACGGGTGACCGCGTTAGGGCGTTTCATCTCTAAGCTAGGCGAGCACGCCTTACCCTTCTTTAAGCTCATGAAGAAGAAAGGCCCCTTTGAGTGGACCCTGGAGGCCGACCGAGCCTTCCAAGACCTCAAGAAATACCTCACTAGCCCCCCGGTGATGGTGGCGCCATGGCCTCTCGAGCCTCTGGTACTCTACCTCACCGCCACCCCGTACTCCGCCAGCGCGGCACTGCTGGCGATTCGGGAGGAGCGCAAAGACAAGGGTGTGCCGCGCCAAGCCAGGGCTGATGCAGCGCAGGGTCAGGAAGGCAAACCGCAGCCACCAGCGGCGGAAGATCAAGCTCGGCAGGGCAACATCGTGAAAACTCCTGAGGATGGCCAAGTCTCAGGAAACCCTCCACCCCAGGATATGCCACAATCTCCGCAAGACCCGAGCCTCAACAGTGTGCCAGCCCTTGTCGAGCACCCGGTGTACTTCGTCAGCACCGTACTGCGGGACGCAAGGGCACGCTACCCATGCCGCAAAAGCTCCTGCTCGCACTCTTGGTGGCCTCGCGCAAGCTGCGGCACTACTTCCATGGGCTCCCCATCAAGGTCGTCTCATCTTACCCATTAGAGAGGGTACTCAGGAGCCCAAACTCAGCCGGAAGGGTCGCCGAATGGAACATCGAGCTGCAAGCATTCTAGCTGGAGTTCAGCACCACCAGGGTCATCAAGGGAGCCGCGCTCGCCGATTTTGTGGCAGAATGGACAGATGCCCGACTCTTGAGGAAGGAGAAGACCGGTCCACCTCCCCAGGAAGTGAGGCACCAGACAGCTGGGTCATGTATTTTGATGGCGCCTTTGCGCACCAGGGCGCGGGGGCTGGAGCAGTGCTCATCTCACCCACTCAGGACAAGCTTTACTACGCCGTGCAACTTTTCTTGCAGCACAGCGAGAAGGCCTCCAACAATATCGCAGAATACGAAATTCTCATAGCCGGCCTAAAGGCTGCGGCGACTCTGGGGGTGAGGCGCCTTACCGTCAAGGGCGACTCATAGCTCCTCGTCAACTTCTCCAACAAAGGGTACGAGCCAAAGGACGAGCACATGGAGGCCTACCTTGCGGAGGTGTGCAAAATGGAAAAGCAGTTCTCAGGCTTGGAGCTGCAGCACGTGCCCTGGGGAACCAACAAGGAAGCCGGCGACATCACCAAGAGAGCATCCAAGCGGCAACCGCAAGAGCCCGGCGTCTTCGAAGAGCGGCTCTTCAAGCCATCAGCTACGCCGCCTCTTTCAAGCATGACTCAGCCTCGGGAGGAGGTCCCACAGCCCCCGGCCACAGGAGCCCCAGCTTGTGGCCCAACCTCAGGATGTCGTCTACTCTTGGCGCTCGAGCCCCAGGAGGAGTGGTGGACCAAGGAGTTCAAGGAGTACCTGATGCACGGGACACTACCGGAGAAGGAAGAAGACGCGGAGCGCGTGGCCCGACAGGCCACGACATACTGCATGCAAGTCGGCGAGTTGAATAGGAAACGGCCGAACGATGTCACGCTGCGCTGCATCTCCAGCAATCACGGGAGGGAGCCGCTGATTGACATACACGGCGGGTACTATGGACATCACTCATCATCACGTACCCTCGTCGGCAAGGCCTTCCGCAGCGGATTCTATTGGCCCACATCACTTAACGATGCAACCGAGCTGGTGAAGTCCTGCGAAGCTTGCCAATTCCACGCCAAGCAAATCCATCAGCCTGCTCAGGGCCTCCAAACCATCCCGCTCACGTGGCCGTTCGCGGCCTAGGGGATAGACATCCTAGGCCCATTCCCATGAGCGCTAGGGGGCTACCGTTATCTCTACGTCACCATCGACAAGTTCACCAAGTGGGCGGAAGTGGAAGCTGTCCGAACCATTCCAGCCGGCTCTGCTGTCAAGTTCATCAAGGACCTCGTGAGCCGCTTCGGGGTCCCCAACCGCATCATCACAGATAATGACTCGCAGTTTACTAGTAACCTCTTTAAAACCTACTGTGCTAACCTTGGAACGCAGATCTGCTACGCTTCGGTGGCCCACCCCAGGAGCAATGGTCAGGCTGAGCGCGCCAACGCTGAGGTTGTGAGGGGCCTCAAGAGCAGGACCTTCAAGAAGAAGCTGGAGGCCTGCTGCAGGGGCTGGCACAAAGAGCTCCAGTCCGTGATGTGATCCATCCGCACCACCGCTACCAAGCCAACGGGCGAGACTCCGTTCTTCCTCGTCTACGGAGCTGAAGCAATCCTCCCTCATGAGGTCAAGCATCGCTTCACGCGGGTTCTGGCGTTCGACGAAATGCAGCAGGACGCCATGCGGGGGATGGATCTCGTGCTGGGGGAGGAACGTTGTCGTGAAGCTGCATTAAGGGCAGCAAGGTACCAGCAAGCGCTGCAGCGTTACCACTGCCACAACATTCGCTCCAGGACGCTCGAGACGGGTGACCTGGTCCTGAGGCGGGTCCTCTCCAGGGAAGGGTTGCACAAGCTCTCACCCATGTGGGAGGGCCCGTTCAGGGTCGTCCACATCTCCAGGCCTGGCGCCGTGCGCCTGGAGATGCAAGAGGGGACACCTATCCAAAACACCTGGAACATCCAGCACCTCCGGAAGTTCTACCCATGAAGCAAGGTCCAGAGCCTGTGAAGCAAGGCCCAAGGCCTGTGAAGCAAGCCCCAGAGCCTGTGAAGAAAGGCCCAGAGCCTGTGAAGAAGGCCCGGTGCCTGTGAAGAATCGTCGCCCGTGACACTCTCACGTAATAATGAGTTGGGGCTGTACACGCCCCGGAGTCTCAGGAGCGTCGGCCTCAGGCCCTGGGGCTCCCTCCCACGCCTAGTGGACAACACTTAGCTCCGCGCTGGTGAGAAGACTTCAAGACTAGATTAGGTGTCGGACGCGGCTTTTCATTTGCTTTCCGCAGTTGGCTCGTTTCTCCTTAATCAAAGTTTGCTTTTGATGTTCCTTGCTGATTTGGTTCCTTCTCCTTTTACCGCATTTTCGGCTCTGGTTTGCTCATGATCTCTCTCTTGCATACCTCGCGAGGGGGCTAGGCAGGTGCCCTCGCGAGCATTTTTCTTCTCTCTGCCTTCTCGTGAGTCACCCTCGTTCGAGCCTGAAAGCTGGCACATCTCTCCTAATCCGTGCCCCTCGGGTACCACGATACAAAGTGCCAAGTCAAGGTTTGGGTGAACGGCAAATCCTCTAGCGCATCCCCTAACAATTTTTTGCAGTTTCTGAGCAAACGCAGACATCTCGTGAAGGAAAGGGCGTCCCAAACGCGCCAGGTTAGGTTATCTTTGCGCAAAATAACAACACGGCATGGGAATAACACGCACGTTGCATTAACCAAGAACCACAGTTCGATACACGCCCCTCTGGGCCCATACTGGTTTCATTTTCTGATGCAGGAAAAAAAGCAAAAAGCTAAACAAAGCGGTGTTTCAGCAATCCGCGGAGGCATGCCCTTAGCGACGCCCCGAGCCTAGCCAGACCCCTCCTCGCGCTTCACGGAGGCGCCGCGATGAGATGACCCGCTGCCTCCTTCGAAGCGGGCGTGGTGGCTGGTCGTAGCCACCGCTGCTGGAGCTGTCACTGGAGGAAGAGCCGCCGTAGCTGGAAGAGACACGGTCGCCGCCAAGGGCAGGCTCGCCCTCATCCTTCTCGCGACCGTCACCAAGGCCGAGCACCTCCTCATCGTCGTTCGTCTCGGGGCAGCACCCGGCGCGGTGATCATCTTCCTTGAACACCCTCACATAGAGGGTTGACCCGCCATCATACTTGAAGTGGAGCGTGCACTGCCTACCCAGGCCGCGCGCGCGGGCGAACGTCTTCCAGCCGCGGGCCAGGGCTATGTTGCCGACGGCGGAAGTCTCGACCGCGACCCAGGAGGCCTTGCTGCAGCAACCATCCGCCTGCAACCAGAGCCCGCCTGGACCAGGGGCCGACAGTTCATCGACAAGGAAGCGCGGAAGCTGGAACCAGTTGCCGGCCGGGTTCTCCGACCAGACAACGAACTCCGGCGACACCTCCGCTGAATGGCAGAGTGGGCGGGGAGGCCGCACCATCATCGCGCGCCTCCCCTTGTCAGCTGGACCGCCATGGTTGGGACGGTCCCCTCCATGTGCCGCCGCGCCGCCTCGACGGTGGGACACGGCGGGGGTCGCAGCGTGCTTGCGTGGACGGCCGCAACCGCGCTTGGGCGCCGGGGAACCGGGGCCCTCGCGAGGGGCCTTCCCCTTCTCGGTGGCAGAGAACTTCCTTCGTGGCGCCATCGGAGGCACTGCAAGCAACGAAGCAAAGAAGAAGTGAGCAAGCGAGGAAGAGATAGGCGACGGGGGCTCCGCCCCCTCCCCATTTATAGCAAGAGAAGGCCAACTGGCGTCTCCCACGATCGCAGGTAATGATGGTTTCCCTTGCATGTCGCAGGGACTTGTCAAGTCGTGCGGTCATCGAGGCAACATGGGGAAGCGGAGACACCCACGCCCAATCAACTGCCACGTGTCGACCGAGGCCGTAGGCTTTTGGGGCCCGCGGTGCTCCGAACTTGACCCTTGGCTTCGCTGTGAAGCCAAGCCCGAGCGCACCTTGGGCCCGAGGGCTACTGTCGGTGTTTTGGGAGCGGGGGTCCCCAGAATTGCCTGCCTGCGGCCCGCGGCATGGCGGAGCCAGCAGGCCGTATGGCCCACCTTCATCAACAAAGCATCCAAGACCCTCACGAGGGGCCAAGGCTCGCGAGGGGGAAGACGCAAGACCTCCTCTGGAGCGGCCTGGTCAGGCAGGCTCGCGAGGAGCGGAGATATCAAGGCGAGGCGAACCTCACGAGGCTCTCATGACGTTAGCCATGACGATCGACACCAGGCGGGCGCCAGGCGGGCGCCAGCGCTCACAGCGTCCTTGTTTCCGCTTTGGTGAAAGGAGGCAAGCGCAGCCGCGGAGTACCGAGGCCTCAGGCAAAGGTTGCCATTTCGGTGCAACAAGACCAAAACCATGGACTGCAAGACGGAGGTCATCGTGGAGCCCAAGACGGCATCACCCCACAACCTTTCACAGGTGAAGACCGCTTTTGTCAGGATAGCGTGTACTAGCTGCCCCCTTCAAATTAGCCCTCCATTGTTGGCTTCCTTCCCGCTCGATATTTCGAAAGAGGACCAGGGCCTCTATAAATAGTCACCACCATAGTAGGGGATCAGATCTCATCTCATCCTAGCTTGAGGGAATCTACACACCACAAGCTCATAAGCACAAGAACACCTCAACCTCAGGAGGCTGTTCTTCCCCTTGTATTGTTCATCATCAGCCCAATAGGCAATCCACCACCACCACACTGGAGTAGGGTATTACACCACAACGGTGGCCCGAACCAGTATAAACCCCGTGTCTTTCTGTGTTGTGAGTTCGTCGAGTTCGTCCACAAGATCTTATCGAGCTAGAGCGTTGATCGATAGGAGGGAAAGACTTCGCGCACACCCGAGTGTTTGAACCTTAAGGGTTAGCCGGAACCCCACATCCGACACTGACCAACCCGAAGCCTCTTCATCACCCACGCGTGCTTCCCAGCCGAAACGGTCAATGCCGCATTCATGCCCGGTTAGAGCGGACGCGACCTCTCACTGGCGCCGACATTGAAGCGGCGCGCCAGCCAAGAGAGCGTCGCCCGCGCCGCTTCCTGGTGCACGCGACTGCTCCGCGTTCAAAGGTCACAATAGCCGGTCACAACATGCATGTAAAAAGTTCTTAGGAGTCCGTGCTACAGCTAGCTGTCCTCCCCCAACTCGTCAATCTCTTCCAGTAGTACTGGTACTCCATGGCGCAATCCATCGACAAGCAGGCAGGAAAGTTATCGTATACTCAGTTTGCGGTGAGTGGCATGCCGAGCGACCGTGTGGGGTCGAGCCGTGCAGGAGGGTGATACATGAATGCGATAGACGTGATTTAAACGTTGGTTTTGCTCGATGGCGCGATCCAACGAAAAAAACATTGGTTTCTCTCCGTTTCCATTTTTTTCTCTAGAAAAAACGGAAACTTTCCACTCCATTTTCATTCCTACTCCAAGGTTGCCCCATTACAACATTCCATCAAATACAAAGGAAAACTAACACGCATGCTGATGCATCTCAATGATTCACAGATCATAGCCAATATTTACTTCACAACTAAAGACAAACGTTGTGAGAGCGTGTATGAAAGAAAAACTACTGATGGGGTCACTACGACTTAAACCCTAGACCCTAAACAATATTTAATTTCCTGGCCAGGTAGAACATGTCGAAGGAAAGACGCTGGCACCCTCGGATCGTACGATGCTTTTGTGCAGTTCCACTAAAATTGAGCTGAGCATCTCTGATGGCAAAGATATTGAAGAAGTGTGATTAGAATAATAGTACTGGCACTAGTTGATGAGACATAAACTCATCACAAGTAGAAGCCGGTAGAAGTAGAGAAAGATCGACATGGAGATGGGGCTACGTGGGGAGCTGCGGCAGTGGATCAAGCCGGCTCCAAAAGGAAGATGGACTACCTGGGACATCGGGCTGTAGCTAGAAGGGCGGTTGGGACGCGACATCGGCCCATACCGCGGTGACCCCCGATTGGGACGCACCAAATGTGCATTTTCTCCCTCGCCGATGTCGACCGCGTCTATGCAGAACATTGTTCCTGAGGGAGTCCTGGATTAAGGGGTATCCGGACATCCGGATTATATCCTTTGGCCGGACTGTTGGACCATGAAGATACAAGATTGAAGACTTCGTCCCGTGTCCGGATGGGACTCTACTTGGCGTGGAAGGCAAGCTAGGCAATACGGATATGTATATCTCCTCCTTTGTAACCGACCTTGTGTAACCCTAGCCCCCACCGGTGTCTATATAAACCGGAGGGTTTTAGTCCGTAGGGCAACATACAACCATACCATAGGCTAGCTTCTAGGGTTTAGCCTCTCCGATCTCGTGGTAGATCAACTCTTGTAATACCCATATTATCAAGTATAATCAAGCAGGATGTAAGGTTTTACCTCCATCAAGAGGGCCCGAACCTGGGTAAAACATCGTGTCCCCTGCCTCCTGTTACCATCTGCCTTAGACGCATAGTTCGGGACCCCCTACCCGAGATCCGCCGGTTTTGACACCGACATTGGTGCTTTCATTGAGAGTTCCTCTGTGCCGTCACCGTAAGGAAGGATGCCTCATCTCGTTGTTAAAAACAACATTACCATCGGGGGAGCCCTGGCTGTCGGCCAAACTCTCCGGCTAGGTAGTTTCATCATGACCGCCTGTTCGGCTGCTGCACTGACGATGACTTCTCGGGTCATCGAAAACAGCCTCCACGTCGGCTCGGAATTCGCCGAGCAGATGGATCCAATGGAGCTCTCTTCCCTAAACGAGCTCTTGGATCGCATCGCCGCCTTGGGAGTCGCTACAGACTATGATCGGATTGGGCTTAAACCCGATCAAAGGGAGATTAACTCTCCACCGGTCACCCATCATGTTGCGGTGGTGGAGGAACAATGCGGCGATTCTTCCTCTATCTTGAGGACTAACTATGTCCGGATTCCTAAGCTCTCCGAGCCGGATACCCATTTACAGGAGGACATCACCCAAGCCCTGAACCTAGAGTCAGGCAGCGGGCCAGACTCATCGGACAACATCCCGGAATCCGAACTTCCAAGATCGGAAACTCCTCGGCCCCTGGGTCTCAGATCGGGTAGGGGTTCGGACTCAAACCCACCCACCCACCCAGACATAAACGATCTTTCCCACATCAGGCAAGAGCCCCATGAAACAGTACATCATTATTGGGCCAGATTCCTCCTTGTGATGAACAAGGTTAAGGACTGCTGTCGGGGGTTTGGTGCGACATATGCCAACGGATGGCTTATCATGGTGGGGGCGAGTAGAACATCGCCGGTGCCTGGAAACGGGATGAGGCGAAGACATGCACGCCGACGAATCTTACCCAGCTTCGGGGCTCTCCGGGGAGATAATACCCCTACTGCTGCTCTGCGGGGTCTCCGCATGATCACTATGGCCAAGTCTTTACATGGTCGCTCCTTGAGCTGTTTCTGGTGGTAGAAGAGGGCATGGCTAGCTCTCTTCTTCTATCTGGTATGGTCTAGAACTACTGGGATCCCCCTTGCATGGGTGCCCTGGGGGGTTTATATAGGCCTACCCCCAGGGGTACAATGGTAATTCGACTGGGCGCGGGCCCATTTGTCAGTGCCTCCGACCTCCGACTTCTCCGCCGACTGGTGGGGCCCGCCGACTGGTGGGCCCCGCCGACTGGTCTTGTACGGAGCCGACAGGCCGCGTCCGCCACGGGCGGGTCTTGCCGGCCGCTGATTACTGTAGCCGCGCTTCTGATGACGCAGGCTTGGTCATGGGGTCGTGGCAACAGCCCCGCCGCCTGGCGGGCGATCACTGTGGCCACTCCCCATCTCATCTTGATTAATGGTGCGTGGGCCCTGGGGGAGGGCTCGGCCGACTCCCCCGGGCCGACTCCCGACAGGTCCGACTGGCGGTTCTCCCGCCGTCTCTCGGGTCTCGCTGACTGGTGGGCCCCGCTGCCTCCAGGCCATACCGACAAGCCATCGTGGGTGCAGGACTTGGTACTGTGGTGCTGATGTCAGGGCCGGCCGGGCAACAGTGCCACGCCGCACGGAGATCTTCCCGGGTACGGCGCGCTGTGGCCATGCCTGCCCTTGGTAAGGGGCGGGAGTGGGCTTCACTGTAGCCACGCCTCTGCCCCGTCCCCTTTGATGAGGTCATGGGTTTGTTGGAGTCGCCGGCCGACTCCCCAAAGCCGGCTTCTCTGGAAGTCGTCCCTGGAACTCGGCCGTGAGCGGGCAGTCGGCCGCCCTGCCGTCGACTCCTTAGGAGACGGCTCTTCGTCCTGGGGTCTTGAGGGGCGCAGCCTGCCCCAATGTCTTGAAAGGTCATGGGACTCGGGTTGGCCTACCCGTGGCCCATTACTCCGACAGTAGTCCCCGAAGCTGGTGAGGCGCCACGGACGATCGGCCGAGAAGCCTCAGCAGTTTCTCTTTTTGGGCGCTCAACATATGGTCTTGATTGACTTCTGCCGGGCCGTCTAGAAGGAGTCGGACTTGCTCAACTCGGACTTCACTCAATTTCGACTTGCTCGGTATTTCAAACGTCGCGGCGGGATTTTAAGTGGCGTGCTAGCTAAGCCTCCAGGCCGCCGCCCGTTCTTGGCCTGTCACGTGAGGGCACGTGGCTAGGCCGTCCTGCCAGCCCACGCGTGCGACGGGACAGGCCCACAGGCGGGGCCCGCCACTACCGCGCCTCGGTGCCCGACCGGATCCGCTGCGGCCCCGGTGGACGGTTGGGATTCCCATGGAGTTACTGCGCGCAGTAACTTTACATGGATCATGGGGGTCGTGGGGTTGTGGGCGTAGTAAATCCCCACGTCCGCCCCCTCGGCTTCGCAGCCCACAGGGCTATAAGTAGGGGGAAGAGGGGGGCACGCGCGCCCCTCCTTCCCACTACTCCTCGCTCTCTTCCTCCTTGCCGCTCCTCGCACTCCTCCTTCCTCTTCTCTTCTTCGCTCCGCCGCATGCCCAAGCTCCGGCGAACGCCGCGGCGATAGCTCGCGATGAGTTCTTCCTCCGCTGCCGCGCCTCCCCCAGTGCGTTCCGGCACCTGGGATGGTTCCGAGGTTCATGAAGACCAGATCGAGTTCCTCCGCCGGACCCGTCGGCTTCCCGACGAGGATTGCGTGCAGGTGCGTCTTGCGCCGGAGGGGGAGATTTCCCCCGCCCCGCAGGAGGGCGAGCGGGTCATCTTCCGCTCGCACTGCCTGCGCGGGCTGGGGCTGCCGGCAAGCAGCTTTTTCCGGTCTTTCTTGGAGTTCTACGGCCTCCAGCCGCACCACCTCACCCCCAACACAGTGGTGCTGCTGTCCGCCTTCGTGGCCTTGTGCGAAGGCTTCCTCGGAGTCCTCCCCACCCTCAAGCTCTGGGGGGAGTTCTTCTTCTCCAAGCTCGGCACCCAGGCCGTGAGCGTGCCGGCTCAATGCGGCACCTTCATCGCCGTGCGAAGGTCAGGAGCCGACAACCCCTTCCCCTCCATCTCGCTGATAAAGTCGGTGAAGATGTGGCAGAGATCCTACTTCTACGTCAGGAACGTCGCCATGAGGGGCGACTGGGTCAATCTGCTGGCTTTCGAAGCCGGCCCGCTGGCTGGGATACTACCCAACTGGTCGTACCGGGCCAAGTCGCTGACGCCTGCGGGAGTCAGCGCCATCACGCGACTCCGAGTGCTGATGCAGTCGGAGGGTCTGACTGGTCTAGACCTGCTGGCCACCTTCGTCTCGCGCCGAGTTCTCCCACTCCAAGGCCGCCCTCACATGATATGCCAGATGAGCGGGCACCGCGACCCGAGTCGGATGTGCACCAAGGACATGCCTCACGAAGAGGTGGCCTTCATGGTGAACTACCTCTCGGACAGCAGGCTCCCGGAGGACTGGCGTTTCGGCAAGGAGCCGTACTCCCATGCCAACCCCCCGCCCGTGGTGAGTCGCCTTTCTTTTCTTTCTTTAGATTGTCTTCTTCTTGCCGAGTTTTGTTTTGACCAATCGGCTTTGGTTAGAATCCCCTTCTTCACCCACCAGCCGGCACCTTGGGGCCGGCCCGTGAGTTCGTCGCCAACCGGGCGGAGAGCGACGTCGATGACCCCGATCTGGGGGCGGCGGCTCTGGAAGAGGATGCCGAGGGAGGAGGAGGGACAGCAGGGACTTCAGGCCTTCGGCTACCTTCGCCGACTGGCCTGAAGACAGCATCGAGGGAGAAGTCGCCCCTCGCCATCGGCCAGGAGCCAGCCAGCCTGGCGCGGGCTCTTCTGCCGCGCCGGGCGCTCCAGGCGGTGGGAAGAAGCGCAGGGCCGTGCCGACCTTGTTCGGTAGTCGGCCGAAGAAGCCCAAGGGCTCGGCTGCGGTGACCCGGCGGGACGAGGCAGCCGCGAAGGCCATCCGCTTCCGTAAGGAAGTGAAGAAGTCGCCGTTGGTCTCCGCGTAAGTATTCTATCTTCAAAGTTTTATTCTTTCTTCGTGATTTGTCTGAGTCTCTGCTTGCCCCTCTTTCTTCAGGGCTCCCCTCTCTCTTGAGCGGGTCGCCGCCGCCTCCGTCATGGGGTCAGCGGAGATGTCCGCCACCACTCGGCGGATTGACTCCGCTGCTGACCTCCGGGAGGCGACGGAGCAGAATGCGCAGGAGAGGCGCAATAAAGAAGAGGCCCTCTGCCTGGAGAAGGCGGAGGCCGACAGGGCGGAGGCCTTCGCTAAGAAAAAACTAGCGGAGGCCGAAGCCGCCGCGGCGGTGAAGCAGCAGGCTGAGGAAGCCGCACACCGCCAGTCGGCCTTGCTCGTCACCCCGCTGAACTCTGCGCCGCCGCCTCCGGAGTTCATGGGGCCAACTGGAGAAGACAGCGGGGAGAACCTCATCGAGGAGAGGGAAGGCGGCGACCCCTCTACTCCGGACGCGCACGTTCCGCCACCGCCTCCACCGCCGTCTGAAAGCGCGCAAGGTGAGCAGCCAGCGGACCCTCCGGTGCCGCCGACCGAAGACGAGGCCGTGGCGAGGCTACTCCTCCAAGTCGGCTCGCCAACGCGCCGTCGTCTGGAGAAGGCGACTTCGGCACCCCGCCCCCTGGAAGCCGGCACCGCCAGCTCGGCGGCCCCAGGCGCTGAAGCAACGAGCGCCGCACCTGTTGGGTGGGTGCGAGGAGGCGGCACAGGGCCGCTGAACCGGGCGCTCCTGGACGTCCAGGCGAAGCTCCATGGTGAGGGCGACGCTCTCCAGAGTTGCACCAAGGCGTTCCTAGCGTCGCGGGCAGCCGTCCGGGTATGTTTTTTTCCTTTGGTCTTTGTTTTCTTGCTTCTCTCTGTGGGGGCGCGCCAGCGCACCCACTGGGTGTAGTCCCCGAGTTTTAGGCTGGCTGCTGAGCAGGTGGCCCGGAACTCCAATTGATGAACTTCTGGGTACTAACTTTGTCTGAAATGCTTGTCGCAGGATTACCACAACCTCCGCGTCACTGCCTTCAACCGTAACGTTGAAGAGCTGGGCAAGAGGACCGCCGACTTGGTGGAGAGCCGGAGTAAGTCCTTTTTTCTTCTCTGCGGGGGCCCGCTAGCGCACCCGCGGGCTGTAGTCCCCGAGATTCGGGCCGAATGCTGAGCAGTCGGGCCGGATCTCCCCGGTGACCTACTTTATTGATGACTGTTATCTTTCTTCCTTTTCTTCAGGAGCCAATGCTGCTCTTCAACAGCAGCTGAGCGAAGCCAACTCCTCCCTGCGCGCCAAAGGGGAGGAGTGCAGCAAGCTTGCCACAGAGCGCGATCTGCTGACCACTCAGTTGGCAGAGCAGAAGGAGCTGCTTGTGGAGTCGCAGAGGGAGGCGGAGGAGACGGAAACCGCCCTCTTGGCCGGGTTCGCGAGCGAGCGCTCCTCCTGGTCTGACAAGGAGGCGCTGCTGTCCTCCGGCTTCCACGAGATTGAAGACATCGTTGATGGTGAGTCTCTTTATTTTCTTTCTTCGAGTTGCTGACTTAGATCGTGCCGACTCCTGGTTTTTGACTAGCTTCTTCGTTTCTTCGTGTCTTTGCAGACTTCTTCCTTGGGCAGTCGCAGGCGCCATCCAAGCCATCGAGGCCGACCGTGAGAGTCGGAGGGCGGAGGGTGCAGAGATCGCCGCCGATGCCCTCCGAACTCTTGACGAGCACATCCTGAGCATCGAGGCTCGCCTCCGGCCGGCTCACCGGATGCTGCGCCGGCTCCAGCGTGTCGGTGCCCAGGCGATTGCCGCCCTTTGGCCGGATATGCAGGCTCCACGCACCCCCAGCCTGACGGCCAACTGGTTGGAGGTCGTGGCTGGTCGTCTTGAGGCCTGGAAGGGCTCTTCGGCCCGGGCTGGAGCGCGCCGGGCCTTGGAGTTCGTCAAGGCATGGTACCCGGGGCTGGATCTAGACCGGTTGGCCACGCTTCGGTCGGAGGCCCAGTCGGAGCTGGCGGCTGCGGAAGACGCCCTCGTCAAACGTGCTGCGGCGATCGCCGAGTACACCGACACCAGCATCTTCGTCCCCGAGCGGTCTGAAGACGGCGAGGAGGTACCGCCGGAGTGGTTTGGGATGAACCCAAACTACGGCGAAGACTTGGCGGAGGTGATTGGCTCCAGCGCCGAGGAGGAGGACGAGGCGGAGGATGGGGGCGAGGCGGAGGCACCAGAAGATGGAGCAGACAGCTAGCCTCAGCCCGACCGCGCCTCCAGCAACGAGCCGCGTGCAACCGAGTCGACTGCCGCCGGAGGTGATCAAGCCGAGAGTAGCCAGCCGGCTGCCCCGACGCCTGACGCTGGCGCCTCCTCCAAACCTCCGAGTCCGTCTGCTGCCTCCTAAGCTGCCGCTATATCTTTTATTTTATCTGCTTGAGTAGTCTTTGAAGAACTTGTTAATTCGCACAATTCCACCCGCGGGGTGTATTTTGAACCTCTACTCGACAATTCGGCCAAGGGCCTATGTTATGTAAATATATATATCTATCTTTTCTTGCTCATTGTTCTTTTGGCTTTTTTCCTTTGCCGCTTTCTCTTAGTTGCCTGCCTTGCCAATCGGACAGCCGCTCTGCAGACTGTTGCTGGATCAAGTGCTAGGCTACTTTGGGAAAGCAAGTACTTAGCCGATTTTAAGATTGTTTGAGCAAGTTGGATAGAAGACGACAATCCGACTATCCGAGAGTCGGTTTGCGAGAAAGGCTGGAAGCCGTCTTGAGCTATGTTTTATGCTTTGAGTCCTTAGCCATTTTTCATGTGAGTGCCCATTCTACCTTACTGCTGCCCACCGTACAGTCGCTCTATGAGCCGCGGCTTCTGACAGGAGACGGTTTAGGCGTTTACACACTACTTATTCGACTGCAGGAAGCATTTCATAGTGCAAGGCGGCAAGTCCCCGGGTCGACTTGTCGAGCCCGGTGCCAAGCAGCATGACAAAGAGTAACATACTTGTAGGCATAATTTTTATCATACAGACAAAAGAGGGCAGTCCCCGAGCTCGTCTCGGGGGCCCCGAAGTCTTGGTACTTTAATACAAAAGGTAGCGTGGTACATACTGCATCAACTGTAAAATCTTCGAAGGAGATTTGCATTCCATGGCCGCTCTGTCTCCTTGCCGGAGTCATCCCTCTTGCATGCTCGGGGCTTCTGAGCATCGATCAGGTAGTAGGAATCGTTGCCCACTACTTTGCTGATGATGAAAGGGCCTTCCCAAGGCGCCGACAGCTTGTGCTGGCCGGCTGTTCGCTGGATCAGCCGGAGCACAAGGTCACCTTCTTGGAAAGATCTTGGCCTGACCTTCCTGTTGTGGTATCGGCGCAGGCTCTGCTGGTAGATGCTGGATCGGCTGAGTGCCAACATCCGGCCCTCTTCCAGCAGATCGACGCCGTCTTGTCGTGCTTCTTTTGCTTCCTCCTCGGTGTACATGGTGACTCGTGTGGAGTCAAACTCTATGTCCGTTGGGATGATGGCTTCGGCACCATAGACGAGGAAGAAGGGCGTGAAGCCGGTTGACTTGTTTGGAGTCGTGCGCAGATTCCAGAGGACGGCTGGCAGCTCGTCGAGCCAGCAGCCAGCCGAGCACTCCAGAGGCTCGATCAGCCGAGGCTTGATGCTGGACAGGATGAGGCCGTTTGCTCGCTCCACTTGGCCATTTGACTACGGATGGGCGACGGACGCTAGGTCCAGTCGGATGCCCTGTGTTGCGCAGAAACGGGCCAAGGCGCCTTTGGCAAAATTTGTGCCGTTGTCGGTGATGATGCTGTGTGGTATGCCGTACCGAATTGTGATATCGGTGATGAAGGTCACAGCAGTCGGACCGTTCAGTTTCTTAATTGGCTTCGCTTCCACCCACTTGGTGAACTTGTCCACTGCGACAAGTAGGTGAGTTAAACCACCTCGTGCTGTCTTGAATGGTCCCACCATGTCTAGACCCCAAACTGCGAAAGGCCAGGCAATGGGGATGGTCTTGAGCGCAGAAGCCGGCTGGTGCGGCTTGGAGCTGAACTTCTAGCACCCTTTGCATTTTTGGACCAACTCCTTGGCCTCTTCCAAGGCAGCCGGCCAGAAGAAACCGTGCCGAAAGGCTTTGGCGACAAGTGCTCTTGAAGCCGCATGGTGGCCGCATTCTCCTTGATGGATGTCTTTGAGAATCGCCTGGCCTTGCTCTGGCTCTACGCAGTGCTGGTAGACACCAGTGACGCTGTGCCTGACCAGCTCTCTGTTGACTATGGTATAGGCCGCCGCCCGGCGTTGTACTTGCCGGGCTGAGGTCTCATCAGTTGGTAGCTCTTTGTTCACTAGGAATTTGAGGATGGGCTGAGCCCATGAGGGTGCTGCTATTTCTTCGACTACCAGAACTTCGACTTGGACGAGGGCGGCCGGGCTGGGAGGCGGCGGGTTGGAGTCAACAGCCGCTTGCTGGGTTGATGAAGTCCCCAGGCCGACTGGCGCGGTCCTTGGGCCGAGTTCTGGAATCTTCGAGTCCGCCACCGCAGTCCCCGGGCCGGGCTCGACTGTGGCGGCTTTGGAGTCATCCGCCAAAGTCCCCATTCCGTCTGCCGGAGCTCTGGACTCGGATCCGCCGTCTTCGGGAGGAGCCGGCACAAAAATGGAGTCTGATTCTGGTGAAGGCTTGATAGAAGGCTTGAGGAGGCGTTGAAGGGCGACGCCAGATGGTATTGCTTGGCGGGTAGAGCTGATTCGTGCCAAGGCGTCTGCTTGGTCGTTGTCGTTTCTTGGCACATGGAGGAACTCGCACCCTTCGAAATACCCGCTGAGTTGCTGCACGAGGAAACGGTAGCTCACCATGTTTGCGTCTTTCGCGTCCCAGTCGCCAGATGACTGCTGGACCACTAAGTCCGAGTCGCCATAACACAAGATCCGGCGGATGCCAAGTTCTTTGGCAAGCCGGAGCCCGTGAATGAGCGCCTCGTACTCGGCAACGTTGTTGGAGGCGGCAAAATGGATTTGTAGTGCATATTTGAGCTTGTCGCCTTTTGGAGAGTCGAGGACGACGCCGGCTCCCAAGCCGGTGCGCATCTTGGAGCCATCGAAGTGCATCCGCCAATGGGTGGAGTCAGGCACTGGAGGCAGGTACTGGGTCTCGGCCCAGTCGACGAGGAAGTCGGCCAGCGCTTGTGATTTGATAGCGGTGCGGGGCTGGTAGTAGATGGTGTAAGGAGCCAGCTCTATGGCCCACTTGGCCACTCGACCAGAGGCATCTCGGCTACCGATGATCTCGGCAAGTGGGGCCGTCTAGACCACTATGATTGGATGCTCTTGAAAGTAAGGCTTCAATTTCTTGGCAGCAAAGTGTACGCCATAGCACATCTTCTGGTAGTGGGGATAGTTCTGCTTGGAGGTCGACAGTACCTCGCTCAGGTAATATACCGGTCTCTGGACAGGCAGCACCTTGCCTTCCTCCTTGCGCTCCACTACCATGACTGTGCTGACTACTCGACTGGTGGCGGCGATGTACATGAGCATAGGTTCCTTGGGAGTCGGAGCCGCCAGGACGGGTGGAGCAGTCAGCATCTTCTTCAACTGGTGAAAAGCTTCGTCCGCCCTATGGTTCCACTCAAAAAAGTGGTCTTCTTCATGAATTGGTATAAGGGGAGAGCTTTCTCACCCAGCCGGCTGATGAATCAGCTGATGGATGCTAGGCAGCCGGTGAACTTCTGCACATCCAGCAGTCGGCTGGGTACCTCCATTCTCTCGATGGCCTTGATTTTTACTGGGTTGCATTCTATGCCGCGTTCAGAGACTAGGAAACCTAGCAGCTGGCCGGCTGGTACTCCGAAGACACACTTCTCGGGGTTGAGCTTGATCTGGAACCGGCGCAGGTTCTCAAAGGTCTCTTTGAGGTCTTCCAGTAGTGTTCCACGCTTTTCCGTCTTCACCACCACGTCGTCCACGTAAATGTGGGCATTCCGGCCGAGCTGCTTGAGGAGACACTTCTGCATGCAACGCTGAAAGGTGGCACCGGCATTCCTCAAGCCGAACGTCATGGTGAGGTAGCAGAATGCTCCAAACGGCGTGATGAAGGCGGTCTTCAATATGTCAGCCGGGTTCAGCTTGATCTGGTGATATCCTGAGTATGCATCCAAGAAACTCAACAACTCGCATCCGGCTATGGAGTCTATCACCTGGTCAATTCTTGGTAGAGCAAATGGGTCCTTGGGGCAGGCCTTGTTGAGGCTCGTGTAGTCGATACACATTTGCCACTGCTTGTTCTTCTTTAGCACCAGGACCGGATTTGCCAGCCACTCCGGGAAGAAAACTTCCATAATGAAGCCGGCTGCTAGGAGTTGGGCTATCTTTTCTCCGACAACTCTTCTCTTTTCTTCTGATAAGCGGCGCGGGGGCTGCCTGACCGGCTTTGCATCAGATCGGACATGTAACTTGTGCTCTGCGAAATCCGTCGGTACACCTGGCATGTCTTTGGGAGACCATGCGAAGATGTCCCGATTCTCATGAAGGAAATCGACGAGCTTGCCTTCTTATTTGCTGTCGAGGTTTGCACCTACGACGGCGTACCTCTCTGGGTGCTCCGGATCCAAGGGTATCTTCTTTGTCTCTTTGGCCGGCTTGAATGAACCTTCGGCTTCCGACTCCTTCGGGTCGGGCGATATCTCCGGCTGCTTGCCGGCCATCGCCACAATTCGTTCAAGGAGTCGCTTCTCGGCTGCGATCACCAGGGACTCTGCCAGACGACTGCTCTCGGCCGCGCAAGCGGACGACTTCCAGTAGTCGCCGGCCACAGTCAGAATTCCCCTGGAACTGGGCATCTTCATCTTGAGGTAGGCGTAGTGGGGGACCGCCATGAACTTGGCCAAGGCGGGTCGGCCAAGTAGCGCATGGTATGGGCTCTCAAGGTCCACCACCTCAAACCAAACAGACTCTCTTCGGAAGTGATCTTTGTCCCCAAAGAGGACGTCAATCAGGATCTTGCCGATTGGTGAGCAGGAAAGCCCAGGAACAATGCCGTGGAACACAGCCCGGCTGTTCTGAAGCTGTCTTTGCTTGATTTCTAACTTCTCCATGGTGTCCTTGTACAGGATATTGATGTTGCTGCCCCCGTCTATCAGAACTCGCGAGAAATGCGCGGCCCGTTTGTCCGTGGCAAAGGTGGCGTCTAGGACCAGGGCATAGGAGCCCGGACTCGGCATCACTTTTGGGTGGTCAGCCCTGCTCCAGCTGATGGGCCTCTCAGACTAGTGCATGAACTCTGGCGTCTCTCAGGCTACTGCGTTCACCTCTTGTCGCTGCAGCCGCCTGCTGCGCCGATCATCAGCCACACTGGTGAACACCACATAGGCTCCATGCTCTTCAGGGTATTCGTCTTGTACTGGCCGACTGGCCTGACTGCCGGCTGCTGGGGCGGAGGCAGAGGCGGCTGCCCAGCAGGCGGGGGTGGCAGGAGGCCGTCTCCCTTGGCGATCCTGGTGAGCCAGTGGCACTTCCGGGTGGTATGATTCGACGGCTTCGCGCCGCTGTGGAACTTGCAGGGTCCATCCAAGGTCTGCTCATAGGAGAAGGCCGGCAACCAGTTCGGCTTGCCGCCTTTCTGTCGCTTGGGCGGAGGCTGCTCTTCTGGCTGCTGGGCTTCAACGGTCGCGACCTGCCGGCTGCCGGAAGCCGGCTGCGGGGCCTTGTGCTTGTTGTCACCCTGCTGTTGTCGCCGGCCGGCGTCTGCCTCCGGAGTTCTTGGAGCCTGAGGAGCTACTTTGCCAGTCGTGCTGATTTGAATTTCCACCTTCATGGAGGAGTCGGCCGTGGCGTACTTGTCCGCTATGATCAGCAGCTCGTCGAGGGTTTCTGGCTCGTCGCAGAGGAGCTTGTGCTTGAGGAGGGTGCCTTCTCGGCACCCGGCTGTGAAGTACTCGATGGCCTGCACCTCGTGCACGCCCTCGCAGGAGTTCCGGAGCTCAGCCCAACGCGTGAGGTAGTCGCGAGTCGACTCGTCAGGACCTTGCACGCACAAGGAGAGCTGACGAGGCTTGGGAGGACGCTTGTACGTGCTGGTGAAGTTGCGGATGAACGCTTCAGTGAAGTCGACCCAGCTGTTGATGCTGCGGGGCTTTAGGCTGTTCAGCCATGTCCAGGCTGTGCCCTGGAGAATGAGTGGAACGTACTTTACGGTGACACGCTTGTTACCGTTTGCGATGCTGACAGCCGTGGAGTAGTCAACTAGCCAGTCTTCCGGCTTCATGGAGCCGGTATACTTGGGCGTGTCTCTTGGGAGCGTGAACCCTCTGGGAAAGGGCTCATCCCGAATGCGGGGCCCAAAACAAGGCGGACCCAGCTCGTCTTCTTCTTCCAGCGCCAGGGACCGGTGAAGTCGGTCGATCCGGTGGCGGGCGTCATTCTCTCCAACTTCCTCTCGGCAGCCAAGGCGGTCACCGAGAGTCGGATGGTCAACAGTCGGCGGGGAGACTCACCTCTCCTTGCGGGGAGGGGGAGGCGGACAGTCGTCCTGTCGTTCCATTGCTCTCGGGCAGCCATCTGGGTTGCGCTCTATGGTAATGCGAGTCCGACTGTGGCTGACAGCCGGCTCCTTGTCTCTTCTTCCTCAGGCGCCGTCAGTCGGCGTCCGAGACGTCGCGCCTTGATCTCGGTGCAGGTCGTCGTTTGGCCGCTGCGGCGCCTCCGTGCGGCAGCCGGCCTCGTTCTGTGCGGCGGCCGCGTCGAGGAGCCGCTTGACTCACTCCATCATGAGGCGGCGTTCTTCGCCCTCGAAATTGTCCAGCTCTTCCGCCGCTGCCTGGGCGGCTCGGATGTTCTCCGCCGGTGTAGCGTACACGGGGCGGCTAGCCCCAAATAGGCTGGCGATGGCTACGCCGCGCTGCTGGACCGCGCCAAGGCGGCTGGGCCCTGCCGGGGCTGGCGAGCCGCCAACGGCGCGATCCATCTCCCGCTGGTAAGCTTCTGACAGGCGTCTTATGCTGGCGAGCTTCTTCGCGCCTTCAACGAGCTGAAGGCGGCGCGCTTCTAACGTTTCCGCGTGAGCATCTTCTGGAATGGGTGCAGTCAGGTCTTGCAGCGCTGCGCCGAGTGAGTCGGGCGCTCCTCCGCCAGGGAACTTGTCATGACTGATGACTAGCACCTCAGTGACGGTGCTTCCGTCGCTTTCTGCATGGGGGAGAGGTTCGTCGTAGACCACCATGTTGGTGGGGAACGCGTCGATCGACGCGGTGTCGGAGTCGACTAGCATCGGGTCGGTGGAGCCTACGGACTCCAAGTCTACGGCAGGCTCGCCGGAAACGTGGAGTTGATCGTGGAGGCCCGCGAGGAGGTTTTTAGGGCCGCCCGCGCCTGCGTCGGATGCAGGTTCGTCGGAGAGGCGGACCTCGCCGACAAGTTCGGCCAAGGAGCTGGCTGCGCAGGAGATCTCAACACCGCGCAACGCGTCGATGCAAACTTCGCCTGGCGTGCCTGGCTGGCTGCGCTCGCCAGGGAGGAAAAGGGTTCCTGTCTAGAACATATCTCCGGACGGCGGTGCACCAGGCCCCACGGTGGGCGCCAAATGTCGGGGGTTTGGTGCGACATATGCCAACGGATGGCTTATCATGGTGGGGGCGAGTAGAACGTCGCTGGTGCCTAGAAACGGGATGAGGTGAAGACATGCATGCCGGCGAATCTTACCCAACTTCGGGGCTCTCTGGGGATATAATACCCCTACTGCTGCTCTGCGGGGTCTCCGCATGATCACTGTGGCCAAGTGTTTACACGGTCGCTCCTTGAGCCATTTCTGGTGGTAGAAGAGGGCAAGGCTAGCTCTCTTCTTCTATCTGGTATGGTCTAGAACTACTGGGATCCCCCCTTGCATGGGTGCCCTGGGGGGTTTATATAGGCCTACCCCCAGGGGTACAATGGTAATTCGACTGGGCGCGGGCCCATTCGTCAGTGCCTCCGACCTCCCACTTCTCCGCCGACTGCTGGGGCCCGCCGACTGGTCTGGTATGGAGCCGACAGGCCGCGTCCACCGCGGGCGGGTCTTGCCGGCTGCTGATTACTGTAGCCGTGCTTCTGATGACGCAGGGTTGGTCATGGGGTCGTGGCAACAGCCCCGCCGCCTGGCGGGCGATCACTGTGGCCACTCCCCATCTCATCTTGATTAATGGCGCGTGGGCCCTAGGGGAGGGCTCGGCTGACTCCCCCGGGCCGACTCCCGACGGGTCCGACTGGCGCTTCTCCTGCCGTCTCCCGGGGTCTCGCTGACTGGTGGGCTCCGCTGCCTCCAGGCCGTACCAACAAGCCATCGTGGGCGCAGGACTTGGTACTGTGGTGCTGATGTCAGGGCCGGCCGGGCAACAGTGCCACGCCGCACGGAGATCTTCCCGGGCACGGCGCGCTGTGGCCATGCCTGCCCTTGGTAAGGGGCGGGAGTGGGCTTCACTGTAGCCACGCCTCTGCCCCGTCCCCTTTGATGAGGTCATGGGTTTGTTGGAGTCGCCGGCCGACTCCCCAAAGCCAGCTTCTCTGGAAGTCGTCCCTGGAACTTGGCCGTGAGCGGGCAGTCGGCCGCCCTGCCGTCGACTCCTCAGGAGACGGCTCTTCATCCTGGGGTCTTGAGGGGCGCAGCCTGCCCCGATGTCTTGAAAGGTCATGGGACTCGGGTTGGCCTACCCGTGGCCCATTACTCCAACAACTGCCATGAGGAAGACGCAGTCTCACTTTTCTGCAATAACTGCATGGACAAGGGAATCCTTAACGCCATAAGTCGCCGTGACATATCACGCTTCGCCGACTTGGCGTCCATAGTACAAAAGTACTATGCGATGGAAAGTGCCTGGAAAACCGAAACGAAATTTTGGGATAATACGGCTCTGAATATACACCCAGTCCGATGTAAAAAGGTGCACTATCATAAGACACCCGAGTTAATTACAAAGAAGCAAAAACCCTCTACAGGGCATGGAACCGTATTGGAGGGATGGCTCAACGGACCCTGCAAAATTCATAGTACAGTGGATACCATACCAACACACAGCCTTAGAGCATGTTAGATACTCCGACAGGTGGCCAAAAGCGGCGAGGATCTTCTCATCCCAGATGCCACAGAGCACCATCCCAGGGATAACAATACGGTATTAACAGTCTTTGAGACCTTCACATCAAATAATAGGCGCAAGAGAACACTCCGCAGCAATGCCGAAGTCTTCCACGTAGCAACAATAAATCCATGGAGTGACACAACAATTACCTTCAATGCTAGTGACGAACCTAAATTCCAAACAACCCGAGCACTAGCTGCACTGGTCCTCAGTCCAATTGTGGACGGCTTTTGACTCACCAAAGTACTCATGGACGGAGGCAGTGGATTAAACCTCATCTATGAGGAAACTCTTCAAAAAATGGAAATAGACCGGAACCACATTGAGCAAAGCAGCACAACCTTCAGAGGAATAATCCCCAGTCGGGAAGCATGCTGTGCTGGGAAAATCACACTAGATGTGGTATTCGGCACGCCGGAGAACTATAGGTTCGAAGAAATTACATTCCAAGTGGCCCCGTTCAGTAGTGGATACCACGCCCTTTTGGGACGGGAGGCGTTCACGATCTTCCAAGCCATACCCCATTATGGGTACATGAAGCTCAAAATGCCCGGGCCCAACAGAATCATCACTCTCGTTAGTGATCCGGACACAGCACTCCGCACTGAAAACAAAACAACCGCATTGGCCCTCGGGGCATTATCCGAAGCCCTTTCGGCCGAGGAATTAACTGCGCTACGCTCCACAGTGGACAGGGACGACGTGATACTTGACAAGAGATCCAAGTCCACCTCTTTTAAACCAGCGGATGAAATAGTAAAATTCCAAGTCCACCCAACAGACCCTACAAAAATAGCCTCCATTGGGGCACAGTTAAACCCCGCCATGGACGCCGCACTACGAGAGTTCCTGCGCAAGAATTGGGACATATTCGCCTGGCACCCCTCAGACATGCCAGGAATCCCACGCAGGCTGGCCGAGCACATCCTCAATATCCTAAAGGGATTCAAGCCAGTCAAGCAGGCTCTTCGGTGTTTCTCTGAACCTAAGAGACAGGCTATGGGAGAGGAACTAGCCAAGTTATTGGAGCCGGATTCATTAGAGAAATAAAACACCCGGACTGGCTAGCAAACCTGGTGATGGTACCAAAGAAGGAAAAATCCTGGAGCCTATGTGTCGACTTCAAGGACCTCAACAAGGCTTGACCAAAGGATCCCTTCCCCTCCCCCGCATTGATCAAATTATCGACGCTACCACAGGACACGAGTCATTCTGTTTCCTCGACGCATACTCCGGCTACCACCAAATCAAAATGGCGGAGTCCGACCAAGCCGCAACGGCATTTATCACACCATATAGCCCATTCTGTTTCAACACAATGCCTATTGGGCTCAAAAACGTCGGCGCAACGTATCAGCGCATGATTCAGACATGTCTGGAGAAACAGATAGGCAAAACAGTAGAGGCATACATAGATGATGTGGTCATCAAAACCAAACACGTCGACTCTCTAATAGACGACTTGAGGCTCACATTAGACAACCTCCGAACATACGACATCAAGCTCAATCCGGAAAAATGTGTTTTCGGCATACCAGCCGGAAAGCTCCTGGGCTTCATTGTCTCCAGTAGAGGAATTGAAGCTAATCCGACCAAAATTCGAGCTTTGTCACAGTTGGCTACCCCAACAGACCTCAAACAAATCCTGAAATTAACTGGATGTGTGGCAGCTC
Source organism: Triticum urartu (assembly GCF_003073215.2). Taxonomy (NCBI): domain Eukaryota; kingdom Viridiplantae; phylum Streptophyta; class Magnoliopsida; order Poales; family Poaceae; genus Triticum; species Triticum urartu. The sequence continues at coordinate 581,196,004 of NC_053023.1, read as the reverse complement.
TAAGCCGCTTTATCTCCCGCTTAGGAGAAAAGGCATTACCTCTTTATCGCCTCCTTCGGCGCACCGAACACTTCGAGTGGACGGACTCCGCCACAACCGGATTGGAAGAAATAAAAGCCATACTGGCAACCAACCCAATCCTGGCCGCGCCAAACATTGGTGAACCAATGCTGTTATACATTGCGGCAACTCATCAGGTTGTAAGCGTAGTGCTCGTCGTCGAATGAGAAGCGGACAGACATAAATTCCCTCTTCAAAAGCCGGTATATTATGTATCCACTGTCCTCACTCCATGCAAATCACGGTACCCACATTATGAAAAGATAGCCTATGCAGTATTCATGGCATCCCGGAAGCTGCGACACTACTTTCAAGCGTGTTCGATTACAGTAGCCTCGGAAGTGCCACTTAATGACATTATAAACAACCGCGACGCCACGGGCCGGATTGCCAAATGGGCCATTGAGCTCCTCCCGCTCGACATAACATACAAACCTCGGCGAGCCATTAAATCGCAAGTATTGGCCGACTTTGTCGCCAAATGGACGGAAGCTGAACTCCCTAAAGAGTACGGCGCATACTCCAATTGGATCATGCACTTCGACGGCTCCAAAATGCTGGCCGGTCTCGGGGCTGGCATCGTCCTGACATCCCCAACCGGAGATATCGTTCAGTACGTACTGCAGATACTGTATATAGACTCCAACAACGCAGCCAAATACGAAGCCCTGTTGCATGGTCTTCAGATGGCAGTCTCCATGGGCATTCAACGCCTGGAGGTGCGTGGGGATTCAAACCTCGCAATATCCCAAATAAATGGAGACTTCGATGCCAAGGATCCGAAGAAGGCGGCCTATCGAAACGCCGTCCTAAAGATGTCAGCTCGGTTCGAGGGGCTCGAATTTCACCATGTGGCTCAGGAAAACAATCAGGCGGCGGATATCCTCGCCCGCATCGGCGCAAAACGCGATGCGGTCCCCCCCAACATTTTTTTGGAGATGTTGTTTAAGCCATCGGTGGTATGGGAAGGGGACACCGGTAACAATAGTCCGGACCCGGCCAAAATGCCCGATACCGAACACTCTGACATAATCGGAGGCTCTGCCACCGAAATAACACCTTCAGGCCATGTAATAATGGCCGTCATCGCCCCGTGGACAGAACCATTCCTGGCCTGCCTAACTAGGCAGGAACTTCCCGAGGACCAAAATGAGGCACGCTGCATAGTGCGGCGATCTAAAGCCTACAGGGTCCATGAGGGAGAGATGTATAAGAAAATCACTACTGGAGTCCTTCAAAGGTACATCTCCGAAGAGGAAGGGCGGAAGCTTTTGGCAGAAATTCACGCCGGACTCGGCGGCCACCACGCCGCAGCCCGGGACCTTGTAAGCAAGGCCTTCCGTACATGTTTTTATTGGCCGACGGCCCGGGCAGACGCACAGGACTTGGTCCAACAATGCGCCGGTTGCCAGCTTTTTGCAAACCAAAGCCATATGCCACCCACCGCCCTCCAAACAATCCCCATTACCTGGCCTTTCGCGGTCTGGGGGCTTGACATGGTTGGACCCCTTAAAGGGGGAACCCATAAGAAAAAATACTTACTGGTCATGGTGGATAAATTTACCAAATGGATAGAAGCCAAACCTGTTAAAACAGCTGAATCCGGACCGGTGATAGACTTCATATCCGGGGTTGTACACCATTATGGCGTCCCCCACAGCATCATCACTGACAATGGCACAAACTTCACAGCCGACGAGGTAAAACTCTGGTGCAGCAACATGGGCATCAAGCTCGATTATGCTTCCGTCTATCACCCACAAACCAACGGCCAAGTTGAGCGAGCAAATGGTCTTATCATGAGCGGCATTAAACCCAGATTAGTGCGGTCCTTAAAGGAGTCTAACACGCACTGGGAGCTCGACTCCGTGCTCTGGGGGCTGCGGACCACGCTGAATCGCACTACCGGATATACACCCTTCTTTATGGTGTACGGCGCAGAGGCAGTTCTGCCCTGCGACATAATTCATGACTCACCTCGAGTGCGCATGTATGAAGAAAGAGAAGCCAAGCTCGATCGGCAGGACATTCTGGACACCCTGGAGGAGGAGCGCGATGTGGCAAAAGCCCGTTCCGCAATTTATCAGCAATAAGCTCACAGATACCAAAGCAGAGAAGTACGGGCCAAAACTTATAACGTTGGCGAGTTAGTTCTACGCCTGCCGGAGAAGAAAAAGTCCAAGCTCGAGCCCAAATGGGCAGGTCCCTTCATTATTGACCAAGTTCTGACCGGTGGAGCGTACCGTCTGCGGGATGCATCGAATAATCGACTTGAGCCGAACCCATGGAACGCAGCCAGGCTCCGAAGATTCTACGCCTAGCGCCGGACTCTATTTTCGTCTCCTTCTTCTATCCATTTTTTGCGTATACATTATATGTCCTTTTCTCTTTCTTTCTTTTATTCTTTCTCTAGGCCTTCAAGGGCCAACTTGTGCCTCACTTGCACATTATAGATGCGCTAACCGCGCTCATTATACCTGGGGGCTTCTTACACAGAAGCTTAATTATCTATCTGGGCTTCGCGCCCCGCACATGTGTTATTCTTCTGCATGTACCTTTTCTTCGCCACTATATGCATCGATATGACTTAAGTTTTGGCCAAGCTGGGTTGTCTGGCTCTTGTATTTATGCCCTATGTTCCCGTTAATTCGGCTAGGGCATAAGGGGAGCACCTCTGCGATTGTTACTGCCGGGTCAGCCGGATGTGTACCTCAGACTGGGTGAAGCCGAAAGCTAGCGTTCTTAAGGGAATATTTGGTCGGCGAACAAAAGATGATTTTTATTTATTTATTTTCCATATGTGCCCCCAGATGTTTTTGCCTGCGTTTTCTCTCGCAGTACGGACATGCACTTCAGGGCATGCATACCCAGGGAAAGGAACCCTTAATGGAACTATTCTCCCTGGAAGATGTTTCTTACTACCCATGTAATATAACATAACTAGTTGGGCACTTGTCTGTTCAAGCACTAATGACCCCTACGCCTAGTTTCCACGCATACCCTAGTTCTTATATAACTGGGCGGGTATTCGGACACACTCCAGACTATCGGGTCCCGAGGTTGAAGCGAAAAGGTCCGCCATGACAAACGATCTACAATCCTGCTAGAAGGCATTATACATGTCACTTTAATTACATAGTCATGAAGACTGACTAAATTCCTCTTCTATACCATCCAACAGGCGGTCTAGCCTACAATCCTGTTGGGAATACTTTGCGGCTAATTCTACTTGCCCATACACTAAGCTAATGGGGATTTCTTTCCCATCGGGCCCCACAGGTCCGACCTCGGCCATGTGGTTCGGGTCAGTCTTGGTATACCGCGTCTTCACCATGGCCCAGGCTTCCCTGGCACCTTGACGGCAGGCCGATATCTTCCATAATCGGAAGTGCCGCTGTCCTCCCTTGAGCTTCTTCGCAAGCTCTCCAATGCCTTCTCCACAAGGCCTGGGCAACACCTTGCATCATCTGCCGAACTTGTTCGTGCAGTTGTGAGAGCTCGGATAGAAGATCCCCCGCAGACTCGGGCATCTCCTCCGCGGGACGACCCGTCAGCATACCTGCAGACATAACTCTATTAGCCGGCTTCTCTGCCGACCCCTTTTTTAAGGGTTCGTTCAAGGACTTACTGAAAATGCCGCGTCGAAGCCGCTTATTCTCCTTCTCGGAGTCCGCAAGCTGGGCTCGAACATCTTTCAGTTCCACGCTCAGCTTGGTATTGGCATCTTGGAGATAGTTTTTCTCCCGCCTGACCTCAGTCAGCACGCGTTCGCCAGCCTTTAGGTATCGTACGGCATGCTGGTCCTCCGGATTCTCTCCGGATTCATCTGCAATATCTATTGTTAGATCTGCAGCCACGCCACATGCTATATGGTACCTATCGTTCTTTGAAAGAAATGTTACCAGCTGGGGACTTTTTAGGTTCCCTCAATGCGGCAACAGCGACCCGAAGTTGGGTCTTGCATTCCTCCAGCTCCTGTCACAGTCGAGTATTCTTCTCTGTAAGAACCTGCACAATAAGATGATCCTTAAATCAGTTCTGCTAACCATTTCAACTCTCAGGGCTACTGATACATATAATCGTCGTATTTGCTTACCCGTACATCCTTTATATACTGGTCCATGGCTCTGGCTAGACCATTTTGAGCAGCACGGAGATACGCCTCTCCAGAGTTGAAGGCATCAAATGCCTCTGGTGAGAAGCAAGCATCGTGGAGTACGGCCCGGCGACGCCTATGATTAATGGCGCTCTCCACTTTTGAATCCGTAGCGGATAGCCTATCCGCATCCTCCGTAGGGGGAGTATCCGGCGTCTGCCCCATGTCGGCTTCTGCCTCTATGTCCGGTCCTGGAGCCCGACTGGTGGAAGCGTGATTAGCAGCCTCACCGGACATATTCCGGCGAGCGTTTTTTCTGTTAAAGAAACATGGACATCATTACTTTTCAAGAAAGACGACAACCACAGAGCGGGGTTTCTATCATACCTCTGCTCCGGCGTCTCCATCCTGACCGCCTTCCTTTTTGGCCTGCCCGGCCTCGGTGCTCTTGTTGGCGAGTTGTTGCGGGTTCGGCATGGCATCCCGAGTGCCTTCCCTGTAAAACACCATATGTATATGGTAGGTGAAGTGTCTAAAAGGGTATCCTAGTTTTTGGAGTTGGGATTTTTGGTTTTTCTTACATGCGACACAGGAAGCAGTCCGGGATAGTCGGCCGTAATGGCCACCATGGCGTCATCACAGCTTAACTGATAGAACTGCCGGTCTATCAGCTCCACGAGTATGTCCTGATCTTCTTCGAGTCCGGGATCGAGGGCCCGGTCAGGGTCCTCTGGTTGTGGAGATGGGCTGCTGACCTCCCTTATGGCTTTTCGCAGTTCCTGCCGCAAAATGGCAAGGTGAGTACCTACAACAAAGAATGCGGGAAGAATGGGAGTAAGGAGATATAACGCACCCAACTTGGAGGGTTGTACATGGAGAATCCATCCCGTGGCTTGATGCTGATGAACTCCTCTTCCTCTCCCTTGAACAATTCGGACATAATTTTTGCTAAAGCGGCAGCGTTGTCCGGACCCTTACGCCCGCAATGGGTGGCGTCATCTTCCCCGTTAAAACACCACAAGGGGTGCCCTCGATATGGAAGTGGTTGCACTCCCCGCATTATGCATATTGACATAACCTCGATTACTGTCAATCCTGATTGAGCTAGCGCTTTAATGCGGTTCATCAGGTAAAGGACTTCTCCGTTGTCTTCCTCCTGGGGGCTCCGTGGGCGCCAACTTCGGCGTTTCTTTAGAGGAGAATTGCTGAACTCAGGAAGACCCCGCCGAACAGGGTCCGGAAGGGGGACGTCCTCCATATAAAACCATTCCGAAGGCCAGTCTTCAGACGTATTCTTCGGAGTACTGGATAGGTATCCGGTTTCAGCGATGCGCCATATTTCGGAATGAGCCTCGCAACCCAGGAATAACTCGCAGAGGGCAACATAGCCAGCGATGTGTAAAATGGAAGCATGGGTGAAATTATGCAGTTGGAGGCCGTAAAACTCCAGGAGCCCACGGAGGAACGTATGAATTGGAAATCCGAGTCCCCTCAATAAATAAGGAACAAGGCATACCCGCTCCCCCTTAGAGGGGCTGGGGAAGCTCTCCGCTTGATGCCCGCCATTGTAGGTGGCGAGCCCGGCTCAGACGGGCAGCATATACGCTGGAGGGAGAAATCCCTTAATCTACAGTTCGACTAATCGACTGTGTGGGACTGAACACTTCTCCCAATCACTGGGCTTAGGGCTACGGGGGCGGAGGAGGAGCTGCGGAGGTCGGCCATGCTGGAGTGGATCTTTCCGAAGCACGCTCCGATGGATTCTCGCTGGGGGAGGATGGTATGGATTGGATCTAAGAATCCCCATCCCTTTAATAGACTATTTATTTATCTGGCTAGGGGGGCGAATGTAAAAATGCCCTGGCGCCTCGCATTCATTCGACGCATGGAAGATAGCCCTTATTGGGCGTAGAAGCCAAGAGGTTCAACATTTATGGGACCGGACACTGCTTAACAAACGTTTGAAATTTGGAGAAGAACCCGCCTTGCAATGCCGAAGACAACACTGCGCGCCGGACTCATCGTCATTGAAGCCTTGTTCGGGGGCTACTGAGGGAGTCCTGGATTAGGGGGTATCCGGACATCCGGATTATATCCTTTGGCCGGACTGTTAGACCATGAAGATACAAGATTGAAGACTTCGTCCCGTGTCCGGATGGGACTCTACTTGGCGTGGAAGGCAAGCTAGGCAATACGGATATGTATATCTCCTCCTTTGTAACCGACCTTGTGTAACCCTAGCCCCCTTCGGTGTCTATATAAACCGGAGGGCTTTAGTCCGTAGGACAACATACAATCATACCATAGGCTAGCTTCTAGGGTTTAGCCTCTCCGATCTCGTGGTAGATCAACTCTTGTAATACCCATATTATCAAGTATAATCAAGCAGGACATAGGGTTTTACCTCCATCAAGAGGGCCCGAACCTGGGTAAAACATCGTGTCCCCTGCCTCATGTTACCATCCGCCTTAGACGCACAGTTCGGGACCCCCTACCCGAGATCCGCCGGTTTTGACACCGACAGTTCCCTTCCCCCAGCTGCGGGGTCAGGCCGGATATGTGACCAGCGGTGTGGCCACCGTCGTTCTATGCTTGTGAAGAGAGCAACCCAAGCAAGCAGGCTTGTAGCTTAGGCTCCTGCTAGTGTATATATATAGTGGTTTTCTTTTTCTCTCCATATCAACCATTTTATATTGCATATGTGTCATTGAGGAGTGAAATGATGGTTGCTTCTTCCGACTAACTTACTGTGTGATTTGACTGCTCCTTTAGTAGCCCCTACACATACTCCCCCTACGTGTATGAAATAGTCACACGTACACATGGACACAAAAAACGCGGGCGGCGCCCTAATGCATGCATGTTCGAGCACATGACGGAACACACACGGTCACGCTCAAGTGCTCAACCTACACGTGCATGCACACACATACTCAGCCAGGGTGAGCTAGTGACTGTATAAACACCGGAAAATTTATATATTGGGCGCAATGAGCGTATTATGAAGTCCACTGACTGTATTTTTACAAATATATAGTGACAGACAGTGTATTTATCTCGTTTGAAATTAAGCCATATTAACCGGAGAGGTGGCAGTATGGACTAGCATTACTTTGTTCTGTCCCGTCAACTTGTCGAATAAGGAGAAGCTTGCAGGACGGGAGAAGCTTGCGCGCAGTGGCTCACAGGACAAGGAGAAACTTTTGACTAATGCAAGCTCTTCCTCGCTCAGGCGGTGGACGTGCAACAGTTAATTCGGTGTCAAATTGCCAGAAGCATACACTATACTAGTAGTACTATTATTGTTCGACTTCCCGAAGAGACGAACAGCCAAGCGCAAAGTTTACTAGTACTTACTAGTACTACTACTATAGTCTATAGAGGTATGTACTATACTAGTACTAGGAACCGGATGGAGGAGCGTCTGCACTCTTATTATATTTTTAAAATGTGATAAAGCAATCTTCAACACATTTGGTTCTCTTCGAGGGTTCTCATATGTGATAATGGAAGTTGATTGCATGGAACACTCGCCACAATTCTCGCTTAATTCTGGCTCATATCCTATTACAAATAGGAGCGCTCGGTAATATTTCCTCTTTTTTTGTTATTCAGCATGTAAACAGGTCAGCAAACCTTGCGGCAAATCTTTGTGCAAACCGTGCTTGCTGCACTTTGAATGTGGCCGAGAGCTGGCTTGATGAAACACCTCGCTTCCTAATTCTTTTTTTGCGGGGTACCTCGCTTCCTAGTGACCAGTGTCTTGGCTGACCGTCCTAAGAATGCTTATATATATGAATAAAGCTCTCTCATTTACCCGCAAAAAAGATTAATCCATATTAACCGAAAAGGAGGGAGTATGGACTAGCACCACTTTTTGGTGTGTCCCGTTAACTCGTAGAACGAGGAGAAGCTTCCAGGACATGGTGAAGCTCGCTTATGCCTTTTGACTAATGCAACCTACCCTCGCCCAGGCGGTGGACATGCATCAGTTCATTCAGTGTCAGATTGCCAGAGGCATACACTGTAGTACCGAACATGCAGAGTACCATCATTGTTCGACTTTACGAAGAGGCGAAGAGCTAAGAGCAAGGTTTTAGTAGTATGAGTAGTACTACTACTAGAACCGCATGGTGGAGCATCTGTACTCTTATTTTTTTAATCTTTGATAAAGTACACATTCATTCCGGAGAAGGGTGGAAAACGGCAGCCCAACATGTAATGATGATATCGATCAACCATGCTCGAATATATCTTGGCCTCCGTGCGAGCCCGTCTGTGTGTTCTCGCTCCTTGTCTCTCTCAAGGAATGGTGGGTTCGCCACTTTGCTGTCAATTGAGATCAGTTTTCTCACACTCCGGTCCCACATGTCAGTGATATGCCAAGAGGAGGTGCGTTGACTGGCCATACGCGTACTTGGTTTTGCACCTTCATACAACTCCTCCCTCTGTCACAGTTTACAGTGCACGTTTCATTATGATGCATTTCTCTCAATGCATTTCCACCACCAGAGAGACTTTAGACGCATTTGGTTTAATGCTTAATTAATTAGGGCGTGGTAACCACAATCAAGTCCACAATTTTCTCTCGATGGACTACGGAGTGGAGTAAGTGCATGCATGTGTGTACCCGGGGTGGAAGCACTGCATGCATGTGTGTACTCATTATTTCTTCTAGTAATAGACGACATTCTATAACTACCAATGCTATTTTTCAGGCCGATCGCTAGTCGCCTTGGTCCCAGAGATTTTTTCTTTTTATGAAGCGCGCTCTATAAACAGTGATGGTTGGAGTAGTATGAGCGGATTCAAAGAAGAGCGTATTGATGGTTGCTTCTTCTGAGCAACTTATAGTGGGAAAGGTGGGGCTTATGATTTGACTGCTCATTACTCACTATTAATGCGATGCAACGACCGGGCTGAGTCTCCCATGCGGCTGTGCACTACCCCCTCGGTTCTTAAATATACTCCGGAGTATTTGTCTTTGTAGAGATTTCAATGAGTGACTACTCAAATATTTGTCTTTTTAGAGATTCAAATGGACTACTACATACGGATGCATATAGACATATTTTAGAGTGTAGATTCACTCATTTTGCTCTGTATGTAGTCACTTGTTGAAATATCTAGAAAGACAAATATTTAGGAACGAAGGGAGTACACATACGAAGCAAAATGAGTGAATCTACACTCTAAAATATGCCCATTTGAAATTTTTAAAAAGTCAAATATTTAGGAACGAAGGAGTATAATTTTGTGCATGGCACATGGACCCGGATGCCGAAGAGGCTTTGGCAATGCTATCAAGCTTCCAACATTTGTTTACATAATTGACGTACTATACAAATAATTTTCCAGTGACATGAAATTGTACAATGGTGTGATCTTTCAGCTTTTGTTTTGTGTGTCTTGCCATCGATGCTCTTTTGGAAACAATAAAAGATTAACTTCCTTGCTAATGCATCTCAATTATTAGCAGATCAGAGCTAATATTTACATCACAACTGAAGACAAAGTGGTGAGAAGGTGTTAAATTAAAATTGATCCATGCTTTCATTGGCAGCAACGTCCCCCCACCAATGTCTAAACAACAAGGCATGTTGGGAAAAAGTAGTTGTCTGGAGCATGCAACATTCTGATCATTTTGTGCAGTTCCACTAAAATAGAGTTGAGCATCCCTGTTGCAAAGATATTAAGTGTGATTACGATAATAGAGGACTGCTGATGAAACAATAAACACACAAATATTAGCCGTTCACCTTTGAAGTCTCTCTTAAGACTAACTAGTTGGAGAAGAATAGGCTCGGAATTTGATGAGGAGGATAGAGCAAAACTAATCTCCCTTTGTGCAGTCGCACTGAAATGTAGAGATGTTTTGGGTAAAGAACTATGGAAGATCCACATGCAGCGACGTGGGAAGACAGGCAGTGGAGCAAGGCCATAGGGGATACCTGGAGGTTGTCGGGATGTAACTAGGTGAGCGGCGGCGGGTGGAATCTGTCCATACTGTGGCAGTGAGCAGGTGGCGTAGGCCCTGCCGCGCCGGAGCTTGGTCAGAGAGAAAGGCATGTACCGCAGATCGGGACGTGCTGCCTCGGCGCCGTCGAATGGAGAAACGATGCACGTCCTCCCTTTCCGCTGGCAGATGGGATGCGGCCGGATCAGTGACCAACGGTGAGAGAGAGAGAGAAAGAGAGAGAGGCCACCACAACCTTGTGTGAGATACTCTAAAGAGAGACAAACCAGGCAGGCAGGCTCCATTGTATATAGTGGAGCGGACTACCTTTTTCTCCATAAAAATCATTTTATATTCTGTGTACGTGCCATTGAACGATATAACTTTATTTAAAAATAACGTGCCAACGCATCAAGACAAACTTTGTTTCGTGCACGCGTGGTACATGACCTCCATAGGTAAACAACCTCTACACGCGTTCAAATTAGCACGTGCGCTGCCATTTCGTACAGAAATGAGCTCCACCGTGTACCCGCGCGGGTGTGGCTGGGCACGAAGCGTGAGTACGTGCACGGTGCACCTATTCTCTTCTTGTATACGTACACCACCTACATGGGGTTGTGTGAGAGATATACAAACGTAGAGAGATATAGTGTGTGGGTTCATGAGAGTTTTTTTTGGGGGGGGGGGTCAATCAAAAAATGTAACATATGCAATGTGTGTTAAATAGAGTCCTGGATATATCATATATATAGAGGGGGAGATCCACGAGAAGGGAGTGGAGGTATCAACGGCTTGAGGTGTCCATAGAATCGAAGAGAGGGATGATGTGTGTGTGTGTGCGCGCACGATCGATAAAGAGTGCCATCGAATTTGTGTGTGCCCACGTCAAAGATATAGAGTGGCTGGCCTACTGGAACGTGAGAGGGGACAGGTGTAGTTTGTCTCTGTGGCATGGATACCTACCTACAGCGCTCGACTATCGGTGTGTGATGGGGGCGAGGGAGGCCTAATTAACTATAGAGGTAGAATGGTTGGTATATGTGTGGAGGAGGAGAGAGGCCTACCTCATGTATTAAGGGAGATCGATCGACCTCATCTATTAAGGGAGATCGATCGGCATCCATGCATATGTGTAGGAGAGGAATAAGGTAGGGAGAGAGACATATCTAGAGTGTTGGAGGGGGTGGTAGTGGAGTTGCTTCTAACAAATGGTGGGACAGGCTTGCTAGACAACCGGATGGCACGCCGATACGTCTCCAACGCATCTATAATTTTTGATTGCTCCATGCTACTGTTTTGGATGTTTATGGGCTTTATTATACACTTTTATATCATTTTTGGGACTAACCTATTAACCCAGAGCCCAGTGCTAGTTTCTGTTTTTACCTTGTTTTAGGGTTTCGAAGAAAAGGATAATCAAACGGAGTCCAATTGACCTGAAACTTCACGGACCTCATTTTTGGAAGGAAAGAAGCCCAGAAGACTTGAAGTGCACGTAAGGGAAGCTTCAATGAGGCCACAAAGTAGGGGGGCGCGCCCTCCACCCTCATGCCCCCCCTGACATACTTCTTCTGCCTATATATCTCCATATACCCTACAACTTCCAGGGAGCACAATAGATCGGGAGTTCCACCGCCAGAAGCCTCCGTAGCCACCGAAAGCCAATCTAGACCCATTCCGGCACCCTGCCGGAGGGAGAATCCCTCTCCGGTGGCCATCTTCATCATCCCAGTGCTCTCCATGACGAGGAGGGAGTAGTTCTCCCTCGGGGCTGAGGGTATGTACCAGTAGCTATGTGTTTGATCTCTCTCTCTCTCTCATGTTCTTGAGGTGTTACAATCTTGATGTATCGCGAGCTTTGCTATTATATTTGGATCCTATGATGTTTATTCCCCACTCTACTCTCTTGTAATGGATTGAGTTTCCCCTTTGAAGTTATCTTATCGGATTGAGTCTTTAAAGATTTGAGAACACTTGATGTATGTCTTGTCGTGCGTATCTGTGGTGACAATGGGATACCACATGATTCACTTGATGTATGTTTTGGTGACCAACTTGCGGGTTCCGCCCATGAACCTATGCATAGGGGTTGGCACACGTTTTCATCGTGATTCTCCGATAGAAACTTTGGGGAACTCTTTGAGGTCCTATGGGTTCGTTGAATAGATGAATCTGAGATTGTGTGATGCATATCATATAATCATACCCATGGATACTTGAGGTGACATTGGAGTATCTAGGTGACATTAGGGTTTTGGTTGATTTGTGTCTTAAGGTGTTATTCTAGTACGAACTCTAGGGCTGTTTGTGACACTTATAGGAATAGCCCAACGGATTGATTGGAAAGAATAACTTTGAGGTGGTTTCGTACCCTACCATAATCTCTTCGTTTGTTCTCCGCTATTAGTGACTTTGGAGTGACTCTTTGTTGCATGTTGAGGGATGGTTATGTGATCCAATTATGTTAGTATTGTTGAGGGAACTTGCACTAGTGAAAGTATGAACCCTAGGCCTTGTTTCAACACATTGCAATACCGTTTATGCTCACTTTTATCATTCATTACCTTGCTGTTTTTATATTTTCAGATTACAATAACTATTATCTACTATCCATATACCACTTGTATCACCATCTCTTCGCCGAACTAGTGCACCTATACAATTTACTATTGTATTGGGTGTGTTGGGGACACAAGAGACTCTTTGTTATTTGGTTGCAGGGTTGCTTGAGAGAGACCATCTTCATCCTACGCCTCCTACGGATTGATAAACCTTAGGTCATCCACTTGAGGGAAATTTTCTACTGTCCTACAAACCTCTGCACTTGGAGGCCCAACAACGTCTACAAGAAGAAGGTTGTGTAGTAGACATCAAGCTCTTTTCTGGCACCGTTGCCGGGGAGGTGAGTGCTTGAAGGTATATCTTTAGATCTTGCAATCGAGTCTTTTAGTTTCTTGTTTTATCACTAGTTTAGTTTATAAAAGAAAACTATAAAAAAATGGAATTGAGTTTGTCTCATACGCTTCACCTTTTTAATATCTTCCGTAAGTATGATGGAAAGGAAAATTGTGCTCAAGTGCTAGAAGAAGAAATCTATAAAATGTTTGGCACTAAATCTTTGAATGATGAGCATGATTGCAATGTTGTTAGTATGAATTCTTTGAATATCCATGATACTAATGATGATTGCACTAGTGATGATGTCTCCTATAAACATGTCAATTTTTGTGGAGTGCATTGGGTTTGTACGCACCCATCAAATAGGGAAGATAGATATTGAAAGAAGCATAAGTACTTAGAAACTAAATTGTTGCAAGAAAGGCTAGATGAATGTGCTGAAAATTTAAATTATATTGGCCATACTTGTAAGCTTTGCAATGAACATGATCATTTCAATACCCAATGCAAATTGTTTCATGATCGTATCATGTCCCAAAATTGTGATGACTTGATTTCCCTTGCACATCATAATGAACTTAGCTTGCTTATGGGTTACGAAGAAATGAAACATATAACTAATTATCTTCCAGAATTTTCCCGTTATAAACTTCTTTCATTTGATCTAGAGTTAATTTATATGTATTGTGCGGTAAATTGCATTGAAAATCCTTATATTGCCAATTACATAAAGAAAAGAAAACAAATAGAAGATGAAGAGAATACTAATGCAAGGGAAGAGACTTCCCAATATCCTCCTATTATGTCTTATGATGAATCAAGTAACGAGAGGAGCCTTCTATTCAACCAATCTCATTAATAAGGAGCTCCAAAAAGAGGATTGAACCCACACATGATGTGGTGAAGAAGAAGAAAAGAAAAAGGAAGAGAGGTAAAAAGATATCTCCCCCAAATAGTGCTGCTCCTATTACTATTGTGCCTCATGAAAATATAATTGTGGAAGATAATGATACTTCTTATGATCTTCAAAATCTTTTTGGCACTTGCTTGGAAGAATATGATAATTGCTATACTATTGGTGCTATCCATACTATTAATGATGAGAGTGATTATGCTTATGATATGAAAAGGCCCAAGCTTGGGGATGCTATGTTTGATGAAGATGATGTTTTTGAGAATATATTTGCTTCAATTAATTTTTATCCCAAGCTTGGGGATGCTACATTTAATGAAGATGATAATTTTAGTCTCCCAAGTTTTGATATGCAAGTTTATAATGATGATAGCATGCCTCCTACTTATGATGATGATACTTATGCTATAAAAATTAGTGATTATATTTATAAAACTTGTCATTATTATGATTACCCCTTCTCTGAACATTACTCTTTTAATGTGGAAACAATTTACAGTATTCGAGTTTCCTATGATACTCCCACTATTCCGAAGGAGAAGAATTTTGCTTATGTGAAGAGTAAGAAAATTTCTATGCTTGTAGATCATGAAAAGAATGCTTTAGGTGCTGGTTATATTGTTGAATTCATTCATGATGCTACTGAAAATTATTATGAGGGAGGAATATATGCTTGTAGAAATTGCAATAATATCAAGTTTCCTCTCTATGTGCTTAAAATATTGAAGTTATGCTTGTTTTACCTTCCTATGCAAGTTGATTCTTGCTCCCATAAGTTGTTTGCTCACAAAATACCTATGCATAGGAAGTGGGTTAGGCTTAAATGTGCTAGTAATATTCTTCATGATGCTCTCTTTATGTTTCAGTTCTTATCCTTTATGTGAGCATCATTGAAATCATCATGCCTAGCTAGGGGTGTTAAACGATAGCGCTTGTTGGGAGGCAACCCAACTTTATTTTTGTTCCTTGCTTTTTGTTCCTGTTTAGTAATAAATAATTCATCTAGCCTCTGTTTAGATGTGGTTTTAATTAGTGTTTATGCCAAGTAGAACCTTTGGGAAGACTTTGGGAAAGTCTTGTTGATCATGCTGTAAAAAACAGAAACTTTAGCGCTCACGAGAATTGCTGCCATTTTTATTTGGAAAGTGATATTTAGTTAATTATTTTTGAATATGATTAATATATAAATTCCTCAGGTCCAGAAATTTATTTGAGAATTTTATGAGTTCCAGAAGTTTGCGTTAATTACAGATTACTACAGACTGTTCTGTTTTTGACAGATTCTGTTTTCCGTGTGTTGTTTGCTTATCTTAATGAATCTATGGCTAGTAAAATAGTTTATAAACCATAGAGAAGTTGTAATACAGTAGGTTTAACACCAATATAAATAAAGAATGAGTTCATTATAGTAGCTTGAAGTGGTGATTTATTTTCTTATACTAACGGAGCTTACGAGTTTTCTGTTAAGTTTTGTGTTGTGAAGTTTTCAAGTTTTGGGTAAGGATTCAATGGACTATGGAATAAGGAGTGGAAAGAGCCTAAGATTGGGGATTCCCAAGGCACCCCAAGTTAATATTCAAGGACAACCAAAAGCCTAAGCTTGGGGATGCCCCGGAAGGCATCCCCTCTTTCGTCTTCGTTCATCGGTAACTTTACTTGGAGCTATATTTTTATTCGCCACATGATATGTGTTTTGCTTGGAGCGTCATTTTATTTTATTTATATTTGCTTTCTGTTATTTAGAACAATGTTTTGCATCTTTTATTTCAATAAAAGTGGCATTGATAGTCTTTACTATGCCTATTTTAGAAGTCCACATGTTGCTGTTTGAAAACAGAAAGTTTACCGCTGTTGCAATAATTCCCTAGAAAAGTCAGAATGTGATAAAATGTTGAAATATTTTGCATATTAAGCTCTGATAAATTTACTACAGTGGGAATTTTCTTTCATAATTTTTGGAGCTAGGGAAGTATGGATGTTGCTGCATTCTTTACAGACTGTCCTGTTTAGGCAGATTGCTGTTATGTTTGCATTGTTTGGAGCTGTTTGCTTCTTTAATGATTCTATTTGAGGATAGGACTATTAAATATGCAGAGGAATTTAGTATGAAATGTTGAATAATAATTTTAGTGATTTGCTACAGTAGAGTATGATAAGGTTTTTGCAATGGTTTATACTAACTTATCTCACGAGTCCTTGTTGAGTTTTGTGTGGATGAAGCTTTTGAGATTTAGGGAGACCATGATATGAGAGGAATTAAGGAGACACAAAAGCTCAAGCTTGGGGATTCCCAAGGCACCCCAAGATAATATTTCAAGAGGTCTCAAGCGTCTAAGCTTGGGGATTCCCCAGTTGGCATCCCACCTTTCTTCTTCAACAACTATCGGTTAGTATCGGTTGATCCTAAGTTTTTGCTTCTTCACATGATGTTTGCTATTCTTAGATGTAATTTTATTTTGTTTTTATTGCTGTTTGAATAAAATACCAGTATCTTAAATTATTAAATGTTAGAGAGTCTTCACATAGTTGCATAATTATTCGACTACTCATTGATCTTCACTTAAATCTTTCGGAGTAGTTTGTCATTTGCTCAAGTGCTTCACTTATATATTTTAGAGCATGATGGTAGTTTTATTTTGAAGAAATAGATGAACTATCATGCTTCACTTAGATTATTTTGAGAGTCTTGAATAGCATGATAATTTGCTTAAAATCCTAATATCCTAGGTATTCAAGAATAATAAAATTCTCTTATGAGTGTGTTGAATACTATGAGAAGTTTGATACTTGATGACTGTTTTGAGATATGAGGATGGTAATATTAAAGTCATGCTAGTTGAGTAGTTGTGAATTTGAGAGATACTTGTGTTAAAGTTTGTGATTCCCGTAGCATGCACGTATGGTGAACCGTTATGTGATGAAGTCGTAGGATGATTTATTTATTGATTGTCTTCCTTATGAGTGGCAGTCGGGGACGAGCGATGGTCTTTTCCTACCAATCTATCCCCCTAGGAGCATGCGTGTAATACTTTGCTTTGATAACTTGTAGATTTTTGCAATAAGTATATGAGTTCTTTATGACTAATGTTCAGTCCATGGATTATACGCACTCTCACCCTTCCACCTTTGCTAGCCTCTCTAATACCGCGCACTTTTCACCGGTATCATAAACCCACCATATACCTTCCTCAAAACAGCCGCCATACCTACCTATTATGGCATTTCCGTAGCCATTCCGAGATATATTGCCATGCAACTTTCCACCATTCCATTATTATGACACGCTCCACCATTGTCATATTGCTTGCATGATCATGTAGTTGACATTGTATTTGTGGCAAAGCCACCATTCATAAAACTTTCATACTTGTCACTCATGAGTCATTGCACATCCCGGTACACCGCCGGAGGCATTCATATAGAGTCATATCTTGTTCTAAGTATCGAGTTGTAATTCTTGAGTTGTAAGTAAATAAAAGTGTGATGATCACCATTATTAGAGCATTGTCCCAGTGAGGAAAGGATGATGGAGACCATGATTCCCTCACAAGTCGGGATGAGGCTGCGGACCAAAAAAATAAATAAAAGAGGCCAAAGAAGCCCAAATAAAAAAGGCCATAAAAAAGAAAAAGGCCCAATAAAAAATATAAAAAATGAGAGAAAAAAAGAGAAGGGACAATTCTACTACCCTTTTACCACACTTGTGCTTCAAAGTAGCACCATGATCTTCATGATAGAGAGTCTCCTATGTTGTCACTTTCATTTACTAATGGGAATCTTTCATTATAGAACTTGTCTTGTATATTCCAATGATGGGCTTCCTTAAAATGCTCCAGGTCTTCGTGAGCAAGCGAGTTGGATGCACACCCACTAGTTTCTTTTGTTGAGCTTTCATACACTTATAGCTCTAGTGCATCCGTTGCATGGCAATCCCTACTCACTCACATTGATATCTATTGATGGGCATCTCCATACCCCATTGATACGCCTAGTTGATGTGAGACTATCTTCTCCTTTTTGTCTTCTCCACAACCACCATTCTATTCCACTATAGTGCTATATCTATGGCTCACGCTCATGTATTGCGTGAAGATTGAAAAGGTTTGAGAACATCAAAAGTATGAACCAATTGCTTGGCTTGTCATCGGGGTTGTGCATGATTTAAATATTTTGTGTGGTGAAGATAGAGCATAGCGAGACTATATGATTTTGTAGGGATAGCTTTCTTTGGCCATGTTATTTTGAGAGGACATGATTGCTTAGTTAGTATGCTTGAAGTATTATTATTTTTATGTTAATATTAAACTTTTGTCTTGAATCATATGGATCTGAATATTCATGCCACCATTAAGAAGAATTACATTGAAATTATGCCAAGTAGCACTCCGCATGAAAAATTCTGTTTTTATCATTTACCTACTCGAGGACGAGCATGAATTAAGCTTGGGGATGCTGATACGTCTCCAACGTATCTATAATTTTTGATTGCTCCATGCTATATTATCTACTGTTTTGGATGTTTATGGGCTTTATTATACACTTTTATATCATTTTTGGGACTAACCTATTAACCCAGAGCCCAGTGCCAGTTTATGTTTTTACCTTGTTTTAGGGTTTCAAAGAAAAGGAAAATCAAACGGAGTCCAATTGACCTGAAACTTCACGGAACTCATTTTTGGAAGGAAAGAAGCCCAGAAGACTTGAAGTGCACGTAAGGGAAGCTTCAAGGAGGCCACGAGGTAGGGGCGCGCCCTCCACCCTCGTGGGCCCCTCGTGGCCCCCTGACGTACTTCTTATGCCTGTATATCTCCATATACCCTAAAACTTCCAGGGAGCACAACAGATCAGGAGTTCAGTCGCCAGAAGCCTCCGTAGCCACCGAAAGCCAATCTAGACCCGTTCCGGCACCCTGCCGGAGGGGGAATCCCTCTCCGGTAGCCATCTTCATCATCCCGGTGCTCTCCATGACGAGGAGGGAGTAGTTCTCCCTCGGGGCTAAGGGTATGTACCAGTAGCTATGTGTTTGATCTCTCTCTCTCTCTCTCTCTCTCGTGTTCTTGAGGTGTTACGATCTTGATGTATCGCGAGCTTTGCTATTATATTTGGATCCTATGATGTTTCTTCCCCACTCTACTCTCTTGTAATGGATTGAGTTTCCCCTTTGAAGCTATCTTATCGGATTGAGTCTTTAAAGATTTGAGAACACTTGATGTATGTCTTGCCGTGCGTATCTGTGGTGACAATGGGATACCACGTGATTCACTTGATGTATGTTTTGGTGACCAACTTGCGGGTTCCGCCCATGAACCTATGCATAGGGGTTGGCACACGTTTTCATCATGATTCTCCGATAGAAACTTTGGGGCACTGTCGTGGTATTCTCACGAGGGGTGCAAGACGACATATGCCACAAGGTGGCTTCGTGTGAGGGCAAGACTGCTGCTGGAATATCCAGGGACGGGTATGCGAGTAGCACGTGCTAGTTTACCCAAGTTTGGGGCTCTCCGGAGAGATAACACCCCTACTCCTGCATGTGTAAGTATATCTAGTATATCTGGTACAGAGTGCTCCTGGAGCTGTATCTGAGATCAGTGTCAGGTGCATCTGATCTCGTATATGCATATGAGCACAAGTGGGTGCTAGGCCGAATGGATATATGTGTGTGCTAGCTAGCTTGCTTGCTAGCTAGTATGCATGTGTGGAGTGTGTGAGAGTGCCCAGGGAGCCATTGTGGCCGGCCCCATGGATGGATGGTTGCTAGCTATATATAGCATGGGGGTAGCTTACTACCTAAGCTAGGTAGTGGCATGGGGGGCAAGTGGGCATGGGGCACCATGCCCATGTACGTGGCATGCATGCCTCTTTGTCCTTGATGCACTTTATAAAACAGTGCCCAGGGACGGATACACTGTAGATGATGTCATCGCTACTATTCATCAATAGTGTCGGGTATGGCCGTCTCGTTGGTGTCTTGTCGGTGTCGGGTCAGGCTGCAGTCGGTAGCCGGCTGGTTGGCGCAGTCGGCAGCCGGCTGGTCGGCGCAGTGAGCAGCCGACAGCCGGCCGGGCAGAGCAGTCGGACGGGAAGCCGGCAGGAGCGGCCGGGCAGTTGGACTGAGGGGCTTTGCTAGCTCCGATGTCTTGATTTATTGTCTCGCCGTCTTTGGGGTATCTGTGTCCAATTACTCCGACAGTAGCCCCCAAGCCTCCGGGCAACTTGGCAAAGTTGGGCGGAGGTTTTTTGGCGAGTGTTCATGGAAATGATCATGAAAAAGACAAAGTTAGTCCACGTAGATATATCAAATGTTTGCTTCTAGCATTGCAAGTTTTATGCGGAGGGTGCCGACTCGGTTTCGTCTGAGCCCCCTTAATATTTTTCGTGTTCCCTCCGCTTTTTGGCTTGTGCTCTTGCTTGCCGGACAGCCGCTCTGCGGTCTATGGCTGAGAGTGGGCCGCGAAGTGGAGTGGACAGTACTCAGAGTCTGGGAGCAGATTCAACCGAGTAGATACTTGTAAAGGAAATGGCCGGATCGCCCGATCCGTTTTTCTTCCCGGATGTTTTTCGCGTGGGTGGCCTCCAGCGTTCACTCTTGCTAGTAGGACAGCCGCTCTGCGATCTGTGACTAAGAGTGGGCCTTTGATACCGCACACGGTACTAAGCCGTCTGCGGGAACTAACGTCTCAGGCCAAGCGGCCAACCCCCGGGCCAACTCTGGCTGGCATCGGGGCGAACAGTGATGCAACTGTAATGAAATGCGGAGACAGCCCCCGAGCATCGCTCGGGGTTGTCCGCGCTTGCGTGGTGCAAAAATATGCGAGTGAGGAGCTCACATTGGTTTTCGTGTAGCCGAGCCGGAGTTTGCAGAAAACAGCCGGCGCACCCGCTGGGTGCAGCCTTCGAGCCTCCGGTGCTCGAATGGGTCCCGGCCGGTCAGGCTTGACCGGCTAGGCGGCGAGGCATCTTGCAGCGCCCTTTTTTTTATTTTTCTCTTCTGTCGGCTGCTGGCAGCCGGACAAAACTCTTCTCTTGTCTGCAATCTTCCGTGGGGGCGCGCCAGCGCACCCACTAGGTGTAGCCCCCGAGATTCGGGCCGACTGCTGAGCGGTCGGGCTAGATCTTCCGGCAACTACCTTGTCTTCTTCTTCGCGGGGGCGCGTCAGCGCACCCGCTGGGTGTAGCCCCCGAGATTCGGGCCGACTGCTGAGCAGTCGGGCCGGGTCTTCCGGCAACTACTTTGTCCTCTTCTTCGCGGGGGCGCGTCAGCGCACCCGCTGGGTGTAGCCCCCGAGATTCGGGACGACTGCTGAGTAGTCGGGCCGGATCTCCCGGCGACTACTTTGTCTTCTTTTTCTTCTTCAGCCGGCTGGGCGGGCGGACCCCGACACAGTAGTCGGGCGCTTTGCAGCCGGGAAGGTAGCCAGCGGTCGGAGGCACATCTGGTAGTCGGACGCACACCCTTTTTTTCACAGCCGTTGTACTGTGCTGACCTGGCCGGCCTCCCTCTTTTCTCTCTTTTTTTGCCTTTTCTTTTATCAACCGGTAGTAGAATGCACGGGCGCAGTAGCCGACCTAGGCAGCGGTCGGGAGCCGGCCAGCCGGCTGCAACGAGGACGCTGTTAGGCATGCCAGCCGGCCACACAGGCAGATGTGCGTGCATGTGTACCTGGCCACGCACAGCCGGACATGCATGTGCACCTGGCCACGCACAGCCGGACATGCATGTGTACCCGGCCGAGCATGCATGTATGTACCAGGTGAATCCGTACACATTTTTTTTCTTTTTCAGCCGACAGCAGCTCTTGACTTTTCTTTCTCCCCCAGCTGACCTCATGTTTCTTTTTTTTTCACTTGGGAAGCCTACCGCGAGGGCGTCTGCCGGGGCAACGACTGGAGAAGCAGCCAGCCGGCGCGGGTGCACAGAGATCTTCTCGGAAGGCGACGAGCTGGCGTGGGGCGACGCCAGACGGCTCGGGCGCGGAACGGTGCGTTGGCCAGCAAGCGCGGGAGGCAGCAAGCCGGCCAGAACGGTGATGAGGCGCGCGGCAAGGCGTTCCTGGAGGCGAGTAGCCAGAGTGGGAGGGTGGTACGTGGCCAGCCGGATGCGAACGGGGAGCCACCGGGCCGGGATCTGGCGAGGCCGAGAGGACGGCCAGGCGGAGGTCGGGTGCGGGTCGGAGCAGGTGGTCCAGCGAGCGGAGGGCCCGGCTTGGGAAACCCGGTGCGTGCAACAGCCGGAGCGGGGGACCCGACTGGCGCTGGGATGAGCGCGGAGGCGGAAGGGGAGGCCGGCGCGTGGCCCGGAGGCGGAGATGCCGGCAGCGACCGAAGCACGCGAGAGGCGCAGACGCGAGGCTGTGGGGACGGGCGAGCGAAGGCGCATGGGGAGCGGACGAGCAGACGGAGCCGGCCCGCGAGGGCGGCCGGGTGCGGAGGTGGACGCCGGCTGGGAGCGGCAACCCGGCCAACAGGCGCGTGGGAGCCGGCCGGCCGAGCGAGGAGGTGGCCAGATGCGGGCGACGTCGGGGGCGGGATCCGGCAGGCGGCGCAGGAGCCGGCCCTGGCCGAGCGTGCGGAGCGGTGGCAACGCGGCTGGAAAGCGGCGAGCTGGCCACGAAGCGGGCGGGAGCCGGCCGGCCCAGCCATAGCCGGCGCGGGAGCAGGCTGACATGCGGCAGCCGGTCAGCGCAGGCACGGGAGGAGCTGGACGCGGACAGCGCGGATGGTCGGACGCGGCGCGCAGGGCGGCCGGAGTCCTTCAGGCGAGGCGTTGCGGAGGGACGGCCCGCGGAGCAGGCAGGGCCGACCGCGGAGCCGGCGCGATGCGCGGAGTCGGCAGCGGTGACCCAGCCGGTGCGGGACGGTGCGGATGGGCCGACGCGGCGCACAGGGCGGCCGGAGTCCGTCAGGCGAGGCGTTGCGGAGGGACGGCCCGCGGAGCAGGCAGGGCCGAGCGCGGAGCCGGCACGATGCGCGGAGTCGGCAGCGGCGACCCAGCGGTGCGGGACCTGGAGCGAGCCGAACCCGGCCAGGGGCAGAGCGCTGTCGGGGAGCTGGACGCGGTCGTGCTTGGGGAGGGAGGCGGTGTAGTGCTGGCCAGGTGGAGGAGGGGCCGGACCGGGCGGCAGCCGGCTGTTGGCGCAGGTCGGAGCAAGCGAGCGGGCGCGGTGGCCGGCTGGCGGCGAACCGGACGGGCCGGGCACTAAGGAGGCGCAGCCGGCCGTGGCGCGGGCAAAAGCCAGCCAGGCAGTGCGGAAGCCGGCACGAGGCGGCCGGGCTCGTAGGAGCCAGCCGTGACGCGAAGACGGCAGGCTGCGTGAGGGATGGCAGCAACGGCATGGAACAAGGCCCTCGGGCGCGAGTTGGCGGAGGCGTGAAATAGCCAGCGAGGTCAACGGGAGCAGCGGCGGGCTTAGTCTCTGTTGTCTGACTGATGTATGGGTAGAGTATGGGCAATATCTGACTTGTGTATGGCTATGCTTTGACCATGTATGACTTGCATCTAGCTTGCTTGGATAAACAAAATATAGAGCGAAAGTGCGCTTCGGCCGGAGCAAGGCACAACGCGAAGGGGAGCAGACGCGAGCGGCGCGTGGATGGACGCGGCCGGCCGAAACGAAGCATCGCGCGCGGCGAGCGCACGCACGGACGGACGGCCGGCGCTGCGTTGGTGAAGACGAAGATGGCGAAGCCGACGGCGAGGACGCGCCGTCCCGCACGGCCACTCCGGGGGCGGGTCGAAGTCGAGCCCCCGAGCGCTACCGGAGAGACGGCGCGACACCGCGGCGGAGATGACGAAGATGGTCCCGCCCGGACTGCGAAACCAGCAGCAGCGCGGTAGCATAGTACCGCCCACGGTGGGCGCCAAATGTCGTGGTATTCTCACGGGGGGTGCAAGACGACATATGCCACAAGGTGGCTTTGTGTGAGGGCAAGACTGCTGCCGAAATATCCAGGGACGGGTATGCGAGTAGCACACGCTAGTTTACCCAGGTTCGGGGCTCTCCGGAGAGATAACACCCCTACTCCTGCATATCTGAGTATATCTGGTATATCTGGTACAGAGTGCTCCTGGAGCTGTATCTGAGATCAGTGTCAGGTGCATCTGATCTTCTATATGCATATGAGCACAAGTGGGTGCTAGGCCGAATGGATATATGTGTGTGCTAGCTAGCTTGCTTGCTAGCTAGTATGCATGTGTGGAGTGTGCGAGAGTGCCCAGGGAGCCATTGTGGCCGGCCCCATGGATGGATGGTTGCTAGCTATATATAGCATGGGGTAGCTTACTACCTAAGCTAGGTAGTGGCATGGGGGGCAAGTGGGCATGGGGCACCATGGCCATGTACGTGGCATGCATGCCTCTTTGTCCCTGGTGCACTTTATAAAACAATGCCCAAGGACGGATACACTATAGATGATGTCGTCGCTACTATTCATCAATAGTGTCGGGTACGGCCGTCTCGTCGGTGTCTTGTCGGTGTCGGGTCGGGCTGCAGTCGGTAGCCGGCTGGTTGGCGCAGTCGGCAGCCGGCTTGTCAGCGTAGCCAGCAGCCGACAGCCGGCCGGGCAGAGCAGTCGGACGGGAAGCCGACAGGAGCGGCCGGGCAGTCGGACTGAGGGGCTTTGCTAGCCCCGATGTCTTGATTTATTGTCTCGCCGTCTTTGGGGTATCCGTGTCCAATTACTCCGACAGGCACTCTTTGAGGTCCTATGTGTTGGTTGAATAGATGAATCTGAGATTGTGTGATGCATATCGTATAATCATACCCACGGATACTTGAGGTGACATTAGGGTTTTGGTTGATTTGTGTCTTAAGGTGTTATTCTAGTACGAACTCTAGGGCTGTTTGTGACACTTATAGGAATAGCCCAACGGATTGATTGGAAATAATAACTTTGAGGTGGTTTCGTACCCTACCATAATCTCTTCGTTTGTTCTCCGCTATTAGCGACTTTGGAGTGACTTTTTGTTGCATGTTTAGGGATAGTTATGTGATCCAATTATGTTAGTATTGTTGAGGGAACTTGCACTAGTGAAAGTATGAACCCTAGGCCTTGTTTCAACACATTGCAATACCGTTTACGCTCACTTTTATCATTCGTTACCTTGCTGTTTTTATATTTTCAGATTACAAAAACTATTATCTACTATCCATATACCACTTGTATCACCATCTCTTCGCCGAACTAGTGCACCTATACAATTTACTATTGTATTGGATGTGTTGGGGACACAAGAGACTCTTTGTTATTTGGTTGCAGGGTTGCTTGAGAGAGACCATCTTCATCCTACGCCTCCTACGGATTGATAAACCTTAGGTCATCCACTTGAGGGAAATTTGCTACTGTCCTACAAACCTCTGCACTTGGAGGCCCAACAACGTCTACAAGAATAAGGTTGTGTAGTTGACATCACATGCCTGCAATATCAATAAGAGAGGGGATGGCTGCCTATATGTGCATGTGCGTGTGAGAGACGGGTCAGGAGGCATGCATGAACGATGAGGGGGGACGATATGGCTGTGGTAAGCAGACATAACTACATAGGAAGATCAATTGTCCTTTGTCAGAGAAAGGAGAGACATAACTTGTGAGGTACGTCGATCGATGGGGGGATAGTTAAAGTCGACCTAGGTGTATGTTGGGAGATCGATCGGTATACATGCATGTGTGTTAGAAGCAAATGAGGCACGGGGAGAAGGATAGAGAGAGAGGGATGCATCTAGGAGGTGGTGTGAGAGTCATACTATATCTAGGGGGGAGGAGTGTGCGAGTACGAGATCGATGAAAAGAGTGGTGGCAGTTAGGCATGGGCGGTGATAAGAGAAGAGGGGAAGCTTGTGTTTTGTGCTAGGCACACCTGGCTAGAGAGGCATATCGATCGATGTGTGCTGTAAAGAAGGAGCTGGGCCTACACACACCGTGGGTGAACGACCTAAAGTGAAAAGACGAATTTGCACGATGGAGCTAGATAATGCTGAGGGAGGGTGAGAGGGATGCGGGTGTGTGCATGCACGAGAGAAAGTTAGCGCTAGCTACAAAGATAAGAGGATTGTGTGGGTGTAAAAGACGGATAGAGATCATACTTCATTATAAAAAGCGAATTTGGAAATTTGAAGAATTTATCATAGTGTTTTAAACCGGCGCATGTGTGAATATATATAACGGTGATGCACATGGTGTGGTTATGAACATGTTATACTACATATAATATATTTTATCTCTACTCTTATAAAAAACGGAGTTGTTAGTGATGATGTGCCTGCCATCCTGCAATATAGGCCGTCTGATTTATATCTGACAGATAGGAAGGAAACTATGGCAATTTTGAAAAAAGATACCCACACCCCTCTCCATATTTGCAAATTAGGCCTCCCCTTGATCATGTTGATGTTCTGTGGAACGCATGGACATGTTGCTAGTACTACGTATAATATATCGAACATTGATCATAATTTGGGCTAATGTGTGGCTTTTGCTGCTTAGGTCTAAATACTTGTCATAATGTAGGGGGCGGGGCAGTATACTATGTGTGATAAACACGATGTACGTATGGAACATGGTTTAGATTATGAATGTATAGTTAGTACATAAAATGTACTATTATTTGGAGTCAACATCAAGTGTATTCAAAAATAGAATTCGAGTTCATGTAATACACATAGTTCATATCTATCTCTATAGTAATCATGTGGTGTGTTATTAAGGTAATACACGAATGATGGTTGAAGTTGGCAACAATCATGATTCTTATTGCAGCGGTAATATAGACATTTGGAATGCAATAAAATGTTGGTTTGAGTAGGTTACATGCATCATACAGCAAGCGAAAAAATTTAATTGGACATAACATGGATTCATACTCATGATTGTAGATTCTTATTGAAATTGAGAAACGAATTCAAATTCAGTTCGAATTGCAGCGGTTGTATAGACATTTGGAATGCACTAAAATGTTGGTATGAGTAGGTTACATGCATCATACAGCAAAGGAAAAAAATTAATTGGACATAACATGGATTCATACTCCCTCCTTCCATCTATATAGGGCGTAATGCGTTTTTAAGACCGCCTTTGACTATTGACAATATTAATAGTACATGACATGCACAATATGAAAATTATATCATTGAAAGAACCTTTCATAGACGAATTTAACGGTGTGCTTTGTGTAAGTTGCATGTCATATATTATTGCTCTAATATTTGGTCAAAGCTAGCATCGAAAAACACATTAGGCCCTATATAGATGGAAGGAGGGAGTAGCTTTGAATATCTTTTTTATAGTAAAACGAGGCAAGACTCTCTCTTTGTGTGGTGTGAATAGTTTTACTTTTTTTGTTTTCTTTTTGGTTGAGGGAAGTGCGAATTGATTTGGTACGTACAAGTACAATATTACACGTTAGGATTGTCCCTAAAATTCAAATTGCGCCTTGTTGTATCCCGAAAATTCAGATATCGTGCTCCCAAAACTGGCGCCTTCACAACCCGCGCCTTGCTATCCCAAAATTACAACACGCGCGAAAACTCCCTCCAGCTGCCAAATCCGGACACCGAAATCTCCCTTCTAACCCTGAGCCGAAAGGGCCGCTAGTTCAAATCGGTGGGGGGTACTTTTGTAACACACCCTACATTTTGGACAAGCGCGTCCCTAAGTCATGGTTCACCCCTCCCATCGCATCCTTTTTGCCATTCGAAATCCCAGGCCGCCATAACCTCTCCGCTCAAACCGCGAAACCGCACCCTCCTCCGTCCGCCACCTCACCACTGCCCAGCCGGAGCCTCTTCCCCGACGGCGCCGTCCACCGCAACAGCTCGACGTCCCTCGTCCACCTCCCCGGATGAGGATCCCTCGTCCATCTCGTCGTCCCGCCGGTTCAGACGCCCTGTCCTCCACCTCCATGGAGCTGCTCCGACAATCGCCTCGTCTATCACGGCTGCTCCATCCCCACAACGCCACCTTAACCTGCTCCATCCCCACAACGCCACCTTAACCTGCTCCATCGGAACCGCAGCATCCTCACCGACTCCTCGGATGAAGCCGAGGCCTACTCGGCGCCACCAAAGAGGTTGTACACTCATCGCATCGCACCTTCTCCTTAACTCAACCTCCCGGTGCCAACGGTGCTCCATCCCGCACCCCCATGGAGCGGCTACCTTAAAGCCGGTGCCGCGGGCGACATCTCCACGGCAGATCTCCCCCAGTGCGAGGCCCCTTCGGTGGCGGCGTCCATAGCAGCCGGATCTGCTGCTGCTGCTCTGGCTCTCGCTCACTCGCTCGCGCTGCTGCTCTGGCTCTCGATCGCTTGCTCACCCAGCTTCTGCTGCTCCGGATCTCGCTCGCTCGCTCGCTCGCGCTGCTGCTGCTGCTCTCCCCCTCGCTCGTGCTACTGCTCTGCTCCGATTTAGCTACACTTCAGTCGACTGAATCGACTTTTGGGTCAGTCGATTTTTAGGGGGGGGGGGCTCGGTGGAGTTAAGGAAGAACCACCTGCAGCGGGGACGGGGCTCGCCGGAGAGGTACCCCACTATCTATCTTAGGGTTCAGTGTTGGGGGCGGGGGCCTAGAGGGCTGGCCGGGGCGGCGGCGGACCGGCGATGGGGAGTAGTTTCGAGGCGGCGAGTGATACCTCCATTTTGCATCATGCTTTTATATCGATATTTATTGCATTATGGGCTGTTATTACAAATTATGTTACAATACTTATGCATATTCTCTCTTATTTTACAAGGTTTACATGAAGAGGGGGAATGCCGGCAGCTGGAATTCTGGGCTGGAAAAGGAGAAAATATTAGAGACCTATTCTGCACATCTCCAAAAGTCCTGAAACTCCACAGGAGTTATTTTCAGAATATATAAAAAATACTGAGCGAAGAAAGTACCAGAGGGGGGCCACCCACCGCCCACGAGGGTGGGGGCGCGCCCTACCCCCTGGGCATGCCCCCTGCCTCGTGGGCCCCCTGGTGGCCCTCTGATGCCCATCTTTGGCTATATGGAGTCTTTCCTCGAGGGAAAAATCATAAGCAAGCTCACGGGACAAAACTCCGCCGCCACGAGGCGGAACCTTGGCGGGACCAATCTTGGGCTCCGACAGAGCTGTTCTGCTGGGAAAACTTCCCTCCGGGAGGGGGAAATCATCACCAACGATCCTCTCATCCGGAGGGGTCAATCTCCATCAACATATTCACCAGCACCATCTTATCTCCAACCCTAGTTCATCTCTTGTATCCAATCTTTGTATCCAAACCTCAGATTGGTACATGTGGGTTGCTAGTAGTGTTGATTACTGCTTGTAGTTGATGCTAGTTGGTTTATTTTGTGGAAGATCATATGTTCATATCCATTATGCATATTAATACCCCTCTACTTATGAACATGAATATGCTTTGTGTGTAGTTACGTTTGTTCCTGAGGACATGGGAGAAGTCTTGCTATAAGTAGTCATGTGAATTTGGTATTTGTTCGATATTTTAATGAGATGTATGTTGTCTTTCCTCTAGTGGTGTCATGTGAACGTCGACTACATGACACTTCACCATTGTTTGGGCCTAGAGGAGGGCATTGGGAAGTAATAAGTAGATGATGGGTTGCTAGAGTGACATAAGCTTAAACCCTAGTTTATGTGTTGCTTCGTAAGGGGCTGATTTGGATCCATATGTTTCATGCTATGGTTAGGTTTACTTAATACTTCTGTTGTAGTTGCGGATGCTTGCAATAGGGGTTAATCATAAGTGGGATGCTTGTCCAAGTAAGGATAGTACCCAAGTACCGAACGCGAATCATATGAGCGTGATGAAAACTAGCTTGACGATAATTCCCATGTGTCCTCGGGAGCGCTTTCCTGCATATAAGAGTTTGTCCAGGCTTGTACTTTGCTACAAAAAGGATTGGGCCATCTTGCTGCACCTTATTTACTTTCATTACTTGTTGCTCGTTTCAATTTATCTTATCACACAACTATCTGTTACCGATAATTTCAGTGCTTGCAGAGAATACCTTGCTGAAAACCGCTTATCATTTCCTTTTGCTCCTCGTTGGGTTCGACACTCTTACTTATCGAAAAGGCTACGATAGATCCCCTACACTTGTGGGTCATCAAGACTCTTTTCTGGTGCCGTTTCCGGGGAGTGAAGCGCCTTTGGTAGGTGGAATTTGGTAAGGAAAAATTTATATAGTGTGCTAAAATTTACTGTCACTTGTTACTATGGAACATAATCCTTTGATGGGCTTGTTCGGGGTATCTTCACCCCGATCAGTAGAGCAAAGAGTTGCTCCTCAACCTACTGAACCTACTGAAAATGTTTACTTTGAAATCCCTTCGGGTATGATAGAGAAACTGCTAGCTAATCCTTTCACAGGTGATGGAACATTACATCCCGATTTGCACCTAATCTACGTGGATGAAGTTTGTGGATTATTTAAGCTTGCTGGTATGCCCGAGGATGTTAAATAAGAAGGTCTTCCCTTTATCTTTGAAGGGAGAGGCATTGACATGGTTTAGGCTATGGGATGATATGGGATCATGCAACTACAAACGATTGAAATTGGAATTTCATCAGAAGTTTTATCCTATGCATCTTGTTCATCGTGATCGTAATTATATATATAATTTTTGGCCTCACGAAGGAGAAAGCATCGCTCAAGCTTGGAGGAGGCTTAATTCAATGTTATATTCATGCCCCAATCATGAGCTGTTAAAAGAAATGATTATTCAAAAAAATTATGCTCGGCTTTCTCTCAGTAATCTCTCCATGCTTGATACCTCTTGTACTGCTTCTTTTATGATGAAGAATATTGAATTCAAATGGTATTTATTGGAAAGAATTAAACGCAACTCTGAAGATTGGGACCTCGACGAGGGTAAGGAGTTTGGTATAACACCTAAGTTTGATTGTGTTAAATCTTTTATGGATACCGATGCTTTTAGTGAATTTAGCACTAAATATGGACTTGACTCTAAGATAGTAGCTTCTTTCTGTGAATCCGTTGCTGCTCATGTTGATCTCCCTAAGGAGAAGTGGTTTAAATATAATCCTCCCATTGAAGTAAAAGTAGTTTCACCTATTAAAGTTGAAGAAAAGACTATCACTTATAATGATCCTGTTGTTCCCACTGCTTATATTGAAAAACCACCTTTCCCTGTTAGAATAAAGGATCATGCTAAAGCTTCAACTGTGGTCAACAAAAGTAATATTAAGACACCCAAACCCCCTGAGAAAATTAAAGTTGAACCTAATATTGCTATGGTTAAGGATCTCTTGGCCAATAATATTGATGGGCATGTTATTTACTTCTGTGATGAATCTGCTAGAATTGCTAGACCTGATACTCAAAATAAACATAGACCTATTGTAGGCATGCCTGTTATTTCTGTTAAAATAGGAGATCATTGTTATCATGGCTTATGTGATATGGGTGCTAGTGCAAGTGCAATACATCATTTCTTATATAAATAAATTATGCATGATATTGCACCTGCTGAGATAGAGGAAATTGATGTTACAATTAAGCTTGCCAATAGAGATACTATTTCACCAGTTGGGATTGTTAGATATGTTGAAGTCTTATGTGGGAAAGTTAAATATCCTGCTGATTTTCTTGTTCTTGGTTCCCCAGAAGATGAATTTTGTCCCATTATATTTGGTAGACCCTTATTGAATACCGTTAATGCTAAGATAGACTGCAATAAGGATGTTGTTTCTATTGGCTTAGGGGATATGTCTCATAAGTTTAATTTTGCTAAATTTCGTAGACAACCCCATGATAAAGAATTGCCTAGTAAAGATGAAATTATTGGTCTTGCTTATATTGCCGTGCCTCCTACTAATCCTTTAGAACAATATTTGCTAGACCATGAAAATGATATGTTTATGAATCAAAGAAGGGAAATATATGAAGTATTCTTTAAACAGGGACCTATTTTGAAACACAACTTTCCTGTTCAAATCCTAGGGGATCCTCCTCCACCTAAGGGTGATCCCGTGTTTGAACTTAAACCTTTACCTGATAATCTTAAATATGCATATCTTGATGAGAAAGAGATATATCCTGTTATTATTAGTGCTAACCTTTCAGAGCATGAACAAAAGAAATTATTGAAAACTCTAAAGAAGCACCGTGCTGCTATTGGATATACTCTTGATGATCTTAAGGGCATTAGTCCCACTCTATGTCAGCACAAAATAAAATTGGAGAAAGACGCGAAACCGGTTGTTGATCACCAACGACGGTTAAATCCTAAGATGAAAGAAGTGGTGAGAAAAGAAATACTAAAGCTTCTGGAGGCAGGTATAATTTATCCCGTTGCTGATAGTCAGTGGGTAAGCCATGTCCATTGTGTCCCTAAGAAGGGAGGTATTACTGTTGTTCCTAATGATAAAGATGAATTGATCCCACAAAGAATTGTTACAGGTTATAGAATGGTAATTTGATTTCCATAAACTAAATAAAGCTACTAAAAAGGATCACTACCCTTTACCCTTTATTGATCAAATGCTAGAAAGATTGTCCAAACATACACATTTTTGCTTTCTAAATGGTTATTTTGGTTTCTCTCAAATACCTGTGTCAAAAGAGGATCAAGAAAAGACAACTTTTGCTTGCCCTTTCGGTACCTTTGCTTATAGACGTATGCCTTTTGGTTCATGTAATGCACCTGCTACCTTTCAAAGATGTATGACTGCTATATTCTCTGACTTTTGAGAAAAGATTGTTGAGGTTTTCATGGATGATTTGTTTGTTTATGGGACTTCTTTTGATGATTGCTTAAGCAATCTTGATCGAGTTTTGCAGAGATGTGAAGAAACCAATCTTGTTTTGAATTGGGAGAAGTGCCACTTTATGGTTAATGAAGGTATTGTCTTGGGGCATAAAATTTCTGAAAGAGGTATTGAAGTGGATAAAGCTAAAGTTGATGCTATTGAAAAGATGCCATGTCCCAAGGACATTAAAGGTATAAGAAGTTTCCTTGGTCATGCCGGTTTTTATAGGAGGTTCATTAAGGACTTTTATAAAATTTCCAGGCCTCTGACTAATCTCTTACAAAAAGATGTTCCTTTTGTCTTTGATGATGACTGTGTAGAAGCATTTGGAGTACTTAAGAAAGCTTTGGTTTCTGCACCTATTGTTCAACCTCCTGATTGGAATTTACCATTTGAAATTATGTGTGATGCTAGTGATTATGCTATAGGGGCTGTTCTAGGACAAAGAGTTGATAAGAAATTAAATGTTATACAATATGCGAGTAAAACTCTAGACAGTCCCCAGAGAAATTATGCTACTACTGAAAAAATAATTTTTAGCAGTTGTATTTGCTTGTGATAAGTTCAGACCTTATATTGTTGATTCCAAAGTAACTGTTCACATTGATCATGCTGCTATTAAATATCTTATAGAAAAGAAAGATGATAAACCTAGACTTTTTAGATGGGTTCTCCTACTACAAGAATTTGATTTACATATTATTGATAGAAAGGGAGCTGAGAACCCCGTTGCAGACAACTTGTCTAGGTTAGAGAATGTTCTTGATGACCCACTACCTATTGATGATAGCTTTCCTGATGAACAATTAGCTGTCATAAATGCTTCTCGTACTGCTCCTTGGTATGCTGATTATGCTAATTATATTGTTGCTAAGTTTATACCACCTAGTTTCACATACCAGCAAAAGAAAAAGTTCTTCTATGATTTAAGACATTACTTTTGGGATGACCCACATCTTTGTAAAGAAGGAGTAGATGGTGTTATTAGACGTTGTGTACCTGAGCATGAACAGGAACAGATCCTAGGCAAGTGTTACTCTGAGGCTTATGGAGGACACCATGCTGGAGACAGAACTGCACATAAGGTACTGCAATCCGGTTTTTACTGTCCTACTCTCTTTAAGGATGCCCGTAAGTTTGTATTGTCCTGTGATGAATGACAAATAATTGGTAATATTAGTAGACGTCAGGAAATGTCTATGAATTATTCACTTGTTATTGAACCATTTGATGTTTCGGGCTTTGTTTATATGGGACCGTTTCCTTCCTCTAATGGATACACACATATTTTAGTTGTTGTTGATTACGTTACTAAGTGGGTAGAAGCTATTCCAACTAGTAGTGCTGATCATAACACCTCTATTAAGATGCTTAAAGAAGTTATTTTTCTGAGGTTTGGAGTCCCTAGATACTTAATGACTGATGGTGGTTCACATTTTATTCATGGTGCCTTTCGTAAAATGCTTTCTAAGTATGATGTTAATCATAGAATTGCCTCTCCTTATCACCCACAGTCTAGTGGCCAAGTAGAATTAAGTAATAGAGAGCTTAAATTAATTTTGCAAAAGACTGTTAATAGATCTAGAAAGAATTGGTCCAAGAAACTTGATGATGCATTATGGGATTATAGAACTGCATACAAAAATCCTATGGGCATGTCTCCGTATAAAATGGTTTATGGTAAAGCATGTCACTTACCTCTTGAACTAGAACATAAGGCATATTGGGCCATTAAAGAGCTCAATTATGATTTCAAACTTACCGGTGAGAAGAGGCTTTTTGACATTAGCTCACTTGATGAATGGAGAACCCAGGCCTATGAAAATGCCAAGCTGTTTAAAGAAAAAGTTAAAAGATGGCATGATAAAAGGATACAAAAGCGTAAGTTTAATGTAGGTGATTATGTATTGCTATACAACTCTCGTTTGAGATTTTTTGCAGGCAAACTCCTCTCTAAATGGGAAAGTCCTTACGTCATCGAGGAGGTCTATCATTCCGGTGCCATAAAAATCAACAACTTTGTCGGGGGTTGGGTGCGACATATGCCAAAGGATGGCTTATCATGGTGGGAGCGAGTAGAACGTCGCCGGTGCCTGGAAGCGGGATGAGGCGTAGACACGAACGCCGGCGTACTTTACCCAGGTTCGGGGCTCTCCTAGGAGATAACACCCCTAGTCCTACTCTGCGGGGTCTCCGCATGATAACTAAGATGTAAGTGGTACAATGGTGCTCCTCGAGCTGTTCGCTAGAGGTGGAAGAAGGCAGGCTCACTCCCTCCTCCTCTAGGTATGAGTCTAGTCCTAACAGGGTCCAACCCTTTGCATGGGTGCCCTGGGGGGTTTGTATAGGCCTACCCCCAGGGGTACAATGGTAATCTGGCTGGGCGTAGGGCCCGGTCGTCATTCTCTCTGGTCGTCGGCTTCTTGGCCGAGAGCTGGGGCCGGCCGCCTGGTGGGCCCCGCCGCCTGGTCTGGTACGGAGCCGACAAGCCACTCCCGCCGCTTGTGGGTCTGGCTGGCTGCTGATCATTGTAGCCATAATGCTAATGGCACAGGCTTGGTCGGGGAAGCGTGGCTACAGTCCCGCCGCCTGGTGGCCGATCACTGTCGCCACTCAGTGTCTTGTCTGGTTGATGGCGTATGGGGCCCGAGGGAGGGATCAGCCGCCTGCTGGTAGCTAGTTCCTCCAAGGTCCGGCTGCCTCGGCCTCCTCCGTCTTCAGGGCTCTGGCTGCCAGATAGGGCCCGTCGTCTGCAAGTCGTACCTGACAGGCCTTCGTGGGAACAGGACTCCGCCTGTCAGGTATGACGTATGGGGGGAGAGCCAACAGTGCCGCGTCGTGCGGGGATCTCTGCCTGTATAGGGCACTGTGGCCACGCCCATCCCTGGATCCGGGGGGAAGGCTTGCACTGTAGCCGTACCCTGTCTTGTCTTCTTAATGGGGGCGCAAACTTTGAGGGCACCATGGGCCGACTGCTAGGAGCCGGCCTCTCTGGAGGCCGCCTGCTAGGAGTCGACCCATCTTGAAGCCGCCTCCTGAGCATGGTCGTCTTCTTGCAGTCGGCCATTCAGCCAGCCGGCCACCAGAAGGCGGCGCTTCATCTTGCCGTCTCGAGGGGCGCAGCCGGCCCCGATGTTTTGAAAGGCTCAGGGGCTCAGGTTGGGCTACCCGTGGCCCATTACTCCGACAGTAGTCCCCGAAGCTGGTGAGGGGCCACGGTTGAGGAGCCGGGCAGCCTCAACAGTTTCCTCCTCTGGGATTTTGAATGTGTTGGTGGGAATCAGGCGGCGAGCTTGATAAGCTTCTCTGCCGGCCGTCTGTTGCGGGCATGCCACCTGGCGCTGGCTGGCCGGGTCGGCCTGCCAGCCCACGTGCATGACGGGACGAGACCGCAGGCCGGGCCCACCACCACCGGGCCTCGGGCAGCGAGCGGATCCGCGGTGGCCGAGGTAGGCGGTTGGGCTTCTCCGTGGAGTTAAGGCACGTGTAGGATCGAAAGTATGTCTAGAGGGGGGGTGATTAGACTACTTGACCAAATAAAAGCTTAACCTTTTCCCAATTTTAGTTCTTGGCAGATTTTAGCTATTGTAGGACAAGTCAAGAAATCATCACACAATTCAAGCAAGCATGCAAAGAGTATATTGGCAGCGGAATGTAAAGCATGCAACTTGCAAGAATGTAAGGGAAAGGGTTTGGAGAATTCAAACACAATTGGAGGCACGGATGTTTTTCCCGTGGTTCAGATAGGTGGTGCTATCCTACATCCACGTTGATGGAGACTTCAACCCACAAAGGGTAACGGTTGCGCGAGTCCACACAGGGCTCCACCCACAAAGGGTAACGGTTGCGCGAGTCCACAAAGGGCTCCACCCACGAAGGGTCCACGAAGAAGCAACCACCCACAAAGGGTCCACGAAGAAGCAACCTTGTCTATCCCACCATGGCCATCGCCCACACAGGACTTGCCTCCCTAGCGGTAGATCTTCACGAAGTAGGCGATCTCCTTGCCCTTACAAACTCCTTGGTTCAACTCCACAATCTTGTCGGAGGCTCCCAAGTGACACCTAGCCAATCTAGGAGACACCACTCTCCAAGAAGTAACAAATGGTGTGTAGGTAATGAACTCCTTGCTCTTGTGCTTCAAATGATAGTCTTCCCAACACTCAACTCTCTCTCGTAGGATTTGGATTTGGTGGAAAGAAGATCTGAGTGGAAAGCAACTTGGGAAGGCTAGAGATCAAGATTCATATGATAGGAATGGAATATCTTGGTCTCAACACATGAGTAGGTGGTTCTCTCTCAGAACATATGAGTTGGAATTGTGTATGCGTTCTGATTGCTCTCTCCACGAATGTAGAGGAGGTGGAGGGGTATATATAGCCTCCACACAAAATCCAACCGTTACACACAGTTTTCCAATCTTGGTGGGACCGAATCAACAAACTCGGTCGGACCGGAAAGGTAAACCTAGTGACCGTTAGAGATTTTCGGTGGGACTGACATGCAACTCGGTAGGACCGATATGGTTAGGGTTTGGGCATAACTTAATCTCGGTGAGACCGATTACACAAACTCGGTGGGACCGAATTTGGTAATTAGCTAACCAAAGAGTTGGTCAGGCAAACTCGGTGGGACCGATTTGCTCTTTCGGTGAGACCGAAAAGTTACAAAAAGGAAACACTGAATTTACATTGCAATCTCGGTGGGACCGATTCGCTCTTTCGGTGAGACCGAAAAGTTACGAAAGGGAAACAGAGAGTTTGCAACCCCATCTCGGTGAGACCGAGATCCCTATCGGTAGAACCGATTTGCTAGGGTTCGGCAGTGGCTTATGACAAATGAAACTCGGTGGTGCCGGATAGGAAGAATCGGTAGGACCGAGTTTGGCTTAGGGTTTTGGTCATATGTGGATATGGGAAAGTAGTTGAGGGTTTTGGAGCATATCACTAAGCACATGAAGCAAGAGGCTCATTAAGCAACACCTCATCCCTCCTTGATAGTATTGGATTTTCCTAAAGACTCAATGTGATCTTGGATCACTAAAATGTAAAATGAAGAGTCTTGAGCTTTTGAGCTTGAGCCAATCCTTTGTCCTTAGCATTTTGAGGGTTCCACTTTCACATCCATGCCATGCCAATCATTGAGCTTTCCTGAAATAATCATCTTGGAATAGCATTAGCTCAATGAGCTATATGTTGTTATGAATTACCAAAACCACCTAGCGATAGTTGCACTTTCAATCTCCCCCTTTTTGGTAATTGATGACAACATATAGATCAAAGCTTCGACAAATGATAATAAGCATGAAATATATCGTCGCTTTGAGAAGTATGTGACAAGTAAGAGCTCCCCCTAAATTTGTGCATATTTAAAATTTGCTTTGGACTGCAAATGCACAAAGAGTTAGAGTCATGGGTTCCTCTTCCATGTCACATACATCTTGGTGGAGCGCTTAAAATGATAAGAATGAAATACATGCACTCATCACCAAGAATAGTGAATGATCACATAAGATAGATAAGATAATAGCATTCATCAAGCATTAAGTGTAGCTTATGATCAAACACATGATCATCAATGTCTCACAAATAATGACGTAGTATTTCAAGCACTCAAAAGCAAACAAAGTTCGAAAAACCACCAAATAAAGCAAGAGAGAAAAAGGCAACACTCTCTCTCTCGAAGCCTATGATCTATACATTTTTCTCCCCCTTTGGCAACAAGTTACCAAAAAGTTCCTAGAAAATGCATAGTACTAGATCGACGCTCAGGCTTGATCTTCAGGTGGTGGTGGAGTCCGGATCACTCCAAGGACGAAGGCTTCTGTAGACGCTAAAGTAGACGCTGGAGTTGGAGCTGAAGTAGATGCTGGAGCTGGTGGAACTGAGGTTGTGGCTGGAGCTGAGGCAGTTGCTCTTGTGTCAGGAACTGGCACTGCAGACGACCTCGGACCTCTTGGCACTCTGGCAAAGGCATCAGTTGTAGTCCTGCCTCTCCTCTCCTGCATGTCACCTTGGAGCTGCTCCACTGCAGTCTGAATCTCTGTTACCTTGACATCCAAGTCATAGAACTTTTGTTCCATGATTCTCTCTAGGCTTGCCTGGTTCTGAGTTAGGGTGGCTAGTCCTTTCTCAATCCGCAGGGTGGATGCAATTAGGTAACCAAGCTGCTCTTGTTTGGTTTTCAAGAAGTACTCAGATGCCTCCTCTTGAGTTGGCATCTTGGCAGCTTTCTCCTTTCTTGCCTTCTCCTTCTTTGCTTGTGCTTGGGCAGACGATGGCTCATTCTCAGTCATGACAACTTGATTGTCCTCAAAATCTGGACGGATGGGCAGGTGTTCCTTGTCCAATAAATATATGCCCATGCCCATCTTAGAGTTGATGAGCTCCTGAATCTGAGGGGCATATCCACAGCTCCTCTTCTGATCTGCTGCAGTCCTCTTGATAGTTTCTACGATGAGGCTCATGACCTTGAACTTCTGTGGCACATCAAAGACATGAAGCAAGTTGATTGCATGGCCTCTGATCATCTTGTGATCTCCAGACTTGGGCAAGAGAGTGTGCCTCAATATCCAATTTATAGTTGGCAGCCCTGACAGAAGGTAATGCACAGACCCAAATTTGAAGGTGTCAAGAGCTTCATTGGGAATTTCCTTGTACATGTTGGACATTGAGTTATGATCCATCTTTTTCTTGGCATAAATGTCCAAGTCATCTGCTTGCTCCTCTGGGGCATTGATCAACTTTGCCCATTCCTCAACAGTAGATTGGTACCTCGTACCTTCAGACATCCAAGTGATCCTTCCATCTGGATAAAAATGTGCCGTGGAGTAGAATTGCATAATGAGCTCCTCGTTCCACTTTGTGAGCTTCTGCCCAACAAAGTCCGCAACTCCACAAGCACTAAAGCTGTCATACACTCCAGGGTAGTGTTCCTCATTGTCCTTGATGTATTGCCAGTCAACCCATCTCATATCACAGACTATTGGCTTCCTATCAAGCAGCACTGTCTCATAGAAATCTTACTGCTCCTTGGTGTGAAATCTGTAGTCCACAGCAGTCGTCCTCTTTGAAGCATACGGGTCTGCTTCTCTCCACTTCCTCAACCCTGAGTCTCTCCTGAGCTTCATATCCTCAGCCACAGGATGAGCATCGTTGTGGTCTGGGATCTTGGGCTTGAGCTTTCTAAGAACTTGCTCTTCATCCTCTTCTTCAGCAACAGTCTCAGGCACTGGGGCCTTGTTCTTCTCAGCTGCAGGTATGTTCCTTGTATTCCTCTTTGGTTTTGGCTTGGAGGCAGCTTTGGGTGCTTCTTAGGGCTTAGATGCAGCAGCCCCTGATTTGATAGCATCACCCATCATCTTGGGTGCCTTAGGTGCTGGTGCAGCTACCTCTTCTTCCTCTTCCTCTTCCATGATGGAAGCCTTTCCAAGCACTCTGGCCACGGTCTTCTTGACCCTTTCCTTCCTCTTCTTGCCTTCAGCAGCAACTGGCTCTTTGGGTGTAGGCTTTTCAGTTGAATCTCTTGCCTTTGACATGGGCTGCCTGCCTGCTGGCCTTTTGATTTTCAAACCTGGCTTTGTGCCTTGAGCTGGCTCAACTCTCTTTGATGTGGCCTCTTCCTCTGCCACATAATCTTCATCTTCAGAATCAGAAGTTCTCTTCTTCCTCTGTCTGGTGGCAGCTTTTGGCAAATTGCTAGGAGTACTCCTGCTGCCATCATCTGAAGAACTTGAGGGCTAGTGCCCTCACTCATCTGCACCTGCTCTTCTGACATGTTCTGGCTGTCACTCTGGTCTGACATGATGAACAAGCTGACTGCTGACCCTGTGAACAGATTATAGATGAGGTAGAATAGATGAGCATCACAAAATGCAGAGATTTTTGCAAAAGAATGATCCAAAAACTTAGTTTTAGTTTCCCACTGAAATCATCTCGGATCTACCGATTTTTA
Source organism: Triticum urartu (assembly GCF_003073215.2). NCBI lineage: Eukaryota > Viridiplantae > Streptophyta > Magnoliopsida > Poales > Poaceae > Triticum > Triticum urartu. The sequence continues at coordinate 581,155,367 of NC_053023.1, read as the reverse complement.
AACTCGGTGATACCGAAGCAGTTTTGGCACCTAAACTAGTGAACTCGGTCAGACCGAGTCACAGTTCGGTGGCACCGAGACTGCTAGGGTTTCACAGAGTTCCAAAATCGGTCATACCGATAAGTAATTCTCGGTCAGACCGAGTCTCACTTGTGCAATGGCATAAGCCAAATCGGTGGGACCGAGTTTTTCAACTCGGTGGGTCCGAGATGGTTTCGGCGGAAACCTAACCCTAAAATTTTTGAATCAAACCTAATCTACGAGCGTATTGACTGGATAGGAGTGTTTCAATTGTGGCAAGAATCATGATGATCACAATGTGCTAAGAATCGGATTGGAGAATAGCACAAAGATCGAGTCCATACCCTAGTTCGGCGGAGACTCGCTACGGCGGCAACGGCGGGGCAGAATTCCTGTTGACGGCGACGGAGACCAGCGACTGGAGGCGGTTGGCGGTGAGAAGACGATCCGGAGACCACGTTGGCAGAGCAGGCTATCGCGCGGGCGAAGGGGTTCGGAGAAATTTCAAAATTTTGCCCGTGACTATATATAGCCCGACCCTGTCGGTGTGACCGAGTGGAACAACTCGGTGGCACCGAGATTCATAACTGTAAGCAGTTACTGAAACTCGGTGTGACCGAAAAGTTCAAATCGGTTGCATCGAGATCGAAAACCTAGATCAACTTAATGATCTCGGTAGGACCGAAAGTGGGGTATCGGTCAGACCGAGAATCATAAAGAGATTTTGGAAGTTTAAGTCTATGACGAATCGGGGACTCCGAGCGCTCCTCACACAGAGTGGTTCGAATTTGACTTGATCAAATTTTGTGATGTAGCATGAAAAGAGTTTGAGACGAGAAAATCATAGATAGCTAGAGGAGGTTCTTAGGCATTCTTGTCCATCCACTTGGCAAAAAGAAATAAAACCGAACAATCAAAATAACAAGTGGATGTCCTCGAATGAGTAAAATATGCAACCAGCATGCTCACACAATAAGATGGCAAATGAAATATGTGACAAGGCATGCACAACCAATTCTAGCATCTATCAAGAAATTTGCGATGACTAGGTCATCTATATATGAGTATATTGACTTAGGAGTCAAGTGAGAACACTTGATCATAGGTCATACTCATCGTTTAAGCTCAAGTGGGGTTACCACTTTTACATAAAGCATTGTTGTGTTCACATCTTTAGAGTTGCTTTAGCTCAAGTCTTAGAGTAAAGCTCCCCCTAGATGTGATATCCCCCCTAAGAGGGATGAACTAACCTTGGGTTTTGTCGATGATGACTTCATGTAGATGTTGAAGATGTGGACGCTCAATGTTGATGTAGATCACTTGGAGCTATCCATTTGAGTGAATTGCACTTTCAATACCTACATGGGTTAGTCCCACAAGGAAAAAACAAGGATATCCATAGACATAGAGTGATGCACACACAAGATGATGTCCATGAAAACTTTTAGGTTACCTTGTCCCTTGTCTTACCAACAAGAGGGTTTGTGACTCCTTGAACTAGTGCAAGATGTGGAAGTTGATTGCACTTGTTCTTGCCAAAATAATAAGAGTGAAGTATGTTGGCGGAGTCACCCTCAAGAACTCTCTAGTTCTTCTTCTTTTGGATCCACACCATCTTGATGGGAATCCTTGGAGTTGTAGTCATACTTGATGAAGTGGAACTTGAAGTAGTCTTGGGAATCCACTTGACTAAGGTCTTAGGAGCTTCTTCAAATGCATCAATTTCCTCTTGAAACTTGTCCTTGCCTTTTTGCTTGTAGTCTTGTGGTGGAAGATCATCTTGAGCTTGTGTCCCCTTGAAAGAAGTATCATACTTCTCTTGTTGAGGAACAAACTTTGTCTTGGGGTATTGATCTTCTTCCACTCAACTCCATTGGCATTGAACTTTCGTTCAAAACCAACACCTTGATTCTTCCAGTGCATTCCTTGCTTGCGCACAATTTCCTCGAATTGCTTACTCCCGGCAAGGCTTTTGTACACTCCTTTCTCTATAATTCCCTTCAATAAACTATTTTCTTGCTCAAGTGTAACTTGGCTAAGAGAATCATTAGTGGAATTAATAGAACTACTAGAAGCAACAATATTGGATTTAGCATGATCATTGTTACTGCTAGAGGAAGAATCTTTCTTGTTCTTGTTACTAGACTTGACTTGAGGCATGTAAGTGGATAAGAGTAAACGCTTGGAAATGTGAGAAGAACTTTTCTTGTGGAGATCATCATTGATTGCTTTTAAGAACTCATGCTCTTGCTCAAGATTGAGCTTTTCAAAGCGTAATTTCTCATGAGCTCTTAAAAGTTCTCAATGATCTTCGAAGATAGTTTCATGAGCTAACTTAAGAGTGTTTAATTCTTTAGTTAGAGCCTCAATCTTCTCCTTATCATTGTCATTCGTTTTATCTTGATTAGCATGATTAATTGGTCTTTCATCATAGTATTCATCACTAGAGTTGTCAACAAGCAAATCATCACCTAACAAGTCATCTTCATCACTATTGAAATCAACATACTAGGGATGTGTTACCTTAGGACCTTTGGACATGAAGCATCTTCCAACTCCTTCATTTGGTGAGTCAAATATGTCGTAGGAGTTGGTTGACACAAGTGCTAGATCGGCAACACCTTCATCTTGAGTATCTTCGGAGTCGGAGTGATAACTTCTCTCGGAGTGGCTGTCGGAGTCGGAGCCGGATACCCATTCACCAACATGAGCTTGATGTCTTCGTCTTGTGTAGCTCCTTGATGATTTTTCCTTCCTTTCTGAATCCTTGCTTCTCCGTGAGTATCTTTGTCGGGTGGTAGGTGCGACATATGCCAACGGGTGGCTTATCATTGTGGGAGCCAGTAAGACATCGCCGGTGCCTGGAAACGGGATAAGGCAAAGACATGCACGCCGGCGGATCTTACCCAGCTTCGGGGCTCTCCGTGGAGATAACACCCCTACTGCTGCTCTGCGGGGTCTCCGCATGATCACTAGATGAACATGTAACTACACAATGCTCCTTGAGCGGTTTGGTGGGAGGAGGTAGAAGGGCACGGCTAGCCTGCTTCCTCTCCTTCTGTGGTGTCTAAGACTAGCAGGGGGTCGAACCCTTTGCATGGGTGCCCCGGGGGGTTTATCTAGGCCTACCCCCCGGGGGTACAATGGTAATCCGACTGGGTGCGGGGCCCAGCCGTCTGTGACCGCGCTCGCCGGCTTCCGCGCCGACCGCTGGCGCCCGCCGGCTGGTGGGTCCCGCCGGCTACCAACTCCTTGGCAACAGACAGGCCCCACTGCCAAGGGTCTTGTCGATGGCTGGTTACTGTTGCCTCATCCTGATGACGAGGGCTTCGTCGAGGTAGGCGTGGCTACAGTGCTGCCGTCCGGCGGGCGATTACTGTAGCCTTACCGCGTCTTGTCTCCCTAATGGAGCGTCTTCTTCGAGAGGGGAAGCGAGCCGGCTGCGGGGTGCCGGCCCCGTCTCGGGCCGACTGGAGGAGGCCAGGCCGCCTTCGGGCCGACTAGGGGAGGCCAGGCCACCTTCGGGTGTCTCTCTGCACGAAGGGGCCCACCGCCTGTGGGCCGTACTGGTAGCCCGTCGTGGATGACATCAGGGTCAACATGGCAACAGTGCCGCGCCGGACGGGTCATGGCCACTCCGTACGGCGCACTGTGCCAGGCGTGCTCCGGGATTCGGGGGTGGCAGGCTTTACTGTAGCCACGCCCTATCTCATCGCCGCTAGGTGTATGCAAACTTTGAGGGTACGGTCTCGACCGCTTTATGGGAGCCGGCCTCTTGGAGCCGGCCTCCTCATGGCCGGCTTCTTGGAGCCGGCATCTTGGAGCCGGCTTCTTCGAGTCGGCCTCCCATGGTTTTCTTCATGAGGGGAAAAGTCGGGCCGCCTTCTTCGAGCTGGCCTGGGTGGCAGCTAGCACGGGGGAGGCGTCTCCATGTCTTGGATTCTTGAGAGCAGGACGGGCTCGTGATTTCTTCAGAAGGGCCAGGGGAAGCCGGCTAGGCTACCCATGGCTATTTCCTCTAACAATCTTCGTTCATAACGATCATCTCTACTCCTTCTCTCTCTTGGTGGTGATTCTTTGCTTCTTATTTTTTGGAGAATCTTCTCTTCTCTTGTAGGGAGCCGTACACTCATTGGAATAGTGTCCGGGTCTTCCACAACTGTAGCAGTTTCGCTCTCGACTAGAAGATCTTTTGTCATTGTAGGATCTTGACTTGAAGCTTCTATCTTTGCTTCTACTCTTGTAGAACTTGTTGAAGTTCTTCACCATTAAGCTCAATTCTTCATTGAAGTCTTGTTTCTCACTTGATGATGTGGGGGCTTCACATGAGGCTTTATAGGCACCACTTGACTTGTTGTGAAGTTCCTCTTTATCCTTGAGTGACATCTCGTGAGCAACAATTCTTCCAATCACCTCCGTTGGCTTGTGATCTTTGTAATTGGGCATCATTTGGATCAATGTGCACACGGTATCATATTTTCCATCCAAGGCTCTTAGGATCTTCTTGATGATGAATCTATCAGTCATCTCTTCACTTCCTAAGCCGGCAATCTCATTTGTGATGAGAGCAAGCCTAGAGTACATTTCAGCGACACATTCACCATCCTTCATCTTGAACTTGTCAAGTTGACTTTGAAGCACATCCAACTTGGATTCCTTGACGGAGTCGGTACCTTCGTGCATATCAATCAAAGTGTCCCAAATTTCCTTTGCATTCTCAAGACGGCTGATTTTGTTGAATTCTTCGGGGCACAATCCGTTGAAGAGAATATCACAAGCTTGGGCATTGTATTGCAACATCTTCAACTCATCCGCGATAGCTTCACGGTTTGGTTCTTTCCCATCAAAGAAGTCACCTTGCAAACCAACACACACAATAGCCCAAACGGCGGGGTTATGTCCAAGAATATGCATTTTCATTTTATGCTTCAAACTAGCGAAATTAGTACCATCAAAGTAAGGACTACGGTGATAATTTCCCTCGCTAGACGCCATACTCTCCTAGGTTATGAAACCAAGGCTATGACTACCAAAAGCTATGGAGATCAAAGCAAATGGAGACCGAAGCTCTGATACCACTTGTAGGATCGAAAGTATGTCTAGAGGGGGGGTGATTAGACTACTTGACCAAATAAAAGCTTAACCTTTTCCCAATTTTAGTTCTTGGCAGATTTTAGCTATTGTAGGACAAGTCAAGCAATCATCACACAATTCAAGAAAGCATGCAAAGAGTATATTGGCAGCGGAATGTAAAGCATGCAACTTGCAAGAATGTAAGGGGAAGGGTTTGGAGAATTGAAACGCAATTTGAGACACGGATGTTTTTCCCGTGGTTCGGATAGGTGGTGCTATCCTACATCCACGTTGATGGAGACTTCAACCCACAAAGGGTAACGGTTGCGCGAGTCCACACAGGGCTCCACCCACAAAGGGTAACGGTTGCGCGAGTCCACACAGGGCTCCACCCACGAAGGGTCCACGAAGAAGCAACCACCCACAAAGGGTCCACGAAGAAGCAACCTTGTCTATCCCACCATGGCCATCGCCCACACAGGACTTGCCTCACTAGCGGTAGATCTTCACGAAGTAGGCGATCTCCTTGCCCTTACAAAATCCTTGGTTCAACTCCACAATCTTGTCGGAGGCTCCCAAGTGACACCTAGCCAATCTAGGAGACACCACTCTCCAAGAAGTAACAAATGGTGTGTAGGTAATGAACTCCTTGCTCTTGTGCTTCAAATGATAGTCTCCCCAACACTCAACTCTCTCTCATAGGATTTGGATTTTGTGGAAAGAAGATTTGAGTGGAAAGCAACTTGGGGAAGGCTAGAGATCAAGATTCATATGGTAGGAATGGAATATCTTGGTCTCAACACATGAGTAGGTGGTTCTCTCTCAGAACATATGAGTTGGAATTGTGTATGTGTTCTGATGGCTCTCTCCACGAATGAAGAGGAGGTGGAGGGGTATATATAGCCTCCACACAAAATCCAACCGTTACACACAGTTTTCCAATCTCGGTGGGACTGAATCAACAAACTCGGTCGGACCGAAAAGGTAAACCTAGTGACCGTTAGAGATTTTCGGTGGGACTGACATGCAACTCGGTAGGACCGATATGGTTAGGGTTTGGGCATAACGTAATCTCGGTGAGACCGATTACACAAACTCGGTGAGACCGAATTTGGTAATTAGCTAACCAGAGAGTTGGTCAGGCAAACTCGGTGGGACCGATTTGCTCTTTCGGTGAGACCGAAAAGTTACAAAAGGAAACACTGAATTTACATTGCAATCTCGGTGGGACCGATTCGCTCTTTCGGTGAGACCGAAAAGTTACGAAAGGGAAACAGAGAGTTTGCAACCCCATCTCGGTGAGACCGAGATCCTATCGGTAGAACCGATTTGCTAGGGTTCGGCAGTGGCTTATGACAAATGAAACTCAGTGGCGCCGGATAGGAAGTATCGGTAGGATTGAGTTTGGCTTAGGGTTTTGGTCATATGTGGATATGGGAAAGTAGTTGAGGGTTTTGGAGCATATCAGTAAGCACATGAAGCAAGAGGCTCATTAAGCAACACCTCATCCCTCCTTGATAGTATTGGCTTTTCCTAAAGACTCAATGTGATCTTGGATCACTAAAATGTAAAATGAAGAGTCTTGAGCTTTTGAGCTTGAGCCAATCCTTTGTCCTTAGCATTTTGAGGGTTCCACTTTCACATCCATGCCATGCCAATCATTGAGCTTTCCTGAAATAATCATCTTGGAATAGCATTAGCTCAATGAGCTATATGTTGTTATGAATTACCAAAACCACCTAGGGATAGTTGCACTTTCAGCACGCTATATTCGCGCGGTAAAGGTGGGGTCGTGGGGTTGTGGGCACAGTTAATCCCACGTTCCCACACCCACCCCCTCGGCTTCGTAGCCCGTAGGCTATAAGTAGGGGGAAGAGAGGAAGCGGGAACACACGTGCGCCCCTCCGCCCCACTCTTTCTTCCACTGCTCCTTCTCCTTGCCGCGGCGCCCGAGCCTGGTCGAAGCGCCGCCGCAGCTTGTCTCCATCGAGCTCGTTCGTCAGCCCCACGATCTCATGGCGTGCGCCGGAGCTTGGGACGGCTCTACAGTTCACGCGGACCACATCGACTTCCTGCGCCAGATGCGGAGGCTGCCACGCGCGGATTACGTGGGGGTTCATCTTGCGCCAAAGGGGGAGATATCGTCAGCGCCGGAGGAGGGCGAGCGGGTCATCTTCCGCTCACACTGCCTGCGCAGCCTCGGCCTACCGGCGAGTGGCTTTCTCCGAGCCTTCCTCGTATTCTACAATCTCTAGCCGCACCACCTCACCCCAAACACGGTGGTGCTATTGTCTGCCTTCGTCACCTTGTGCGAAGGCTGCCTCGGCATCCTCCCCACCATCGAGCTCTGGGGGGAGTTCTTCTACTCCAAGCTCGGCACCGTCGTCGCGAGGGTGCCAGCTCACTGCGGTGCCTTCATCGTGGTGCGGAGGCCAGGGGTCGACAATCCATTTCCTTCCATCCCGCTGATCCAATCAGTGAAGTTGTGGCAGCAGTCGTATTTTTACGTGAAGAGCATCTTCGTGGAGGGTGACTGGGTCAACCTGCCGGCTTACGTTGCCGGCCCGCCGACCGGGAAGCGGCCTAACTAGTCGTACCGGGCCAAGACATTGTCGCCTTGTGGAGCTGCCGCCGTCGCACTACTCCGGGTGCTGGTACAGTCAGAGGGCCTGACCAAGTCCGACTTGCTGTCCGCCTTCGTGGTGCGCCGGGTGCTCCCGCTCCAGGGCCGCCCTCACATGCTAAGTCAGCTGAGCGGTCATCGGGATCCAAGCCGGCTGTGTACCAAAAGAGATGCCTCATGCAAAGGTTGCTCACATGGTGAACTACCTTGCGAACTGCAAGCTCACAGAGGAGTGGCAGTTTGGCAAGGAGCCGTATTCCCGTGCCAACCCCCCCCCCCCCCCCCCCCGCCTATGGTAATTTTCCCTTGCTTCTACTTTTATTCCTCTTTGCAGGGCTCCATTTGTCCAATCTCACGAGCCGACTCTTTGGACAGAGCGCCCTCCTCCAGCCGGCAGCCGGCGCCGCAGGGTTTGAGCGTCGATTTCTCCCCGACCGAGCAGAGAGCGATGCAGATGACCCCGACTTGGGGGCGGTGGCCTTGGAGGACGACGCCGAGGGAGGAGGCGGCGTCGCAGGCGGCTCCGGGCTCGGAGCCAGCCTCGAGGACTGGACAGATGACGACGCGGGGGAAGTCGTCCCGCACCGCCATCCAGGCTCTGACCAGCTGGGCGTGAGCTCGTCTGGCGTGCCGGCAGCCCGAGGCGGCACGCATAAGCACAGAGCCGCGCCGAGCCTGTTCGGCAGCCGGCCGAAGAAACCCAGGGGCTCGGCCGTGGCGACCAAGCGAGACAAAGCGGTTGTGAAAGCCGACCGCTTTCGCAAGGTGGTGAAGACGCCGCCGCTGATTCCTGCGTAAGTTCTGACTTCTTTCGTACTTTCTCCTTTCTTGCCGATCTCATCTGAGTCATCTCTACTTTGTTCCCCTTGATTTCGGGCCCCGCTCACTCTTGAGAAGTCGGCCGCCGCCTCCATCGTGGGGTCGGTGGAGACCTCCACCACCACCCGGCGGATCGATCCGGCCGCCGACCTCCGGGAGGCGACAGAGCAGAACGCGCGGGAGGCGCGCGAGCAGGCCGCCCGCCTAGAGAAGGTGGAGGCGGACAAGGCGGAGGCCACCGCCCTAAAGAAGCTGGCGGAGGCCGAGGCCGCTGATGCGGTGAAGACGCGGGCTGAAGAAGCCGCGCGCCGTCAGTCAGCGACATTCGTCATCCCCCTGAACTCTGCGCCGCAACCACAGTTGTTCATGGCGCAGACTGGTGAAACTGGCAGTGAGCACCCTATCATGGAGAGGGAGGGCGACGACGCCGCCATTCCGGATGTAATCATGCCCCGCCACCACCTTCTAAGGAGGCGCAAGATAAGCAGCCGGCCGACCCACCGGTGTCGCCGCCCCGAAATGAGATGGTGACGGGCCCGACTCCTGGGGCCCGCACACCCTTGCGCCGCCGGCCTGTGAAGGCGGCCTCGGCGCCACGCCCACTGGAGGTTGGTGCCGCGAGCTCCTCAATCCTGGACACCGAGGCGACCAGCGCCGCGCCCATTGGATGGGCGCGGGGAGGCGGGATGACCCACCTGAACAAGGCAGTCCTGGAGGTCCAAGCCAAACTCCGTGCCAAGGCCGATGCTCTCAAGCATTGCAACAAGGCATTCCTGGAGTCACGAGAGGCCATCCGGGTATACCTCTTGCTCCTTTATTTTCAATTTTTGTATTGCTTCGTGGGGGCGCGCCAGCGCACCCACTGGGTGTAGTCCCCGAGTTCGGGGCCGGCTGCTGAGCAGGCGGCCCGGAACTCTAACTAGCAAGCTTCGAGTACTAATATATTTACTGCAGGACTATCATAACCTCCGCGCGGCCTCCTTCAACTCCAGAGTCCAGGAGTTGGATCAATGCGCCGCCGACTTGTCGGAGAGCTGGAGGAAGTCCTCTTCTTCTGCGGGGGTGCACTGGCGCACCCGCAGGTTGTAGTCCCTGAGATCCAGGCCGACTGCTGAGCAGTCAGGCCAGATTTTCCTGGCGCTACATCTTTCTTTGCTGATTGTTGTTGTTTCCTTCTTTTTTCGATTTTATAGAGGCCAACGCCATCCTTCAACGGCAACTGGGGGAAGCCGACACCGCGCTGCGTGCCAAAGAGGCAGACTGCAGCAAGCTGGCTGAAGAACGTGACCGGCTGGCCACGCAACTGGTGGAGCAGGCAGGCCTTCTCCAGAAGGCCCAGAAGGAGGCGGAGGACAAGGAGGCGGGTCTTCACGCCGAGTTCGAGATCGAACGCTCCGCCTGGACCGACAAGGAGGCGATGCTGACGGCCGGCTTTGGCGAATTCGAGGATATGGTTGACGGTAGGCGTCCTTCTTTACTTTCTTTTAAGTCGCCGGCCTCTAGCTGAGCCAGCTTCTTTCTCTTTTTGTTCTGACTCTTTTGCTTAGTCCTGGCAGACTTCTTTCTAGGCCACTCTGGTGCCGCCAACCAGGCCATCGAGGCCGACCATGAAGAACGAAGGGCGGAAGGCGAGAGGATCGCCGCCAATGCCCCTCGCACCCTTCGCGAGCAGCTTCTCAGCGTCCAGGCCCGTCTTCGGCTGAGTCATCGGATGCTGCGCCGTCTTCAGCATGTCGGCGCCCAGGCGATCACCTCCTTGTGGCCCGACAGGCCGGCCCCGCGCACCCCTAGCCGGACTGCCGACTGGCTGGAGGTGGCGGCTGGCCGCCTTGAGGTGTGGAAGGGCTCCTCGGCCCGGGCCGGAGCGCACCGGGCCTTGGAGTTCGTCAAGGCATGGTACCCTGGGCTAGATCTAGCCCAGTTGACCACGTTCCGACAGGAGGCCTAGGAGGAGCTGGTGGCAGTGGAGGGCGAACTCGTCAAGCGGGCGGCGACCATCACCGAGTACACCGACACCGGAGTCTTCATCCCGGAGCCGGCTGAGGATGACACCGAGGTGCCGCCAGAGTGGTTTGGGCTGAACCCGGAGGAGGGCGAGGACTCGGCCGAGGTGATCGACTCCATTGACGAGGGAGAAGATGAGGAGGAGGAGGAAGGCGAGGAGGAGGCGCCAAAGGTCCGAGCGGACGGCCAGCCCCAGCTCGACCGCGCCTCCAGCCATAAACCGCACCCGAATGAGCCGGCAGCCGCTGGGGGGACCAAGCGGGGACCGACTAGCCGGCCACTCGACCAGCCGGCGCCGCCGACTCCACCACTCCGCCGAAACCGTCCGCCGATCCCTAAGTTGCCACTTTACTTTTTATTTCTCCCTGTTTATTAGTCTCAATGAACTTTGTTAGCTTCGCACAATTCTGCCCGCAGGGTGTATTTGAAACTTATGTTGGATGTCAGCCAAGGGCCTTTGATGTGTAGATATTTTATTCGAGTTCTACCTTTCTTTGCCTTCTACTCTTTTGGCTTTTTCCTTTGCCGCCTTCCCTTGGTTGCCGTCTTGCCAGCCGAACAGCCGCTCTACGGACTGTGGCTGGGTCAAGTACTTAGCCACCTTGGGAAGGCAAGTACTTTGCCAGCTAGAGTTTTCTTGGCAAGTTAAGTAGAAGCAGGTCGATCGGTTGCTCGGCAACCGGTTGGTGAGGCGAGAGGCCGGCTTGGGATATGTAAATGCTTTAAGTCCTTCGCCATTTTTCATGCAGGCGCCCTTTTTGCCTTGACTCCTGCCGACCGAACAGCTACTCTGCAGACTGTGGCCTCTGGCAGGAGAAAGCTAGGGTGCCAACACACTACTTGTCCGTCTGCAGGAAGCATTTCATAGTACAAGGCGGCAAGTCCCCGGGTCGACTGGTTGAACCCGGTGCCAGACAGACTAATGAAATAACACAAATGATAGGCGTAATAATTATAATATAGGTAAAAGAGGGCAGTCCCCGAGCTCTTCTTGGGGGATCTGGAGTTTTCGTACTTAATACAAAAGTTGGCGTGGTACATACTGCGTCAACTGTAAAACCTTCGAAGGAGGTTCGCATTCCATGGTTGCTCCTTCTCCTTGCCGGAGTCATCTGTTTTGCGTGCTCGAGGCTTCTGAGCGTCGATGGGGTAGTAGGAGTTGTTTCCCAACACCTTGCTGATGATGAAGGGGCCTTCCCAAGGTGCCGAGAGCTTGTGCTGGCCGGCTGTTCGCTAGATCAGCCAGAGCACAAGGTCTCCTTCTTGGAAGGATCTTGGCTTGACCTTTCGGTTGTAATATTGGCGCAGGCTCTGCTGGTAGATGGTGGACCAGCTGAGTGCCAACAGCCGGCCCTCTTCCAACAGATCGACACTGTCTTGTCGTGCTTCTTCTGCCTCCTCTTCGGTGTACATAGTGACTCAAGGGGAGTCGAATTCTATGTCCGTCGGGATGACGGCTTCGGCACCGTAGACGAGAAAGAAAGGCATGAAGCCGGTTGACTTGTTCGGAGTTGTGTGCAGGCTCCAGAGGACGCCCGAAAGCTCGTCGAGCCAACAGCCGGCCGACCGCTCCAGAGGCTCGACCAGTCAGGGCTTGATTGCGGATAAAATGAGGCCGTTTGCTTGCTCCACCTAGTTGTTTGACTGCGGATGGGCAACGGACGCTAGGTCCAGTCGGATGCCCTGCGTCGCGCAGAAATGGGCCAAGGCACCTTTGGCAAAGTTCATGCCATTGTCGGTGATGATGCTATGTGGTATGCCGTACCGGATGGTGATGTCGGAGATGAAAGCCACAACAGTTGGACCATTCAACTTCTTGATTGGTTTTGATTCTATCCACTTGGTGAACTTGTCCACCGCGACAAGCAGATGAGTCAAGCCACCGCTTGCTGTCTTGAATGGTCCCACCATATCCAGGCCCCAGACGACAAAGGGCCAGGCGATGGGAATAGTCTTGATGCAGAAGCCGGCTGGTGAGGCTTTGAACGAAACCTCTGGCACCCTTTGCATTTCTGGATCAAGTCCTTGGTGTCTTCTAGGGCAGTCACCCAGAAAAAAACATGGCGGAAAGCCTTGGCCACCAGAGCCCTTGAGGCCGCATGGTGACCACACCCGCCCTGATGGATATCTTTGAGGATTGTCTGGCCTTGCTTAGGCTTGATGCAGCGCTGGTAAACACCAGTGATACTGCACCTTACAAGCTCTCTATTGACTATGGTATATGTTGTCGCCCGGCGTTGCACTTGCCGGGCTGAGATCTCGTCGGTTGGCAGCTCTTTTTTCACCAAAAAATTGAGGATGGGCTGGGCCCATGAAGGTGCTGCAATTTCTTCGACTGCCAGGACTACCACTTGTACAAGCGCGGCTGGGCTGGGAGGCGGTGGGTCGGAGTCGGCTGCCGCTTGCTGAGTTGGTGAAGTCCCCGGGCCGACTGCTGCAGTCCCTGGGTTGTCCGCCGAAGTTCCCGTGCGGGCTGGTGGGACTCTCAAGTCGGATCCGACTGCTTTAGGAGAAGCCAGCACAAATATGGAATCTGACTCTGGTGATGGCTTGACGGATGGCTTGAGGAGTCGTTGCAAGGCAACACCAGTTAGTATTGCTTGCCGAGTGGAGCCGATTCATGCCAAGGCGTCAGCTTGCTCATTGTCATTTCTTGGCACATGAAGGAACTCGCACCCTTTGAAGTATCCACTGAGTTGCTGTACGAGAAAGAGGTGGCTGGCCATATTTGTATCCTTGGCGTCCCAGTCGCCTGATGACTGCTGGACCACCAAATTGGAGTCTCTGTAACACAGGATCCGGCGAATGCCAAGTTCTTTGGCAAGCCAGAGCCCGTGAATGAGTGCTTCGCATTCAGCAACATTGTTGGAGGCGGCAAAGTGAATTTGCAGCACATATCTGAGCTTATCTCCCTAGGGGGAGGTGAGAACGACGCCGACTCCCAAACCGGTGCACATTTTTGAACCATCAAAATGCATCCGCCAATGGGTGGAATCTGGCACTAGCGGCAAGTACTGGGTCTCGGCCCAGTCGACGAGGAAGTCGGCCAGTGCTTGTGACTTGATGGTGGTGCGAGGATGGTAGTAGATGGTGTAGGGGGACAAATCTATGGCCCACTTGGCCACTTAGCACGAGGCATCTCGACTTCCAATAATCTCAGCAAGCGGAGCTGTGCAGACCACAATGATTGGGTGCTCTTGGAAATATGGCTTCAGTCTCTTGGCAGCAAAGTGCACGCCATAACACATCTTCTGATAATGGGGGTAGTTCTGCTTGGAGGCGGATGATAACCCACATGTATAGGGGATCAATTGTAGCCTCTTTCGGTAAGTAAGAGTGTCAAACCCAACGAGGAGCTAAAGGCAGAACAAATATTCCCTCAAGTTCTATCGACCACCGATACAACTCTACGCACGCTTGACGTTCGCTTTACCTAGAACAAGTATGAAACTAGAAGTACTTTGTAGGTGTTGTTGGATAGGTTTGCAAGATAATAAAGATTACGTAAATAAAAAGTAGGGGTTGTTTAGATAAAGACACAACTAAGTTAGTTTTAGTAAAGAGCCTTTTGTTACTAGAAAGTTATTTGTCTCTAGGCAATCGATAACTAGACCGGTAATCATTATTGCAATTTTATATGAGGGAGAGGCATAAGCTAACATACTTTATGATTGGAACATATGCACTTATGATTGGAACTCTAGCAAGCATCCGCAACTACTAAAGATCATTAAGGTAAAACCCAACCATAGCATTAAAGCATCAAGTCCTCTTTATCCCATACGCAACAACCCCCTTACTCGGGTTTCTGTTTCAGTCACTCACGCGACCCACTATAAGCGAATCATGAACATATTGCAACACCCTACAGCGGGGATCCCTCACGCTTGCGCGACACAGAGAGCACCATAGGACAGCACCAATAATAAAACATGCAACTCAAACCAATCTTGATCATCAAATAGCCCATAGGACAAAACTGATCTACTCAAACATCATAGGATAGCCATACATCATTGGAAAATAATATATAGCGTTGAGCACCATGTTTAAGTAGAGATTAAAGCAGGTAAGAGAGAGGTTACACCGCTGCATAGAGGGGGGAACAGTTGGTGATGATGGCGGTGAAGTTGTTGGTGAAGATTGCGGTGATGATGATGGCCCCCGGTGGCACTTCGGTGCCACCAGAAGCGAGGGGGAGAGAGGCCCCCCTCATTCTTCTTCTTCCTTGACCTCCTTCCTAGATGGGAGAAGGGTTTCCCCTCTAGTCCATGGCGTCCATGGCACGGGAGGGGCGAGAGCCCCTCCGAGATTGGATCTGTCTCTCTGTCTCTCTCTGTTTCTGCGTTCCCAGATTCTTCCCTTTCACCGTTTCTTATATTCCCGGAGATCCGTAACTCCGATTGGGCTGATATTTTAACACGATCTCTATCAAGATATTAGCTTTCTTGTGGCGAAAGAAGGGCACCAACCGCCTTAAGGGGTGGCCACAAGGGTCAGGGGCGCGCGCCCCTGCCTCGTGGCCCCCTCGGGCATCGTCTCGCGTGGATTTTTCTTCCCAAAAATCATATATATTCCAAAAAAATCTCCGTTAGTTTTTATCCCCTTTGGACTCTGTTTGATATGGATATTCTGCGAAACAAAAAACATGCAACAAACAGGAACTGGCACTGGGCACTGGATCAATATGTTAGTCCCAAAAATAGTATAAAAAGTTGCCAAAAGTATATGAAAGTTGTAGAATATTGGCATGGAACAATCAAAAATTATAGATACGACGGAGACGTATTAGTGGACAGTACTTCGCTTAGGTAATAAACCGGCCTCTGGATTGGTAGGGCTTTGCCTTCTTCTTTCCGTTCCACCACTATGACTGTGCTAACCACCCGACTGGTAGCGGCAATGTAGATGAGCATTGGTTCCTTAGGAGTCGGGGCCGCCAATTCAGGTGGGGAGGTCAACATCTTCTTGATCTGGAGAAAAGCTTCGTCCGCCTTGTCAAAAGGTGGTCTTCTTCATGAGCTGGTACAGGGGAAGAGCCTTCTCGCCCAGCCGACTGATGAAATGGCTAATAGCTGCCAAGCAGCCGGTAAATTTTTGCACATCCAGTAGTCGGGTGGGTACTTCCATCCTTTTGATGGCCTTGATCTTCACGGGGTTGCACTCTATGCCGCGCTCTGAGACCGGAAAGCCAAGAAGCTGGTCGGCTGGTATCCCAAAGACACACTTCTCCGGGTTGAGCTTGATCTGAATTCGTCACAGGTTCTCGAAAGTCTCCCTGAGATCCTCCAGTAGTGTCACATGCTTCTCTGTCTTCACCACCACATCGTCCACATAGGCATGAGCATTTCTTCCGAGTTGTTTGAGGAGACGCTTCTGCATGTAACGCTGAAAGGTGGCGCCGACATTTCTTAAGCCAAACGTCATGGTCAGGTAGCAGAAGGCTCCAAATGGCGTGATGAAGGCGGTCTTCATCCTGTCGGCCGGGTCCAGCTTGATCTGGTGATACCCGGAGTATGCATCCAAAAAACTCAACAGCTCGCATCCGGCTGTAGAGTCAATCACTTGGTCGATTCTGGGCAGAGCAAATGGATCTTTGGGGCATGCTTTGTTGAGGCTGGTATAATCAATGCACATGCGCCACTATTTCTTCTTCTTCAGCACTAGGACTGGATTGGCTAACCATTCTGGAAAGAACACCTGCATGATGAAGCCGGCTGCAGGAGCCGGGCTATCTCTTCTCCAACAACTCTTCTTTGCTCTTCTGATAGGCGGCGCAAGGGCTGCCGGACTGGCTTGGCATCAGATCA
The DNA here is from genome assembly GCF_003073215.2 of Triticum urartu. Classification (NCBI taxonomy): domain Eukaryota; kingdom Viridiplantae; phylum Streptophyta; class Magnoliopsida; order Poales; family Poaceae; genus Triticum; species Triticum urartu. Next base: position 581,139,017 of record NC_053023.1, on the reverse strand, counting down.
GACGTGTAACTTGTGCTCGATGAAATCCGTCGGTACACCTGGCATGTCTTTGGGGGACCATGCTAAGATGTCCTGATTCTCACGGAGCAAATCGACGAGCTCGCCTTCCTATTTATTGTCATGGTTTGTGCCAATGACAGCATACCTCTCCGGGTGTTCTGGGTCCAAAGGTATCTTCTTTGTTTCTTTGGCCGGCTTGAACGAGCCCTCGGCTTCCGACTCCTTGGGGTCGGGTGACATTTCCGGCTGCTTGCCTGCCATTGCCACAACCCAGTCAAGGAGCCGTTTCTCTGCTGCGATCACGAGGGACTCGGCTAACCGGCTGCTCTCCGGCGCGCAGGCGGACGTCTTCTTGTAGTCTCCTACTACAGTCAGGATTCCCTTAGAGCTTGGCATCTTCATCTTTAGGTAAGCATAGTGGGGGACCGCCATGAACTTGGCCAAGGCAGGCCGACCAAGCAGTGCGTGATAAGGGCTCTCAAGGTCTACCACCTCAAACCAGACTGGCTCTCGGCGGAAATGAGTTTTGTCCCCGAAGAGGACATCTATCTGAGTCTTGCCGATTGGAGAGCAGGAAAGGCCATGAACTATGCCATGGAAAACAGTCCGACTGGGCTCTAGGTGTCTCTGCTTGATTCCCAATTTCTCCATGGTATACTTGTACAGAATGTTGATGTTTCTGCCGCCATCTATTAGGACTCGGGAAAAATGGGCAGCCCGCCTCTCTGTGGCAAACGTGGCGTCCAGCACTGCTACCTCTTAAGCAATGCGTTGGTTTTCCCCAAAGAGGAAGGGATGATGCAGCAAAGTAGCATAAGTATTTCCCTCAGTTTTTGAGAACCAAGGTATCAATCCAGTAGGAGGCTACGCGCGAGTCCCTCGCACCTGCACAAAACAAATAAATCCTCGCAACCAATGCGATAAGGGGTTGTCAATCCCTACACGGCCACTTACGAGAGTGAGATCTGATAGATATGATAAGGTAATATTTTTGGTATTTTTGTGATAAAGATGCAAAGTAAAATAAAAGAAAAGTAAAAATCAAAGGAAATAACTAAGTAGTGGGAGATTAATATGATGAAGATAGACCCGGGGGCCATAGGTTTCACTAGTGGCTTTTCTCGAGAGCATAAGTATTCTACGGTGGGTGAACAAATTACTGTTGAGCAATTAACAGAATTGAGCATAGTTATGAGAATATCTAGGTATGATCATGTATATAGGCATCACGTCCGAGACAAGTAGACTGACTCCTGCCTGCATATACTACTATTACTCCACTCATCGACCGCTATCCAGCATCCATCTAGAGTATTAAGTTAATGAAAACAGAGTAACGCCTTAAGCAAGATGACATGATGTAGAGGGATAAACTCATGCAATATGATGAAAACCCCATCTTGTTATCCTCGATGGCAACAATACAATACGTGCCTTGCTGCCCCTACTGTCACTGGGAAAGGACACCGCAAGATTGAACCCAAAGCTAAGCACTTCTCCCATTGCAAGAAAGACCAATCTAGTAGGCCAAACCAAACTGATAATTCGAAGAGACTTGCAAAGATAACCAATCATACATAAAAGAATTCAGAGAAGATTCAAATATTGTTCATAGATAGACATGATCATAAACCCACAAGCATCCATCTCAACGAACACACCGCAAAAAGAATATTACATCGAATAGTTCTCCACAAGAGAGGGGGAGTGTCGGTGTCAAAACCGGCGGATCTCGGGTAGGGGGTCCCGAACTGTGCGTCTAGGCAGATGGTAACAGGAGACGGGGGACACGATGTTTTTACCCAGGTTTGGGCCCTCTCGATGGAGGTAAAACCCTACTCATGCTTGATTGATCTTGATGATATGAGTATTACAAGAGTTGATCTACCATGAGATCAAAGAGGCTAAACCCTAGAAGCTAGCCTATGGTATGATTGTTGTTGTTGGTCCTACGGACTAAACCCTCCGGTTTATATAGACACCGGAGGGGGCAAGGGTTACACAGAGTCGGTTACAAGGAAGGAGATCTACATATCCATACTGCCAAGCTCGCCTTCCACACCAAGGAGAGTCCCATCTGGACACGGGACAAAGTCTTCAATCTTGTATCTTCATAGTCGAACAGTCCGGCCAAAGGATATAGTCTGGCTGTCCGGATACCCCCTAATCCAGGACTCCCTTAGTAGCCCCTGAACTAGACTTCAATGACGATGAGTCCGGCGCGCAGATTGTCTTCGGCATTGCAAGGCGGGTTCCTCCTCTGAATACTTCATACAAGATTTTGAACAAGAGGATCGTGTCCGGCTTTGCAAAACAAGTTCCACATACCACCGTAGAGAGAATAATATTTCCATAAATCTAATCTGCTGACGTACCCCGTAGTGTGACATCACAACGCAGCCAGGTCTTCATTCAAATCGTTTTTCCTAACCAATCTCAGCGTGTTTCGCGAGGCGGTTTCCTTGGCACGTCTTGTCGAAGCAGAGATCGTGTCCCCTTTATTACGGGATTCTCATCAATACGGACGTGGGTAACCCAACCGTGCCTATTGGTAGGATTCCTAGATCTTAGGCAAGTCCCAAACAGCCACGAGGAGGACGCTTGATATTCACCCTCTTTATAAAGGGGACAAGGCTTTTTCTTTTTTCCCTCTCGTGCTCAATCAAATCCTTCCCCCACCTCGAGTTCTAACACCCAAAACTCAGGTCAGGTACTTCGGACCTTCAACTATGTCCGGATCCAAACTTCAAGGTCGGTGGATGCCTTCCTCTGTCACAGAGGAGGACATCAAGAGGTTGAGAGAGGCCAGATATCTGACCGCCGAAATTTCGCATCGGTTGCCCGCCCGAGGGCAGGTCGTCCCTACTCCCGAACCCAACGAGAGTGTCATGTTCGTCTCCCACTTCCTCCGAGGACTAGGCCTCGCTCTGGATCCCTTTGTTAGGGTTCTTATGTTCTATTATGGGCTATATTTTCATGATCTGGCCCCGGATTCTCTTCTTCACATTTCGTCATTTATTGTCGTATGTGAGGCCTTCCTCCGCATTACCCCTCACTTCGGCCTGTGGCTCAAGACCTTCGATGTGAAGCCAAAGATGATCGAGGGGCAGCATGCAGCGTGTGGAGGCGCTTTAATAAGCAAAATTGCTAACGCTCCATGGCCAGAGGGTTGCTTCCCAGAGGTGTCCGGATTGTGGCCGCGGGGGTGGTTCTACATCACAGCTCCCCGAAGTGCCAAGTGGGTAACTAGCCCCACCTTTCGCTCAGGCCCCCCACCACAACTGACGTCATGGATCAGGAGGGGGCTGAGCTGGGGTCCAGCCAAAGACGTGCCAATACTGCAAAGCCGTATCCAAGATCTCTTTGAGAGAGATTTCAGTCTGGTTATGGTAGTGCAAGTTATGCTAGTTCATCGAGTCCAGCCGTGCAAACGCCGGACCCTTCGCATGTGGGAATTCAACCCGGAAGGACCGCGAGCTATTCAACACTTCCTTGGCTGACGCCCAAGGAGACGTACAAATTGTTCTTCAGACCACAAATAATGTGTCCGGACATCATTGAGGATGCAGGTATGAGCTGCAATCGCCCGGATACCCAAGTAAGTAGCCCCGCATCTGAACACACTGTCCGTTTGTTTATTGCAACGTCGCCCTTAAAAAGCCGGTCTTTGACCAGGATTGGATAGCGAAGGCAAAGTTGATCAGGTGTCCGGCCCCCCTCCCTGAGACATCACCAAATCTCGTGCTAACCAGGATGCTGGAGATCGCGCCTTATCAAGCGCCCTCAGGAGAAGATAAAGGGTGGGGGGACAAGGAGGCTAGCGCCTCCGCGAAGGAGCTTAACCGGGGAGGAGGAACTGAAACTTCCTCTCCCCAGGGAAGGAAGAGGAACGCCTCTAAGGACCCGGAGACCACGGTCTCCAAATGGGGGAAGAAATCTTCGCCGGAGGGTCCTGCCCTGGGGGATACCCCGGCCGCACTATGCCCTCAAGGGGATCAGCCCTCCACCGAGCTATAAGTAAAAGGGTACTTAATAATGAAAATATCTTGCCTAACTTCCGAGGAAAATAACTGAAGCATTTATCTTGCAGTTCGGATCTTAGCCCTTCTTAGTAGAGCTCGTCTTCAAGGGATCTTCTTCTAGAGATGATGGAGAGCGAAATGCCTCCCCCTACCATACCGCCTCATGAGGCGGGCGACCCCGACGTGTCGTCGCGGAGGGTTTCTCCTGATCGGGCAAGGCCAGAAGGTAATCCTATGGCCACCCGAAGTCCTCAGTATCCGGCTCTTGAAGAGGGCAATCGAAAGAGTCCGGCACCGTCTGGTGTACGGTCGGACGTACTGAGGGATCTGCTAGAGCAAGTGGCTATCTCAGAAGAGCACCGCACATTGATGGGTACGGTGATTGAAAGGATTTCGTCCACCGAAAGCGGGTTGCATGAAGCCTTTATGAGTCTACTGACGGGTTTTGAGGTTTGTGAAATGATGTACATTTTTGACAGTACTGCACATTTTTAGATGTGCCCTGTGTAGATAGTAGCCCCTGAGACTCTGGGTGCTGTCGAAGACGACAGCACACAGAGGATCATAGTCCCAGGAATAATCATGTTGCCTTAATATGCAGGTGGCGGAGGGTCCGATGGCCAGCCGGACTGATGAGTTTGCCAAGCTAAAGCGGCAACTTGACGTGGCAGATGTCGACATCGTACTTGTCAACAAGCGGCTTGACGAGGCACTGGGTATGTGATTCCTCTAGTGACACATGGGAAGAGGAGCATGATGCCAGTATCTATAACATGTGTGTGAATGCAGATGAAGTTGCGGCCGTGGAGAACCTTTGGGCGGAACTTGCCCGAGCCAAAGAAAAAGCCAGGAAACGCGATACAGCTGCTGTCGGTGTCAAAACTAGCGGATCTCGGGTAGGGGGTCCCGAACTGTGCATCTAGGCCGGATGGTAACAGGAGACAAGGGACACGAAGTTTTACCCAGGTTCGGGCCCTCTCGATGGAGGTAAAACCCTACGTCCTGCTTGATTAATATTGATGATATGGGTAGTACAAGAGTAGATCTACCACGAGATCGAGGAGGCTAAACCCTAGAAGCTAGCTTATGGTATGATTGTTGATGTGTACGTTGTCCTACGGACTAAAACCCTCCGATTTATATAGAAACCGGAGAGGTTTAGGGTTACACAAAGTCGATTACAATGGTAGGAGATCTTCATATCCGTATCGCCAAGCTTGCCTTCCATGCCAAGGAAAGTCCCTTCCGGACACGGGATGGAGTCTTCAATCTTGTATCTTCATAGTCCAGGAGTCCGGCTGAAGGTATAGCTCGGCTATCCGAACACCCCCTAATCCAGGACTCCCTAAGTAGCCCCTGAACCAGGCTTCAATGACGACGAGTCCGGCGCGCAGATTGTCTTCGGCATTGCAAGGCGAGTTCCTCCTCCAAGTACTTCATAGAAGATTTTGAACACAAAGATAGTGTCCGGCTTTGCAAAATAAGTTTCCACATATTGCCATAGAGAGAATAATATTTACACCAATCTAATCTGCTGACGTATTCCATAGCGTGTCACACCACGGCCAAGCCTTTTATCCGAGTCATTTCATTATCCCACCTCCGCCCGTCATGTGAGGCGGTTTCCTTGGCACGTCTTGTTAAAGTAGAGATCGTGTCCCCTTATCCCGGGATTCTCATCAATACGGGCGTGGGTAACCCAACCGCTTCTAGGACTCCTAGATTATAGGCAAGTCCAAACGGACACGGAGAGGACACTTGATATTCACCCTCTTTATAAAGGGGACAAGGCTTTTATTTTTCCCTCCCGTGCTCAATCGAATCCTTCCCCCACCTCAAGCTCAAATGCCCGAAGTTCAGGTCAGGCGCCCCGAACCTTCAGTCATGTCCGGATCTAGCCTTCAAGGCTGATGGATGCCTTCCACCGTCACGGAAGAAGACATCAAGAAGTTGAGGGAAGCCAGATATCTGACCACCGAGATTTTGCATCGGCTGCCTCCCCGAGGGCAGGCCGTCCCCACCCCCGAACCTAACGAGAACGTCGTGTTCATTTCCCACTTCCTCCGAGGCCTAGGCCTTGCCCTGGATCCTTTCGTCAGGGGTTTGATGTTTTACTACGGGCTAGATTTTCATGATCTAGCTCTGGACTCCTTTCTTCATATCACGACATTTATTATCGTGTGTGTGGCCTTCCTCCGGGTTACCCCTCACTTTGGCCTATGGCTCAAGACCTTCGAAGTGAAGCCGAAGCTGGTCGAGGGGCAACATGCAGCGTGTGGAGGTGCCTCAATATGCAAGATGACGGGAGCTCTGTGGCCCAAAGGTTCCATCCCAGAGGTGTCTGAATTGTGGCAACAGGAGTGGTTCTACATCACGGCTCCTAGAAGTGCCAAGTGGGCGGCCCCCCTGTTTTCCACTCGGCCCCCCCCGCCACAGCTGATGTCATGGATCAGCAGAGGTCTGAGCTGGGGTCCAGTCAAGGACATGCCTATACTGCAAGGCCGCATTCGAGATCTCTTCAATGGAGATTTCAGTTTGGTTGCGGTGGTACAGGTTATGCTAGTTCGTCAAGTCCAGCCGTGCAAACATCGGCCTCTTCGCCTGTGGGAGTTCAATCCCGAGGGACCGCGTGCCATTCAAAATTTTCTCGGCCTGATGCACGAGGAGATGTACAAGTCGTCCTTCGGACCTCAAACGAAGTGTCCGGAAATCACCGAGGACGTGGGCCTGAGTAGTAACCGCACCGCCAAACAGGTAAGGCATCTTCTGGCCAAACATACTTTCTCTACTTTGTTATGAAGTTATTTCTGAGAGTTTGCTTTTTGACCAGGACTGGCTAACAAAGGTGAAGTTGATTCGGTGTTCGGCCCCCCTCCCTGAGGGTTTGGAAAATCCAGTATTGGAAAAGATGCTCCAGACCGCACCTTGCCCGGAGCCCTTGAAGGAAGATACCATGGAGGATAATGCGGGCGGACGCGGGCCCCCAACGCTGCCCATTCTAGCCGAGGGAGCGAGTGTCTCCATGAGGGAAGGCAACCAGAAGAGGAAAGGACTGCGCCCGGGGATTCGGAAGCCGAAGCTTCCAAACGAGAGAAGAAGTCTCCCACAGAGGGTCCTACCTTGGGGGGCGCTGTTGCCGCACAAAGTCCGCGGGGGGATCAATTCTCCCATGAGTCATAAGTGACCCGAAATACCTTTAATAGTACTGATATGCCATTTTTCATCTGAGAAAATAACCACCGCATATATTTTGCAGTTCGTGCCTTAGCCCCTCTCAAATGAGCTCATCTTCGGGGGATCTTCTTCCAGAGATGATGGAGAGCGAAACGCCTCCTCCGGACTCCTCCGCTCCAGAAGCGGGCGACCCTGAAGTGTCATCGCGGAGGGCCTCTCCGAGTCTGGTGAGGCCAGAAGATAATCCCATTGACCCCCAAAGCTCCCAGTGTCCGGCTCCTGAAGGAAGCAGACAAAAGAGTCCGGCCCCGTCTAGTGTGTGATCGAATGTTTTGAGGGAGTTGGTGGGGCGAGCGGCCATCTCAGATGAACACCGTGTGATGATGAATACGGTGATGGAGAGGATATCGTCCGCCGGAAGCGGATTCCATGAAGCTTTTATGAGTCTACTAACAGGCTTTGAGGTACGTAAAAGAATGTATGATAATCCTACACATGTTAGGTGTGCCCTGTGTAGATAGTAGCCCCTGAGACTCTGGTTGTCGTCGGAAACGATGACGAACAGAGGATCATATTCCCAGGAAATAACCATACTGCCTTTATGTGTAGGTGATGGAAGCTCCGGTGGCTAGCCGGACTAGCGAGTTTGCCCATTTAGAACAACAGTTGGATGCGGCAGACGCCGACATCGAGCTTGTTAACAAAAGGCTTGACGAGGCACATGGTAAGTGTCAATATCTGGTAAACGCCACATAGGAAGAGCGACATGATGCCAGTATCTTAAATATGTTGTGACTGCAGATGGAGCTGCAACTGTTGAAGCCTTGCGGGAAGAACTTGCCCGAGCCAAGGAACAAGCGAGGTTAGGTAATGTGGCTGCTATGAAGGCGGCCGAAGAGTTGCAAGCCGAGAAGGCCACGCATGGCGAGACCCGAGACAAGATGGCTAAGATGGCTGTGGAATTAAAAGCCGCCGCCGACCGTTGTCGGGTTCTTGAAAAGGAAAACCAAGCGAAGGCTGCTGCAACGAATAAGGATCTCCACTCTGCTATGAGGGCGAAGAAGGAGGAGCTGCGGGAAGCCGGGGATATTGTAGCTGGGAAATCCTTTATGTGTCGGAGGAAATTCGACGATCCATGGTATGCCCCTCTGGATCGGCTGTGGAGTTGGGAGGATGTGTATATGGATTTGGCGGCGAGCGCTGCCGATGCAGCCAAGTACTTCCAGGGTCAGATAGACCGTGGAGTAGATCAGCTGTTTTGGAGATAATTCCATTCTCCCGAGCGTCCACTTTCATTGGCTGACCAATTAGCCGAATGGGCCGAACTAAACAGGTTGTCCGGACTCTCTATGAGGTCTGTTGTGGATCAGCTGTGGCCGGGAAGGTCAAAACCGAACAGTTATTTCAGCTTGGTGCAGCAGGTCCTTGATGTGGTGCCGCGCATTAATGCGATGAGGAGGTCGGCGTGCATAGAGGGCGCACGGATGGCCTTTGCCCGTGTTAAGGCATATTGGGCAGAGATGGATGCTACCAATGTTGCAACGTGGGATTCGGCTATAGGTCGAAAGGCTGCCGAGCACTACTTTGAAGAAGTTCTTGAGGGTGCCCGTTTGATAGAGACCCGGTGCTCAAAAAATATTATGTTTGAGTGATATGTAATCTCATTGTAAGCGAAATGCTTTTATAAATTTTTATGACGGTATTTTTATACTTTTGCCTGAAAGTAATATGATGCCTCCTGGGCGGCCGTTTATGTATACATGTGTATAACCTGAAAGATTGCCGCCGTCGGCTTCAACCCTCACGCATATGATGCGGAGGTGCTCGCAAAAACACGCATTCACACTTAACCGAATGTCTTGGTCCTATTAAGGAGGTGATAGCGGAGCGAGCGAGGCAACCGGACTATAATGCTTTAGCACTTTCACTTAGCCATAGGAGTTTGACAGTGGGGCTACTAGATAGCCCCTGGTGGCTCCGCACTCTCCCGATCTCGGGGTGCGTACATGCCTTGCTGGGAAACGGCCCTTCGTTAAGGCGGAGGAATTCTAACATTCCCACAGGTCATCGAGTGGTTGACCAGTCTCACGCTATATCATGACAGTCAGTTTTCGGCTTTCTCCACTGAGGTGCTCATCCGGATGAGCCAGGGCACAATCGCAGCAGTTCTCCTGGTGCTACCTTAGCCGGCAAGGCGGAACGTAAGGCACCAAAACACAGTAGCCGGGCAAACCCAACATTTGACCAAAGACAATGATTCGGAGCTGATGCATATAGGGCCAAACTCGCGACCCGAACACTCCCTAAGGTATTCGGTCTTTGTGGTATAAACCGGGCCTTAATAGTGGCCTTTGTAAGAAGCCCGTGTGTCCAGGTACGTGCATTGTTCTGGCGTGGCCACATGCCAAGACGTCAGCATCCTTCTCAACGGTGGATATGTATCAACAAGAGACAGTAAAAAAGGTTTATGCAGGGTCTTAATCTAAAAAGAATCCTTGGGGTGGGTCCCTGCTGCACGTCTGCGCCTGTGTCTCTGTTGTGCCGTATCCTGGACGGGTGTAGCACGATGATCGTCTATAAAAGAGAGGAAGTTTAGTGAAAAAGTTGTCGTGCAAAAGGATAGTTTTCAAAGAAACCACGTATAATTCAAGATGATAGGAAATTGCCACTTGTCTGCGCGCGTTGAGCCCCTTGTATTGACAAATAGGGGTGTGACCACTTATTTCCGTATAAATAGCGGCGCCGGACTTGATTAGTTGTATCTGAGGTCTTGACGACCTATTGGATGCTTTCGCTTGTCCGGGCGCCTTTAGTGTGCGGCGGCAAAGGCAGCATCACTCTCTTCGGCGCGTAGAGATCGCTTGATATTTCGGTGCACTGTGATGATGCCACGTGGACCGGGCATCTTGAGTGTGAGGGAGGCGTAGTGTGGTATTGCGTTAAAGCGAGTGAAAGCTTCGCGTCCGAGCAGTGCTTGATAGCCACTTTGAAATAGAGCGATGTGGAAAGTTCAATGCTCGTGACGAAAGTTATCGGAGGAGCCGAATGTAACTTGTAGTAGGAGTGAGCCCATACAACGAGCCCCTGGGCCTGGCGTTACTCCTTTAAAGGTAGTGTTGCTATGGCGAATTTGCGTTGGGTCTAACCCCATCCCGCGGATTGTATCCTGATATATTAGGTTTAGGCTACTGCCGCCGTCCATCAAGACCCTTGTGAAGTGATATCTGCCAATTACTGGGTCTAATACTAGGGCAGCCCATCCTGTGTGTCGGATACTTGCTGAGTAATCGCGATAGTCGAAAGTGATCTATTGAGATGACCAGTGGCAGGACTTCGTGGTGACAGGCACTTGGGTATACTTTCCTGGGAGTGCCGCCTTGTTTTTTCCCTTGATTACGTGTAACACGTTTACTGTTTTGACTTCTGGTGGAAATTGCTTTTGCTCCCCCGGGTCTTGCTTGGGGGGTCGTCCTCGTCTTCACTTGGTGTATCCTCCCCCTTATGTACGGCATTGAGCTTGCCGGACTGCTTGAAGACCCAACATTCTCTGTGGGTATGATTAGCAGGTTTACCAGGGGTACTATGAATCTGACATACTTGGTCCAGAATTTTGTTGAGGCTGGACAATTCATCCCTGGTGCCTTTAGGGGGCGGCTTTTGTCCCGGCCGAGAGCTTTTGAATCTGGCATTTACTGCCGTGCCCTTCGTGCTGTCTTCTTTATTCCGGCGTTTGTTATTGCTGTTGCGCCGTGATTTCCCATTTCCATCTCTAACTTCAGATGTACTGGGGTCGCTGGTGCTGCATCTGGCTAACCAGCTGTCCTCTCCCGCGCAAAAGCGGGTCATGAGGTTTGTTAATGCGGCCATCATTCTTGGCTTATTTTGGCCGAGGTGTCTGGCGAGCCATTCGTCACGGATGCTATGCTTGAAAGCCGCTAAGGCTTCGGTGTCCGGACAGTTGACAATCTGGTTCTTTTTAGTCAGAAACCTGTTCCAAAGCTTTTGGGCTGACTCTCCGGGCTGTTGAGTTATATGACTCAAATCGTCCGCATCCTGAGGTCGGACATAAGTCCCTTGAAAATTTGCCCGAAAGGTGTCTTCGAGCTCTTCCCAACTTCCAATGGAGCTTTCAGGGAGGCCTTTGAGCCAGTGACGAGCTGGCCCTTTGAGCTTGAGGGGTAGGTACTTGATGGCGTGGAGATCATCTCCTCGAGCCATATGGATATGAAGGATGTAGTCCTCAGTCCAGACCCTAGGGTCTGTTGTTCCATCGTATGCCTCTATGTTTACGGGCTTGAATCCCTCTGGAAATTCGTGGTCCAGCACCTCATCGGTGAAACATAGGGGGTGTGCGGCACCCCTGTAGCTAGGTGTACCGCGTTGTTCGGATGTTTGTTGTGCTGCATTGTATGCTGGGGCGCGCTTGCGTGGTCCGTAGATGGATCTTGTTGCACCGTTCTTTGGGTGCGAGCCCTCGCATTGGTTGCGTGTTGTATGGTGAGCGGTATTGTATGCCGCTCTGTGTTGGTACAGGGGTCGTCCATCGGACCAGGTGGCTGCTTTGATATTTGGTTGTGGGGGGTCTAAGGCCTCTTCATCGAATTCGGGTAGCAGCTTCCGCTTTGGGTAGCTCTTGTAGGGGCGATTGTCGCCATACCTTGCTGCTGTGTTGAGTATTTTACTCCATCTGATTTGGAGTGTGTCTTGCGCGGCCTTGAGCCTTTGCTTCTGCTTTCTCAGACTCCTCGCGGTGGCAACAAGCCTTTTACGGCCAGTCTGCTGCTCCGGGTGCCTGTCCGGCGTTATGTCATCCGGACCATGATCCTTGATAGGATTTGTTTGTTCGGCTTGATTATCCGGATTGTCGTTGTCCGGCAGCGGTTCGCTCTGCTCCAGCGCTGGGTCTGTGTGATCGCTATTTCTGTCGGGCGGGATTTGGGGCGGCGCTTGCGTCGCCGCTTTGACCGCTTTTCGAGGGAACAAGCCTTCGGTGCATCCTTCCCCTCCTCGTCGTCATCTTTTGGTGCGTCCACCATGTATACGTCATGTGACAAGGTGGCGTTCATGGGCCCAATAGGCGCTGGTTCTTCATCATCTCCTTCATCGGCGTCCATACCATCGATGTCTTCGGAGTCGAGGTCGAGCATGTCGGTTAAGTCGTCGACAGTGGCTACAAAGTGGGTGGTGGGTGGGCTTTGAATTTCTTCATCGTTCGTACCCCAACCTTGCTGACCGTAGTCCGGCCAGGGCTCTCCTGATAAAGAGAGAGACTTCAGTGACTTCAGGATATCGCCGAGAGGCAAGTGCTGAAAGATGTCCGCGGCAGTGAACTCCATGATCGGCGCCCAATCGGATTCGATCGGCAGGGGCGCGGAGGGTTCGGAATCCAGCTCCTTGGAGTCACGAGTCTCGCAGAGTACGGGGCTGGTGTTCGGCTCAATCGCCGTTGGGGTCGCAGCCCCTGAGGTGGCGTCCAACCTCCCATCCTCGATCGGCGCAGTTCGCTCCGAATTAAGGGTCGGAGCTGACGCGGGTGCGGCCTCCAGGGCACTGTTCGGCGGCAGAGCTAAATCATGCTCGTCGTGACAGTGCGGCGCGCTCGGCAGTGGCTCGAATCCGTCGAATATCAAGGCCCCGCGGATGTCAGCCATGTAGTTTAAACTTCCAAATCTGACCTGACGGCCAGGGGCGTTGCTTTCGATCTGCTCCAGACGGCCAAGCGAATTGGCCCGCAGTGCGAAGCCGCCGAAGACGAAGATCTGTCCAGGGAGGACGGTCTCACCCTGGACTGCATCGCTATTGATGATCGTAGCAGCCATCGAGCCTGATGGCGACGACACAGAGGAACTCTCAATGAAAGCACCAATGTCGGTGTCAAAACCGGCGGATCTCGGGTAGGGGGTCCCGAACTGTGCGTCTAGGCCGGATGGTAACAGGAGACAAGGGACACGAAGTTTTACCCAGGTTCGGGCCCTCTCGATGGAGGTAAAACCCTACGTCCTGCTAGATTAATATTGATGATATGGGTAGTACAAGAGTAGATCTACCACGAGATCGAGGAGGCTAAACCCTAGAAGCTAGCCTATGGTATGATTGTTGATGTGTACGTTGTCCTATGGACTAAAACCCTCCGGTTTATATAGACACCGGAGAGGGTTAGGGTTACACAAAGTCGGTTACAATGGTAGGAGATCTTCATATCCGTATCACCAAGCTTGCCTTCCACGCCAAGGAAAGTCCCTTCTGGACACGGGACAGAGTCTTCAATATTGTATCTTCATAGTCCAGGAGTCCGGCTGAAGGTATAGTCCGGCTATCCGAACACCCCCTAATCCAGGACTCCCTCGGCTGCCCTAAAGGTAATCGAGGAGCTGAAAGCCGAACAGGCTGCTCACTGCCAAAGCAAGGAGGAAATAGCCAGGATGGATGTGGAATTGAAGAATGCCGCTGACCGTTACAAGCTTCTTGAAGAGGAAGGTCGAGCGAAGAGAACAGACCTGGAGAAGGCCACGATGGCGACCAAAGACACCCGCTCTGCAATGAGAGCGATGAAGGAGGAGCTGCTTCAAGCCGGGGATATCGCGGCTGGGAAGCCTTTTATGCTGCAGATGAAGTTTGGAGATCCTAGGTACGCCCCTTTGGACCGGCTATGGAGTTCTGTGGACGCATATCTGGACTTAGCGGCAAGTGCTGCCGATGCGGCCGAATACTTCCGAGATCAAAAAGATCGTGAAGTGGAAAAGCTATTCTGGTCACAATTTAACGCTCAAGAGCATCCACTTGTATTGACTGATCGGTTGGCCGAATGGGCCGAGCTGAATAGATTGCCTGGACTAGCCATGATGTCTATTGTGGATCATCTGTGGCCGGAAAGACCAAATCTGGACAGTTATTTTAGTTTGGTGTAGCAGTTCCTTGCTGCAGTGCCGCACATCAACGCGATGAAGAGGTCGGCGTGCGTAGAGGGTGCGCGGATGGCCCTTGCCCGTTTGAAGACATACTGGGCGGAGATGGAGGCCACCGCCATTGCAGCCCAAGATTCGGACGAGAGTCGAGTACCTGCCGAGCACTACTTTCGAGAAGTTCTTGAGGGCGCTCGTTCAATAGAAGCGCAGTGCTCGATGAGTATTATGTTCTAATGACATGTATTCCCATTGAAAAACAATGTTTTACTAAATTGTGAAGGCTATTTTATACTTGTGCCTAAAAGAATTATAATACCTCCTGTGCGGCCATTTATGTATATATGTATATAACCTGAAAGATGGCAGTCGTCGGCTTCAGCCCCCACGCATATAATGCGGGGGTGTTCGCAGAAGACGCATGTTAACACTTGATCCAACGTCTTGGTCCATTAAGGAGGTGATAGCACAGCGAACTAGGCAATCGGACTATAATGCTTTAACACTTTCACTTAGCCAAAGGAGTTTGACAGTTGGGCTACTATATAGCCCCTGGTGGCTCCGCGCTCATCCGAATTCAGGGCGCGTACATGCCTGGCCGGGAAATGGCCCTTCATTAAGGTGGAGGAATCCCGAAGATTCTGCTAGGTCATCGAGTGGTTGACCAGTCTCACGCTATATCATGATAGTCAGTTTTCGGCTTTCTCTACTAAGGTGCTCGTCCGGATGAACCAGGGCACAATCGCAGTAGTTCTCCTGGTGCCACCCTAGCCGATAGAGCGGAACGTAAGGCAGCAAAACACAGGAGCCGGGCAAACCCAACATTTGACCAAAGACATGATTCGGAGCTAATGCATATAAGGCCAAACTCGCGACGCCGAACACTCCCTAAGGTATTCGGTCTTTGTGATGTAAACCGGGCTAAATAGTGCCCTTTGTAATAAGCCCCTGGTGTCCAAGCACGTGCAATATTCTGACGTGGCCACATGCCAATACGTCAGCATCCTTCTCAATTGTACTGAGAATCCGGGGGATGTGTATCCACAAGAGACAGTAAAAAAGGTTTACGCAGGGTCTTAATCTAAAAAGAATCCTTGAAACGGGTCCCTACTGCACGTCTGCGCCTGTGTCTCCGTTGTGCCGTATCCTAGACGGGTGTAGCATGATGGTCATCTGTAAAAAGAGGAACTTAGTTGAAAAGTTGTCGCGCAAAAGGTAGGTTATACTAAATAAACCATGTACAGTTCAAGATGAGTAAAGTTGAGCCTAATTGTCACTTGTTTACACGCGTTGAGCCCCTTGTATTGTTATAGGGGTATAGCCATCAAACATGTATCAATTATATATAGTTACATCGGACTCGTCTAACCGTGTCCGTGGTCTTAACGACCTTTCAGATGCTCTAGGTGGTGAGGCCGTCTAGTGTGCGGCTGCCAAGGCAGCCGCACGGTCTTCCGCGCGCAAGGGGCGCTCAATATTTCCATTTACTGTAATGATGCCACGTGGACCGGGCATCTTAAGCATGAGGGAAGCGTAATGCGGTATTGCGTTAAAGCGAGCGAAAGCTTCGCGTCCGAGTAGTGCTTGATAGCCACTTTGGAACGGAGTGATGTGGAAGGTTAACTTTTCGCTGTGGCAGTTATCGGGAAAGCCGAATATAACCTCTAGTAGCAGGGAGCCCGTGCAATGGGCTTCTGGGCCTGGCGTTACTCCTTTAAAGGTAGTATTTCTATGGCTGATTTTTGTTGGGTCTATCCCCATTTTGCGGACTGTGTCCTGATATATCAGTTTTAAACTACTATCGCCGTCCATCAGGACTCGTGTGAAGTTGTATCCGTCAATTATCGGGTCTAACACCAAGGCAGCCCATCCTGCATGCCGGATACTTGCCAAGTAATCCCGATGGTCAAAGGTGATCGGTTTGGATGACCAGTGGCAGAACTCCGCGGTGATAGGCCCTGGGGCATGTGTCTCTAGGAGTGCCGCTTTGTTTCTCCGCTTCATCACGTGTAACACGTTTACTGTTTTGACTTCTGGTGGGAATTTCTTCTGTTCCCTTGTTCTTTTCTTGCGAGGCTCGTCCTCGTCTTTGCTTGGTGTATCCTGCCCCTTGTGTTCGGCGTTGAGTTTGCCGGACTGCTTGAAGACCCAACATTCTCTATGCGTATGATTTGCAGGTTTATCGGGGGTGCTGTGGATCTGACATAGTTTGTCAAGAATCTTGTTCAGGCTGGACAGTTCATCTCTGTTGCCTTTGGAGGGCAGCTTCTGATAACCTGGTCGAGAGCTTCTGAATCCGGCGTTTACCGCTGTGCTCTTCGGGCTGTCTTCTTTTCCGGCGCTTGTTTTTGCTGCGTCATGGCTTCCTGTTTCCGTCCCTGACTTCGGATGTACTTTGGTCGTTGGTGCTGCACCGGGCTAACCAGATGTCCTCGCCCGCACAAAAGCGGGTCATGAGGCTTGTTAATGCTTCCATTGTTCTCGGCTTTTCTTGGCCGAGGTGTCTGGCAAGCCATTCGTCTTGAACGTTGTGCTTGAAAGCTGCTAAGGCTTCTGCGTCCGGCAGTCGACTATTTGGTTCTTTTTAGTGAGAAACATGTTCCAAAGCTTTCGGGCTGACTCTCCGGGCTGTTGAGTTATATGACTTAAATCGTCTGCATCCGGTGGTCGGACATAGGTCCCTTGAAAATTTGCCCGAAAAGCGTCTTCGAGCTCTTCCCAGCTTCCAATGGAGTTTTCGGGGAGGCTTTTAAGCCAGTGCCAAGCTGGCCCTTTGAGCTTGAGGGGTAAGTACTTGATGACGTGGAGATCGTCTCCCCGAGCCATGTGGATATGGAGGATGTAGTCCTCAATCCAGACCCCAGGGTCTGTCATTCTGTCGTACGCCTCTATGTTTACAGGTTTGAATCCCTCTGGAAATTCATGGTCCAGCACCTCATCGGTGAAACATAGTGGGTGTGCGGCACCCCTGTATTTGGGTGTACCGTGGTGTTCGGATTTTTATTGTGTTGCATTGCGTGCTGGAGCGCGCTTTCTTGGCCCGTAGATGGATCTGGGTTCGCCTTCCTTTTGATGCGAGCCCTCACGTGATTCGCGTACTGG
Source organism: Triticum urartu (assembly GCF_003073215.2). Classification (NCBI taxonomy): domain Eukaryota; kingdom Viridiplantae; phylum Streptophyta; class Magnoliopsida; order Poales; family Poaceae; genus Triticum; species Triticum urartu. The sequence goes on along the minus strand of NC_053023.1, from coordinate 581,121,817 downwards.
CTTGTGTGCAGCATCGTTTGTCGCTCTATGTTGGCCACGAGGTCGTCTATCCGACCAGATGGTTGTTTTGTTTTTTGATTGCGGGGGATCTAAGGCCTCTTCATCGAATTCAGGTAGCAGCTTTCGCTTCGGGTAGCTCTTTGTGTGGCGACTACCGTCGTACTTTGCTGCAGTGTTGAGTACTTCACTCCATCTAATTCTGAGTTTGTCTTGTGCAGCCCTGAGCCTTTGCTTCTGCTTTTTCAGACTCCTCGCAGTGGCAACAAGCCTTTGATGGGTATTCTGTTGCTTCGGGTGCCTGTCCGGTGTGATGTCATCCGGACTGTTATCTTCGCCGGAGTCGGGTTGTTCGGTTTGATTCTCCGTGTTGCCGTGGTCGGACGGTGGTTCAATGCCGTGTTTGTCGTCCGCTGGCTCACCCTGCTCCATCGCTGGGTCTATATGATCGCTGTTTCTGCTGAGGCGGGACTTGGAGCGGCGCTTACGCCGCCGCTTTGTGTTGGAAATATGCCCTAGAGGCAATAATAAATTAGTTATTATTATATTATATTTCATTGTTCATGATAATCTTTTATTATCCATGCTAGAATTGTATTGATAGGAAACTCAGATACATGTGTGGATACATAGACAACACCATGTCCCTAGTAAGCCTCTAGTTGACTAGCTCGTTGATCAATAGATGGTTACGGTTTCCTGACCATGGACATTGGATGTCGTTGATAACGGGATCACATCATTAGGAGAATGATGTGGTGGACAAGACCCAATCCTAAGCCTAGCACAAGATCGTGTAGTTCGTATGCTAAAGCTTTTCTAATGTCAAGTATCATTTCCTTAGACCATGAGATTGTGCAACTCCCGGATACTGTAGGAGTGCTTTGGGTATAAAGGTGAGCTACGGGTATCTCCGAAAGTGTCTGTTGGGTTGGCACGAATCGAGACTGGGATTTGTCACTCCGTGTAAACGGAGAGGTATCTCTGGGCCCACTCGGTAGGACATCATCATAATGTGCACAATGTGATCAAGGAGTTGATCATGGGATGATGTGTTACGGAACGAGTAAAGAGACTTGCCGGTAACGAGATTGAACAAGGTATCGGGATACCGACGATCGAATCTCAGGCAAGTATCGTACCGATAGACAAAGGGAATTGTATATGGGATTGATTGAATCCTTGACATCATGGTTCATCCGATGAGATCATCGTGAAGCATGTGGGAGCCAACATGGGTATCCAGATCCCGCTGTTGGTTATTGACCGGAGAGTTGTCTCGGCCATGTCTACATGACTCTTGAACCCATAGGGTCTACACACTTAATGTTCGATGATGCTAGGGTTATAGGGAAAGTATGTACGCGGTTACCGAATGTTGTTCGCAGTCCCGGATGAGATCCCGGACGTCACGAGGAGTTTCGGAATGGTCCGGAGGTAAAGATTGATATATAGGAAGTATGGCTTTGGCCACCGGAAGTGTTCCGGGCATCACCGGTAGTGTACTGGGACCACCGGAGGGGTCCGAGGGTCCACCGGGAGGGGCCACGGGCCCCGGAGGCATACATGGGCCAAGTGTGAGAAGGGACCAGCCCCTAGGTGGGCTGGGGCACCTCCCCACCAAGGCCCATGCACCTAGAGAGAAGAGGGGGCAAACCCTAAGGGCAGATGGGCCCTAAGGCCCATGCTTGGTGCGCCTCCCTCTCCCCCCACTTGGCCGCCACCCCAGATGGGGATTGGGGCTGCCGCCACCCCTAGGGTGGAAACCCTAGGTGGGGGCACAGCTCTCCCTCTCCCCCTATATATAGTGGAGGCAAAGGGGAAGCCCAATACACGAAGTTCTTCCCCTGTTGGCGCAGCCCTACCCCTCTCCCTCCTCGTCTCTCGTAGTGCTTGGCGAAGCCCTGCTGGAGTCCCGCGCTCCTCCACCACCACCACGCCGTCATGCTGCTGCTGGACGGAGTCTTCCCCAACCTCTCCTTCTCCCCTTGCTGGATCAAGGCGTAGGAGACATCACCGGGCTGCACATGTGTTGAACGCGGAGGCGCCGTTGTTCGGCGCTTAGATCGGAATCAACCGCGATTTGAATCGCTACGAGTACGACTCCTTCATCCGCATTCTTGTAACGCTTCCGCTTAGCGATCTACAAGGGTATGTAGATGTACTCCCCTTCCCCTTGTTGCTAGATTACTCCATAGATTGATCTTGGTGATGCGTAGAAAATTTTAAATTTCTGCTATGATCCCCAACAGTGGCATCAGAGCTAGTTCTATGCATAGTTTCTATGCACGAGTAGAACACAAGTTGTTGTGGGCATCGATTTTGTCAATTTACTTGCCGTTACTAGTCTTATCTTGATTCGGCGACATCGTGGGATGAAGCGGCCCGGACCGACCTTACACGTACACTTACGTGAGACTGGTTCCACCGACTGACATGCACTAGTTGCATAAGGTGGCTAGCGGGTGTCTGTCTCTCCCACTTTGGTCGGATCGGATTCGATGAAAAGGGTCCTTATGAAGGGTAAATAGAAATTGGCATATCACGTTGGTTTTGGCGTAGGTAAGAAACGTTCTTGCTCGAAACCTATGGCAGCCACGTAAAAACTTGCAACAACAATTAGAGGACGTCTAACTTGTTTTTGCAGCATGTGCCGTGTGATGTGATATAGCCAAAAGGATGTGATGAATGATATATGTGATGTATGAGATTGATCATGTTCTTGTAATAGGAATCACGACTTGCATGTCGATGAGTATGACAACCGGCAGGAGCCATAGGAGTTGTCTTAATTTATTTATGACCTACGTGTCAACTTAAACGTCATGTAATTACTTTACTTTATTGCTAAAGCGTTAGCCATAGTAGTAGAAGTAATAGATGAAGAGACAACTTCAAGAAGACACGATGATGGAGATCATGGTGTCATTCCAGTGACAATGATGATCATGGAGCCCCAAAGATGGAGATCAAAAGGAGCAAATGATATTGGCCATATCATGTCACTATTTGATTGCATGTGATGTTTATCATGTTTTACATCTTATTTGCTTAGAACGATGGTAGCTTAAATAAGATGATCCCTCGCAATAATTTCAAGAATTGTGTTCCCCCTAACTGTGCACCGTTGCGAAGGTTTGTTGTTTCGAAGCACCACGTGATGATCGGGTGTGATAGATTCTAATGTTCGAATACAACGGGTGTAAGCCAGATTTACACACGCAATACACTTAGGTTGACTTCACGAGCCTAGCATGTACAGACATGACCTCGGAACACGGAAGACCGAAAGGTCGAGCATGAGTCATATAGAAGATACGATCAACATGAAGATGTTCACCGATGTTGACTAGTCCGTCTCACATGATGATCGGACACGGCCTAGTTGACTCGGATCATGTTTCACTTAGATGACTAGAGGGATGTCTATCTGAGTGGGAGTTCATTAAATAATTTGATTAGATGAACTTAATTATCATCAACATAGTCTAAATTGTCTTTGCAAATATGTTGTAGATAAATAGCTCACGTTGTAGCTCCCTATTTCAATATGTTCCTAGAGAAAGACTAAGTTGAAAGATATTGTAAGCAATGATGCGGACTGGGTCCGTAGTCCGAGGAGTGTCGTCACTGCTACACAGAAGGCTTACGTCTTTGATGCACCGGTCGATGTGCAAACCCCCTACAACGTCGTCTTTGGATGTTGTGAACACCTGACAAACACATCCTGATGACTACTTGATAGTTTAGTGCACCATACGTTACGGCTTAGAATCGGGATTCCAATGACGTTTTGAACGCCACAAGACATATGAGATGTTCCAAGAGCTGAAATTGGGATTTCAGGCTCATGCCCGTGTTGAGAGGTATGAGACCTCTGACAAGTTCTTTTGCCAACAAGATGGAGGAGAATAGCTCAGCTAGTGAGCATGTGCTCAGAATGTCTGGGTGCTACAATCACTTAAATCAAGTGGGAGTTAAACTTCCAGATAAGATAGTGATTGATAGAGTTCTCTAGCCACTATCACTAAGCTACTAGATCTTGTGATGAACTATGACATGCAAGGGATGGAGTTGATCCCGGAGCTGTTCGCGGTGCTTAAGACCGCAAAAGGTAGAAATCAAGAAGGAGCATCAAGTGTTGATGGTTTAACAAGACCACTGGTTTCTAGAAGGGCAAGGGCTAGAAGGGAAACTTCATGGATGGCAAACCAGTTGCCGCTCCAGTGAAGGAACCCAAGGTTGAACCCAAACCCGAGACTAAGTGCTTCTATTGTAAGGGGAACAGTCACTGGTAGCGGAATTACCCCAAATGCATGGTAGATAAGAAGGCTGGCAACTTCAACAAAGTATATACGTGTTATTAATGTGTACCTCACTAGTACTCCTGGTTGCACCTGGGTATTGGATACCGGTTCAGTTGCTATTATTGGTGACTTGAAGCAAAAGCTACGGGCTAAACGGAGACTGGCTAAGGGCGAGGTGACGATGTGTGTTGGAAGTGTTTCCAAAGTTGATGAGATCACCATCGCACGCTCCATCTGCCTTCGAGATTAGTATTGAACCTAGATAAATGTTATCAGGTGTCTACGTTGAGCATGAATATGATTAGATCATGCTCATTGCAATACGGTTATTCATTTAAGTTAGAGAATAATGGTTATTCTGTTTAGATGAATAATACCTTTCATGGTCATGCACCCTATGTGAATGGTTCAGTGAATCTCGGTCGTGGTAATACACATGTTCACGCCAAAAGATGTAGATAGTACCACTTTCTTGTGGCATTGCCTCTTAGGTCATATTGGCGTAAGATGCATGAAGAAACTCCGTGTCGATGGATGTTTGGAGTCACTTGATTTTGAATCGCTTGACACATGCGAGCCATGCCTCATGGGCAGGATGACTAAGACCCCGTTTTCAGGTACAATGAAATGGGCAAGTGACTTGTTGGAAATCATACATGCTGATGTGTGTGATCCAATGAGAATTGAAGCGTGCGGTGGAAATCTCTATTTTCTCATCTTCACTAACGATTTGAGTAGATATAGGTATATTTACTTAATGAAGCACAAGTCTGAAACATTTGAAAAGTTCAAGCGATTTCAGAGTGAAGTTAAGAACCATCATAACAAGAAGATCAAATTCCTGTGATCTGATCGATGAGAATTTCTAAGTTATGAGTTTGGCAATCACTTAAGACATTGTGGAATTGTTTCATAGTTGAAGCCACCTGGAACACCACAGGGTAATGGTGTGTCCGGACGTCGTAATCGAACCTTATGAGATATGGTGCGATCTATGATGTCTCTTACTGATCTACCATTTTCATTTTGAGGATATGCGTTAGAGACAGCTGTATTCACTTTAGATAGGACACCATCTAAGTCCGTTGAAACGACGTCGTATGAATATGGTTTGGCAAGAAATCAAAGTTGTCATTTCTTAATGTTTGGGGCTGCGATGCTTAAGGCTTCAGCCGGAGAAGCTCGAACCCAAAAGCGGACAAACACATCTTCATAGGATACCCAAAGGTGACAGTTGGGTATACCTTCTATCTCAGATCCGAGGGCAAATTGTTTGTCGCTAAGAACGGGTCCTTTCTCGAGAAGGAGTTTCTCTCGAAAGAATTGAGTGGGAGGAAGATAGAACTTGATGAGGTTGTCGAACCTTTACTTCAACCAGAGAGTGATGCAACACAGAAAGATGTTTTCTGTGGCGCCTATGTCTGTTGAATAGGAAGTTAATGATAGTGATCATGAAGCTTCGGATCAAGTTGCTATCGAACCTCATAGGTCGACAAGGATACGTACTACTCCTGAGTGGTACGGTAATCCTGTCTTAGATATCATGTTGTTAAACAACAATGAACCTACGAGCTATGGAGAAGCGATGGTGGGCCCGTATTCCGACAAATGGTTAGAAGCCATGAAATCTGAGATAGGATCAATGTATCAGAACAAAATATGGACTTTGGTGGACTTGACCGATGATCGGCAAGCCATTGAGATAAATGGATCTTTAAGAAGAAGACGGACGTGGGCGGTAATGTTACCGTCTACGAAGCTTGACTTGTGGGAAAGAGTCTTTTCACAAGTTCAAGGAGTTGACTACGATGAGAATTTCTCACCTGTAGCGATGCTTAAGACCGTCGGAATCATGTTAGCATTAGTTGTATTTTTCGATTATGAAATCTGACAGATGGATGTCAAAAACAAGTTTTCTTACCAGTTTTCGTAAGAAAGAGTTGTATGTGATACAATCAAAGTTTTGTCGACCCTAAGGATGCTAAAAGGTATGCTGGCTCCAGCAATCCTTCTGTGGACTAGAGCAAGCATCTCGGAGTTGGAATATATGCTTTGATGGAGTGATCAAAGCTTTTAGGTTTATACAATGTTTGCTAGAAACTTGTATTTACAAGAAAGTGAGTGGGAGCACTACAACATTTTTGATAAGTATATGTGGATGACATATTGTTGATCCGAAATGATGTAGAATTTCTGGAAAGCATAAACGGTTGCTTGAAGAGTGATTTTCAAAGGAAGACCTGGATAAAGCTGCTTACATATTGGGCATCAAGATCTATAGAGATAGATCAAGATGACTGATGATACTTTCAAAGAACGCACACCTTGACATGTTTTTGAAGGAGTTCAAAATAGATCAGTCAAATAAGGGGTTCTTACCTGAGTTGTAAGGTGTGAAGTTGAGTAAGACTCAAAGCTTGACCACGGCAGAAGAAAGAGGAAGGACGAAGGTCGTCCCCTATGCTTTTGTCATAGGCTCTATACGGTATGCCATGGTGAGTACCACACCTGATGTGTGCCTTGCCACATGCCTGGCAAAAGGGTACAAAGGTGATCTAGGAGTGGATCACCAGATAGCGGTCAAAATTATCCTTAGAGGAATAAGGAAATGTTTCTCGGTTATGGAGGTGATAAAGAGTTCGACGTAAAGAGTTATGTCGTACCAAGCTTAACACCTATCCGGATAGCTCTGAGTAGAGATACCGGATACGTATAATGGAGCAACAATTTGGAATAGCTCCAAGTGGAACCTAGTAGCAGCATCTACGATCTGACATAAAGTTTTGTGAAATAGATAGGGATCTGAATATTGCAGACCCGTTGACTACAACCTCTCTCACAAGCATAACATTATCAAACCCAAAACTCATTGAGTGTTAACCACATAGTGATGTGAACTAGATTATGGACTCTAGTAAACTCTTTGGATGTTGGTCACATGGCGATGTGACCTATAAGTGTTAATCACATGGCGATGTGCACTAGATTATTGACTCTAGTGCAAGTGGGAGACTGTTGGAAATATGTCCTAGAGGCAATAATAAATTAGTTATTTTATATTATATTTCATTGTTCATGATAATTATTTATTATCCATGCTAGAATTGTATTGATAGGAAACTCATATACATGTGTGGATACATAGACAACACCATGTCCCTAGTAAGCCTCTAGTTGACTAGCTCGTTGATCAATAGATGGTTACGGTTTCCTGACCATGGACATTGGATGTCGTTGATAACGGGATCACATCATTAGGAGAATGATGTGGTGGACAAGACCCAATCCTAAGCCTAGCACAAGATCGTGTAGTTCGTATGCTAAAGCTTTTCTAATGTCAAGTATCATTCCTTAGACCATGAGATTGTGCAACTCCCGGATACCGTAGGAGTGCTTTGGGTGTGCCAAACGTCAAAACGTAACTGGGTGGCTATAAAGGTGCGCTACGGGTATCTCCGAAAGTGTCTGTTGGGTTGGCACGAATCGAGACTGGGATTTGTCACTCCATGTAAACGGAGAGGTATCTCTGGGCCCACTCGGTAGGACATCATCATAATGTGCACAATGTGATCAAGGAGTTGATCACGGGATGATGTGTTACGGAACGAGTAAAGAGACTTGCCGGTAACGAGATTGAACAAGGTATCGGGATACCGACGATCGAATGTCGGGCAAGTATCGTACCGATAGACAAAGGGAATTGTATACGGGATTGATTGAATCCTTGAGTCGTAGTTTATCTGATGAGATCATCGTGAAGCATGTGGGAGACAACATGGGTATCCAGATCTCGCTGTTGGTTATTGACCGGAGAGTTTTCTCGGCCATGTCTGCATGACTCCCAAACCCGTAGGGTCTACACACTTAAGGTTCGATGACGCTAGGGTTATAGGGAAAGTACGTACGCGGTTACCGAAGGTTGTTCGGAGTCCCAGATGAGATCCCGGACGTCATGAGGAGTTCTGGAATGGTCCGGAGGTAAAGATTGATATATATATATATATATGAAGTATGGTTTTGGCCACCAGAAGTGTTCCGGGCATCACCGGTAGTGTACCGGGACCACCGGAGGTGTCCGGGGGTCCACCGGGAGGGGCACGGGTCCCGGAGGCATACATGGGCCAAGTGTGAGAAGGGACCAGCCCCTAGGTGGGCTGGGGCGCCTCCCCACCAAGGCCCATGCGCCTAGAGAGAAGAGTGGGCAAACCCTAAGGGCAGATGGGCCCTAAGGCCCATGCCTGGTGCGCCTCCCTCTCCCCCCCCACTTGGCCGCCACCCCAGATGAGGATTAGGGCTGCCGCCACCCCTAGGGTGGAAACCCTAGGTGGGGGTGCAGCCCTCCCTCTCCCCCTATATATAGTGGAGGCAAAGGGGCAGCCCAACACACGAAGTTCTTCCCCTGTTGGCGCAGCCCTACCCCTCTCCCTCCTCGTCTCTCGTAGTGCTTGGCGAAGCCCTGCTGGAGTCCCACGCTCCTCCACCACCACCACGCCGTCGTGTGTCTGCTGGACGGAGTCTTCCCCAACCTCTCCTTCTCTCCTTGCTGGATCAAGGCGTAGGAGACGTCACCGGGCTGCACGTGTGTTGAACGGGGAGGCGCCGTTGTTCGGCGCTTAGATCGGAATCAACCGCGATCTGAATCGCTACGAGTACGACTCCTTCATCCGTGTTCTTGTAACGCTTCTGCTTAGCGATCTACAAGGGTATGTAGATGCACTCCCCTTCCCCTCATTGCTAGATTACTCCGTAGATTGATCTTGGTGATGCGTAGAAAATTTTAAATTTCTGCTACGATCCCCAACACTTTGACTGCTTCTCGAGGGAATGATCCTTCGCTGCGTCCTTCCGTTCCTCGTCGTCATTTTCTTTGGGTGTGTCCACCATGTATACATCATATGATGAAGTGGGCGTCCAGTGCCCTGTGGGCAGTAGCTCCTGTTCGTCTCCTGCATCATCCTCCATATCGTCGATGTCTTCGGAGTCGAAGGCGAGCATGTCGGTCAAATCGTCGACAGTGGCTACTAAGTGGGTGGTGGGTGGGCGGCGAATTTCTTCGTCGTCCGCATCCAGATCTGGCCGGCGATAGTTCGGCCAGGACTCTCCTGACAAGGAGAGAGACCTTAATGAGTTCAGTATGTCGCAAAAGGGCGAGTGCTGAAGGATATCCGCGGAGGTGAACTCCATGATCGGCGCCCAGTTGGATTCGATAGGCACGGGCGCAGGCGGTTCGGAGTCTGTGGCCGGGGAAGAGTACGGCAGTTCGGCGTCACGGCTCCCGTGAAGGGTAAGGTCGATACTCGGCTCAATCGCCGCAGCCTCCATGGCGGGGTCTATCCACCCGTCCATGGATGGTGTAATTGGCTCCGAATTGAGGGTCGGAGCGGTTGCCGGTGTGGTCTCCTAAACACTATCCGATGGTAGAGCTAAATCATGCTCATCGTGACCGAGCGGAGCCACCGGATACAAAGATCTGTCCGAGGAGAAAAGTCTCACCCTGGACTGCATCATTATCGATGATTGAAGGAGCCATCCAGCCTAACAATGATGACATAGAGGAACTCTCAATGAAAGCACCAATGTCGGTGTCAAAACCGGTGGATCTCGGGTAGGGGGTCCCGAACTGTGCGTCTAGGTGGATGGTAACAGGAGACGGGGGACACGATGTTTTTACCCAGGTTCAGGCCCTCTCGATGGAGGTAAAACCCTACTCCTGCTTGATTGATCTTGATGATATGAGTATTACAAGAGTTGATCTGCCACGAGATCAGAGAGGCTAAACCCTAGAAGCTAGCCTATGGTATGATTGTTGTTGTTGGTCCTACGGACTAAACCCTCCGGTTTATATAGATACCGGAGGGGGCTAGGGTTACACAGAGTCGGTTACAAGGAAGGAGATCTACATATCCGTACTGCCAAGCTTGCCTTCCATGCCAAGGAGAGTCCCATCCGGACACGGGACGAAGTCTTCAATCTTGTATCTTCATAGTCCAACAGTCCGGCCAAGGGATATAGTCCGGCTGTCCGGATACCCCCTAATCCAGGACTCCCTCAGGGAGAACATTGTATTGAGATCCAAAAAGAGAGAAGAAGCCATCTAGCTACTAAATATGGACCCGTAGGTCTGAGGTGAACTACTCACACTTCATCGGAGGGGCTATGGTGTTGATGTAGAAGCCCTCCGTGATCGATGCCCCCTCCAGTGGAGCTCCGGAACAGGCCCCAAGATGGGATCTCGTGGATACAGAAAGTTGTGGCGGTGGAATTAGGATTTTGGCTCCGTATATGATCGTTTGGGGGTACGTAGGTATATATAGGAGGAAGGAGTATGTCGGTGGAGCAACAGGGGGCCCACGAGGATGGGGGGCGCGCCTGGGTGGGGTAGGCGCGCCCCCTACCTTATGGCCTCCTCTTTTGTGTCTTGACTTAGGGTCCACGTCTCCTGGGTCTTGTTCGTTGAGAAAATCACGTTCCCGAAGGTTTCATTCCATTCGGACTCCGTTTGATATTCCTTTTCTTCGAAACCCTAAAACAGGCAAAAACAGCAATTCTGGGCTGGGCCTCTAGTTAATATGTTAGTCCCAAAAATATTATAAAAGTGGATAATAAAGCCCAATAATGTCCAAAACAGTAGATAATATAGCATGGAGCAATCAAAAATTATAGATACGTTGGAGACGTATCAAGCATCCCCAAGCTTAATTCATGCTCGTATGCGGAGTGCTACTTGGCATAATTTTAATGCAATTCTTCTTAATTGTGGTATGAATATTCAGATCCGAAAGATTCAAGACAAAAGTTCATATTGACATAGAAATAATAATACTTCAAGCATACTAACAAAGCAATTATGTCTTCTCAAAATTACATGGCCAAAGAAAGTTCATCCCTACAATATCATATAGTTTAGTCATGCTCCATTTTCGTCACACAAGAATGCTCTCGTCATGCACAACCCCGATGACAAGCCAAGCAATTGTTTCATACTTTAGTAATCTCAAACCTATAAACTTTCACGCAATATATGAGCACGAGCCATGGACATAGCACTATGGGTGGAATAGAATATAATGAGGGGGGTTATGTGGAGAAGACAAAAAGGAGAAAGTCTCACATCAATGAGGCTAATCAATGGGCTATGGAGATGCCCACCGATTGATGTTAATGCAAGGAGTAGGGATTGCCATGCAACAGATGCACTAGCGTTATAAATGTATGAAAGCTCAAAAGAAACTAAGTGGGTGTGCATCCAACTTGCTTGTTCACGAAGACCTAGGGCACCTGAGGAGGCCCATTGTTGGAATATACAAGCCAAGTTCTATAATGAAAATTCCTAGTAGTATATTAAAGTGACAAAACAAGAGACTCTCTATCATGAAGATAACGGTGCTACATTGAAGCACAAGTGTGGCAAAGGATAGTAACATTGTCCCTTCTCTCTTTTTCTCTCATTTTTTTATTTGTTTGGCCTTTCTCCCTTTTTTATATGGCCTTTCTATTTTTTTTAATTCCTCACTTGGGACAATGCTCTAGAAAATGATGATCATCACACTTCTATTTATTTACAACTCAATGATTACAATACTAGAACAAAAGATGACTCTATATGAATGCCTCCGGCGGTGTACCGGGATATGCAATGGACCAAGAGTGACATGTATGAAAGAATTATGAACGGTGGCTTCGCCACAAATATTATGTCAACTACATGATCATGCTAAGCAATATATGACAATAATGAATGGTGGAAAGTTGCATGGCAATATATCTCGGAATGGCTATGGAAATGCCATAATAGGTTGGTATGGTGGCTGTTTTGAGGACGATATAAGGAGGTTTATGTGTGAAAGAGCGTATCATATCACTGGGTTTGGATGCACCGGCAAAGTTTGCGCCAACTCTCAATGTGAGAAAGGGCAATGCACGGTACCGAAGAGACTAGCAAGGATGGAAGGGTGAGAGTGCGTATAATCCATGGACTCAACATTAGTCATAAAGAACTCACATACTTATTGCAAAAGTCTACAAGTCATCAAAAACCTCGGCACTACGCGCATGCTCCTAGGGGGATAGATTGGTAGGAAAAGACCATCGCTCATCCCCGACCGCCACTCATAAGGAGGACAATCAAATAACACCTCATGTTTCAAATTTGTTACATAACATTTACCATACGTGCATGCTACGGGACTTGCAAACTTCAACACAAGCATTTCTAAATTTCACAACTACTCAACTAGCACGACTTTGATATTATTACCGCCATATCTCAAAACAATCATCAAGCATCAAACTTCTCTTAGTATTCAAAACACTCATAAGAAAATTTTACTAATCTTGAATACCTAGCATAATAGGATTTTAAGTAAATTACCATGTTATTTAGGACTCTCAAAATAATCTAAGTGAAGCATTAGAGATCAATAGTTTCTATAAAACAAATCCACCACCGTGCTCTAAAAGATATAAGTGAAGTACTAGAGCAAAACTATATAACTCAAAAGATATAAGCGAAGCACATAGAGTATTCTAACAAATTACAAATCATGTATGGCTCTCTTAAAAGGTGTGTACAGCAAGTATGATTGTTGTAAACTAAAAAGTAAAGACTCAAATCATACAAGACGCACCAAGAGAAACACATATCATGTGGTGAATAAAAATATAGCTCCAAGTAAAGTTACCGATAGAAGTAGACGAAAGAAGGGATGCCTTCCGGGCCATCCCCAAGCTTTGGCTTTTAGGTGTACTTAGATTATCTTGGGGGTGCCATGGGCATCCCCAAGCTTAGGCTCTTTCCACTCCTTGTTCCATAATCCATCAAATCTTTACCCAAAACTTGAAAACTTCACAACACAAAACTCAAAGTAGAAAATCTCGTGAGCTCCGTTAGCGAAAGAAAACAAAAGACCAATTCAAGGTACTGTAATGAACTCATTCTTTATTTATATTGGTGTTAAACCTACTGTATTCCAACTTCTCTATGGTTTATAAACTATTTTACTAGCCATAGATTCATCAAAATAAGCAAACAACACACGAAAAACAGAATCTGTCAAAAACAGAACAGTCTGTAGTAATCTGTATCTAGCGCAAGACCTGGAACCCCAAAAATTATAAAATAAATTGCTGGACGTGAGGAATTTACCTATTAATCATCTGCAAAAATAATTAACTAAATATCACTTCCCAAATAAAAATGGCAGCATTTCTCGTGAGCCCTAAAGTTTCTGTTTTTTACAGCAAGTGTAACAAGACTTTCCCCAAGTCTTCCCAACGGTTCTACTTGGCACAAACACTAATTAAACACAAAAAACACAAGAAAAACAGAGTCTAGATAAATTATTTATGGCTAAACAGGAGCAAAAACCAAGGAATAAAAATAAAATTGGGTTGCCTCCCAACAAGCGCTATTGTTTAACGCCCCTAGCTAGGCATAACAGCCAAGGATAGATCTAGGTATTGCCATCTTTGGTAGGCAATCCATAAGTGGCTCTCATAATAGATTCATAAGGTAATTTAATTTTCTTTCTAGGAAAGTGTTCCATGCCTTTCCTTAATGGAAATTGGAACCTAATATTTCCTTCCTTCATATCAATAATTGCACCAATCGTTCTAAGGAAAGGTCTACCAAGAATAATAGGACATGAAGGATTGCAATCTATATCAAGAACAATAAAATCTACTGGCACATAATTCCTATTTGCAACAATAAGAAAATCATTAATTCTTCCCATAGGTTTCTTAATAGTGGAATCTGCAAGGTGCAAGTTTAGAGAGCAATCATCAAAATCATGGAAACCTAACAAATCACACAAAGTCTTTGGAATCGTGGAAACACTAGCAAATAATTTCATAAGTTCATCCATCTTTCCACTCAAAACATTAACTTCTTCTATCGCATGCACCTTTTATTAGTAGATGTTTTAGTATGCCATTGATAATAATTAACCATAATATTATCTAGGAGTTTAGTAGCTTCTCCTAAAGTGATTTCCATAAAAGTGCCTCCCACGGCCGAATCTAAAAGATTTCTAGAAGCAAAATTTAATCCGGCATAAAAATTTTGTATAATCATCCACAAATTTAAACCATGAGTAGGGAAATTATGTATCATTAGTTTCATTCTCTCCCAAGCTTGTGCAACATGTTCATGATCAAGTTGCTTAAAATTCATAATATCGTTTCTAAGAGAGATGATCTTAGTGGGAGGAAAATACTTAGAGATAAAAGCATCTTTGCATTTATTCCATGAATCGATACTATTTTTAGGCAAAGACGAAAATCAAGCTTTAGCACGATCTCTAAGCGAAAAAGGAAATAGCTTCAATTTAACAATATCATTATCCACATCTTTCTTCTTTTGCATATCACACAAATCAACGAAGCTATTTAGATGGGTAGCGGCATCTTCACTAGGAAGGCCAGAAAACGGATCTTTCATGACAAGATTCAGCAAAGCAGTATTAATTTCACAAGATTCAGCATCAGCAAGAGGAGCAATCGGAGTGCTAATAAAATCATTGTTGTTGGTATTGGTGAAGTCACACAATTTAGTGTTATCTTGAGCCATCGTGACAAACAAGCAAACTAACACACAAGCAAACAAAAAGCAAGCGGGGAAAAAGAGGCAAATAGAGAAAGAGAGGGAGGATAGAGAGAGAGGGCGAATAAAACGGCAAGGGTGAAGTGGGGGAGAGGAAAACGAGAGGCAAATGGCAAATAATGTAATGCGGGAGATAAGGGTATGTGATGGGTACTTGGTATATTGACTTTGCGTAGACCTCCCGGCAACGGCGCCAGAAATCCTTCTTGCTACCTCTTAAGCACTGTGTTGGTTTTCCCCGAAGAGGAAGGGATGATGCAGCAAAGTAGTGTAAGTATTTCCCTCGGTTTTTGAGAACCAAGGTATCAATCCAGTAGGAGGCTACGCGCGAGTCCCTCGCACCTGCACAAAATAAATAAATCCTCGCAACCAACACGATAAGGGGTTGTCAATCCCTACACGGCCACTTACGAGAGTGAGATCTGATAGATATGATAAGATAATATTTTTGGTATTTTTGTGATAAAGATGCAAAGTAAAATAAAAGCAAAGTAAAAAGCATAGGAAATAACTAAGTAGTAGGAGATTAATATGATGAAGATAGACCCGGGGTCATAGGTTTCACTAGTGGCTTCTCTCGAGAGCATAAGTATTCTACGGTGGGTGAACAACTTACTGTTGAGCAATTGATAGAATTGAGCATAGTTATGAGAATATCTAGGTATGATCATGTATATAGGCATCACGTCCGAGACAAGTAGACCGACTCCTGCCTGCATCTACTACTATTACTCCACTCATCGACCGCTATCTAGCATGCATCTAGAGTATTAAGTTAATGAAAATAGAGTAACGCCTTAAGCAAGATGACATTATATAGAGGGATAAACTCATGCAATATGATGAAAACCCCATCTTGTTATCCTCGATGGCAACAATACAATACGTGCCTTGCTGCCCCTACTGTCACTGGGAAAGGACACCGCAAGATTGAACCCAAAGCTAAGCACTTCTCCCATTGCAAGAAAGATCAATCTAGTAGGACAAACCAAACTGATAATTCGAAGAGACTTGCAAAGATAACCAATCATACATAAAATAATTCAGAGAAGTTTCAAATATTGTTCATAGATAGACTTGATCATAAACCCACAATTCATCGATCTCAACAAACACACCGCAAAAAGAAGATTACATAGAATAGTTCTCCACAAGAGAGGGGGAGAACATTGTATTGAGATCCAAAAAGAGAGAAGAAGCCATCTAGCTACTAACTATGGATCCATAGGTCTGAGGTGAACTACTCACACTTCATCGGAGGGGCTATGGTTTTGATGTAGAAGCCCTCCGTGATCGATGCCCCCTCCGACGGAGCTCCAGAACTGGCCCCAAGATGGGATCTCGTGAATACAGAAAGTTGCGGCGGTGGAATTAGGGTTTTGGCTCCGTATCTGATCGCTTGGGGGTACGTAGGTATATATAGGAGGAAGGAGTATGTCGGTGGAGCAACAGGGGGCCCACGAGGGTGGAGGGCGCGCCTGGGGGGGGGGGGGTAGGCGCGCTCCCTGTCGGTGTCAAAACCGGCGTTTCTCGGGTAGGGGGTCCCGAACTATGCGTCTAAGGTGGATGGTAACAGGAGGCAGGGGACATGATGTTTTACCCAGGTTCGGGCCCTCTTGATGGGGGTAAAACCCTACGTCCTGCTTGATTTATTATTGATGATATGGGTATTACAAGAGTTGATCTACCACGAGATCGGAGAGGCTAAACCCTAGAAGCTAGCCTATGGTATGATTGTGTGTTGTTGTTGTGTCCTACGGACTAAAACCCTCCGGTTTATATAGACACTGGAGAGGGTTAGGGTTACACAAGGTCGGTTACAAAGGAGGAGATATCCATATCCGTATTGCCTAGCTTGCCTTCCACGCCAAGGAGAATCCCATCCGGACACGGGACGAAGTCTTCAATCTTGTATCTTCATAGTCTAACAGTCCGACCAAAGGATATAGTCCGGCTGTCCGGAGACCCCCTAATCCAGGACTCCCTCAGTAGCCCTTGAACCAGGCTTCAATGACGATGAGTCCGGCGCGCAGTATTGTCTTCGGCATTGCAAGGCGGGTTCCTCCTCCGAATACACCATGGAAGAATTTGAATACAAGGATAGTGTCCGACCCTGCAAAATAAGTTCCACATACCACCATAGAGAGAACAATATTTCCACAAATCTAATTTGCTGACTTGTTTTGGCAACAAGACATTATGTCATGGCCCGGTGATTATTCGAACTGTTTCCTTTAACTACCCCACACATAACGCGAGGCAGTTTTTTGACACGTCTTGTCAAAGCAGAGATCGTGTCCACTTATCGCGGGATTCTCATCAATACGGGTGTGGGTAACACAACCGCGCCATCGATTACGGCGCTTGGAGGATAAGCGAGTTTTACCAGGCTAGTGGGGACGCTTAGTTTCGTCCGCCCATATAAAGGGATAAGGATTCACCTTTTCATCCATGCCTTCTTCCTCCTTTGCTCATCCATTTTCGCACACTCGAGCTCCAGCGCCCAAGTCCGCACTTCCCACCTCAACATTCTCCAACCATGTCTGGAGCGGGAGGCAGGTGGATGGTCTCCTCCGTCACAGAGGGACACATCAAGAAGCCAAGGAGAGCCGGATACCTGCCCGATGACATCACGCACCGGCTCCCAGATGAGGGGCAGCTCATCCCCACCCTCAGGCCCCATGAGAGGGTCGTGTTCCTTACCCATTTCCTCCGCGGACTGGGATTCCCTCTCCACCCATTCGTCCGGGGGCTCATGTTCTACTATGGCCTGGATTTCCACGATCTGGCCCCGAACTTCATCCTCAACATCTCGGCGTTTATCGTCATGTGCGAGGCCTTCCTCTGCATCAAGCCCCACTTCGGCTTATGGCCGAAGACCTTCAATGTCAAGCCGAAGGTAGTGGGCGGCCGCCAGGCGGAGTGCGGAGGCGCCATGGTGGGCAAGATGCCCAACATTACATGGCTCGAGGGCTCCTTCGTGGAGACCATAAAGGGGTGGCAATCGGGGCGGTTCTACATCACCGAGCCGCGTGACCCTGCATGGGCAGCGGCCCCCGAATTCCAATATGGCATCCCCACGCGGCTCACCTTCTGGAAAGAGAAGTGTCTGTCCTGGGGTAGTTCGGGAGACCTGACCGGACTTCAGACATGTATTCAAAACATGGTGAACAAGAAGCTCAAACTCGTCAACGTAGTCCAGGTCATGCTCATCCGCCGGATCCTCCCGTGTCAACAACGGGCCTTCAACTTGTGGGAGTTCGACCCGGCCCAGCACCAAAATCTGAACAGGCTCTTCGATACAACACACGAGGATGCTTGGAAGGTTCTATTCAAGGGTGTCGAAGTTCCTCCTCCTACTACAAAGGATCGCGGATTCTGCGCGAAGCGCCAAGCCAGCACGGTAAGCTGTTTTACCTCTTACAGGATACTTGTTTTTCATAGTTTGACTCTATGCGGGATCTAAACTCCCGTTCCTTTGACAAGACTGGCAGGAAACGGCCGGACAGATCGACTGTCCGGCTCCTTTGCCCGAAGGCCCAGCAAACGCTCTCCTGACGGAGATGCTGACTCCGGCTCATTACAAGGTGCCAGAGAATACCAAGAAGGCCAAGGGAACCCGAAAGAGATCCCGACGCCAGGTGTTATCAGACTCATCGTCTGATGACTCTGCGGCACACTCCTCCCCCGAAGACGAGGAGGAAGAAGAAGATGCTCCCCCTTCAGTTGGGGGAGACAAGAAATGGAAGGCCGCCCCAACTGGGGAGGCCGAAGGGTCCAAGAAGGGAAGGACTCTCCTTCCGGACAGTTCCACCACTGCCGCTGAAGGCGAGGACGAGTGGCTGCTCAGGGCCAAACCCCTGGCGAAGTCGTAAGTATTTGGATACCAGAGTAACCCATAGCATTCCTTTGTCGCACTGCTTCCCCTAATGCCGAACATGATTATGCAGGCCGCCAAGAGCCCGTATCAATGTATCATCGGACGGCTCCCTAGGCTCATCGGATATGGATAGCAATCCACTTCCGACCGCCACCTCCCCTTGCCCTGCGGACGACGCCGAGGTATTGTCTCAAGAGGCACCGGGTCGAGGGGAGACAAACCCAGAGGTGCCTCAAGGCGACCTTTCGGACTCCGGGAGCAGAGGGGACAAGGCCCCCGAGGGCTCCGAGTTCGGCCCTCAGCCGAACACCCCGCCGGAACCTCCAGCGGTTCTGGATTCGGGCAGGCGACCTCCTTCCAAGAGGGGCAAGACGCCTGTGCCGGTGACCTCTGTCCATCCAGAGGCACCGGACAATCTGCTGGGAGCGCTTCGCAGCGCTTCCATCGACGAGGAGCACCGCACTATTATGAGTGCGGTGGTCCAGAAGGTTCAGTCCTCCAAGAGCGGACTGACTGAAGCATGTGCCAGCCTCCTAACACGCTTTGAGGTAAGTGTTAAAATATAGGAAAAATATTACCGCATAGACAGTAGCCCCTGATGCTCTGTTCGGTGTTCGAAAAGAAAAGCCGGAAAGAGGATCAAATAATACCACAGGAGTCTAACGTAAGTATGTCTATATGCGTATGCAGGCTTCGCTGCTGGCCTCAGCCGCACTGACTGCGGAGGTCGCCACACTGAAGCAGGACCTCGAGGGGTCCAAGAAAGAGCTCGGCCTTGCCAAGAGGCGGCTCGAGGAGAACAAGGGTAAGTAATACCATGTCTATAGATGTGTATATATAAAAGAAGACGCGATTGCAAAATGACAGGATCATCTTATATTTGCCAGGGGCCACGACCGAGGTGGCATCCCTGAAGCAAGCGGCCAAGGAGCGAACCGAGCGGGAAAGGCAAGAGGCTTGGGTGGGCGAGGTGCAGCAAGAGCTCCAGGCTCTCGTGACAAAGCACGAGGCGTTGGAGCTTGACTCGAAGACGCGAGAGTCTGAGCTTGCCGCGGCCCTCGAGAGCGCAAAGAGTGCCAAGGCCGAAGCCCAAAAGGCCCTCCAAGAGATTGACGCGATGAAGAAAATAGCGGCGGGTAAGGAATTCTATATGCAAAGCAAGCATGTGAAAGTAAATTACCTGTTACTTACCCGAATCCGGAGCTCTCCAGGAGCATTCGCAGATTTGCCCCGCATCGTGTCAGATGCCGCACAGTTTTACCAGGCCGAGGAGGGAAGCTCAACGGAGAAGCTGTTCTGGTCTCAGTATACTGGGACCGAACACCCGGTGCCTATGAGCGACCAGCTAAAGCAGCTGGTCGAGCTACACAAGGCGGTCGAACAGACCATGAAGGGCCTTATAGCCCGGCTGTGGCGTGGCGACGCCCTTCCGAACAGCTACTTCGGCCTGGTGAGGCGGCTTGTGGATGCCTGCCCACGGCTAGAAGTCATCAAGCGATCCATCTGCATCGAAGGTGCACGCCGGGCTTTCGCCCGTGTGAAGGTGCAATGGGCCAACCTAGACGCCGTCAAGCTGATCAAGGAAGGACCGCCGCAGGGCAAGGAGCATCACACCCCCGAAATTTATTATGAGGGTGTCCTGAAGGGTGCCTGTCTTGTAGCGGATGAATGTCTAAAGGATGTAATATTTGAGTAAACTTGCCCGTGTGATCCTGTATGATGAAAACTTGTTTCATATGCGCTATGCAACACTTGTTTGAATTTAAAATATTACCTTATGTTTGGCTGTTTATCCAATCTGACAGATGGCTAGTCCTCGGCTTCTGCCCCCATGCCGCGAGTGCTGGGGTGTTCGGGATAAACCTGAGCACTCTTGTTCCCATTTTTGGGTCCTTCGAGGGAGGTGCTCAGCACAGCGAACAAGGCAACCGGACTAATAATGCTTTATCACTCTCACTTAGCCATAGAATTCTATAATTTTAAATTTCGGCGAAGCCCCTGGTATTTGGAAGGCCGAATTCGGGGCGTGATACACGCCTTTAAGCCGGACAGGACCGGCTCCTCGCTCTAAGCGGCATAAGTCTTTAGGGACTCGAAACCTCGCCGAACAGCGACCAGTCTCTCGCCTTATCATGACAGTCAGTTTTAGCTTTCTCTACTGAGGTGCTTAGCCCAGCAGAACCGGGGCACAATCGCAGTAGTTCTCCTAGCGCTACCTTAGCCGATAGAGCGGAACATAAGGTACCAAAACATAGGAGCCGGGCAAACCCAACATTTGACCAAAGACATGATTCGGAGCTGATGCATATAATGCTATAAGTTCGGGGTGCCGCACTTGTGAAAGTGTTCGGACTTCTCACACCGTATTGTGGGGTACTTAAGCCCCTGGTGTATTGGTCGTACCAAAGTGTGCGGTTACAAGGCGTCATTAATGAACACATATATATAAAAAAAGGAAGAATGCAATAATAGTCTAAATGCTATGCATTGTTTATTCAAAAAGGTGCGTTAAAGCAGAATGATACAGATAGTGCGATAAGAAAAAAGTAGGACTATGTCCCTTCCAAGGGCAAGCTGAGGAATAGTATTAAAGCAAAATTTTCACTCGTTATCGTAATCCACCTGGGAGTTCCGTGGTGTGACGTAGCTTTCTGCCTCCTTGGTTGCTGCATCATGTGTTCGGCAATCATGCTGCCGGACATGGTTTCCAGAGATTTAAAGTCCTGAAAGAGAAAAATAACAAAGCGGGAACCCCCTAGTGCAGTTTAAGCCGCGTATCGGGGCGTGCCATAGTTGTGCACCACTCCCCGCCTGTGCCCATGGTATTTTTAATGTGTAATTATGTACGCATGGCACAAATTTCGCCGTTTGGCTGGGACTGGGGTGGGGGCCGCATTGCTACACGAGCTCAGATCATGCCAGGCAGTCTAGTTGTCGATTACTCCGAGCACGCTTGAAGGTGTCCGGGTCTTGAAATGCCGAACTGGTGGATTACCTTGAGAGGCTGCTTTGCGCTTCTGCTGCGAGGGCCGCAGTGTGCTCCTCCGTACGGAAAGAGCGTTCTGTGTTTCCATTACCTGTGATGACCCCCCGAGGTCCTGGCATCTTGAGCTTGAGGTATGCATAATGCGGTACCGCATTGAATCTTGCAAATGCGGTTCGCCCGAGCAGTGCATGATAGCCACTGCGGAACGAGACTATATCGAAGATTAATTCTTCGCTTCGGAAGTTATCCGGGGATCCGAAGACCACTTCCAGTGTAATTGAGCCAGTGCAATGGGCCTCTACACCTGGAATGACGCCTTTAAAGGTCGTTTTTGTGGGTTTGATCCTTGAGGGGTCTATACCCATTTTGCGCATTGTGTCCTGGTAAAGCAGGTTCAGGCTGCTGCTGCCATCCATAAGGACTCGAGTGAGGTGAAATCCGTTAATGATTGGGTCTAGGACTAGTGCGGCAAATCCGCCATGACGGATACTAGTGGGGTGGTCCCTGCGATCCAAGGTGATCGGACAGGAGGACCATGGGTTGAACTTTGGGGCGACTGGCTCCAACGCATATATGTCCCTCAGCGCACGCTTCCGCTCCCTCTTGGGGATTTGGGTTGCGTATATCATGTTCACCGTCCGCACTTTTGGGGGGAACCTCTTCTGTCCTCCGGTGTTCGGCTGCCAGGGCTCTTCCTCGTCATCGCTATGTGGCCCCTTATCTTTGTCTTCGACAATTAACTTGCCGGCCTGCTTGAATACCCAACAATCCCTATTGGTGTGGTTGGCTGGCTTGTCGAAGGTGCCGTGTATTTGGCACGAGCAATCGAGTATGCGGTCCAAACTGGACGGTCCCGGAGTGCTTCTTTCAAATGGCCTTTTCCGCTCACTGGGTTTAGAGCTTTTGAATCCGGCATTGACTGTCATATCTTTAGTATTATCGCTGTTAATGCGGCGCTTATGTTTGTTGCGACGTGACCTGCTGTTGCCATCCTTGGTATCCGAACTACCATGATTCTTTGATATGTTATTACTACAAGCCAGCCAGCTGTCTTCTCCCGCACAAAAGCGGGTCATGAGTGTCGTGAGGGCTGCCATAGATTTCGGCTTTTCCTGACCAAGGTGCCAGGCTAGCCACTCATCGCGGATGTTGTGTTTGAAAGCTGCTAGGGCCTCTACATCTGGACAGTCGATGATTTGATTTTCCTTTGTTAGGAACCGAGTCCAGAATTGCCTGGCCGATTCTTCTGGCTGCTGAATTATATGGCTCAAGTCATCGGCATCTGGTGGTCGCACATAAGTGCCCTGAAAGTTGTCGAGGAATGCGACCTCCAGATCTTCCCAACAGCTAATGGACTCTGCTGGCAAGCTGTTAAGCCAATGTCGCACTGGTCCTTTGAGCTTTAGTGGGAGGTATTTGGCGGCGTATAAGTCATGACCACGGGCCATGTGGATGTGGAGGAGGAAGTCCTCGATCCATACAGCAGGATCTGTTGTGCCGTCGTATGATTCAATATTTACGGGTTTGAAACCCTCTGGGATTTGATGCTCCATTACTTCGTCTGTGAAGCATAGGGGGTGCGCGGCGCCTCTGTATTAGGCTGTATCGCGACGCAGGTCGAGTGGGTCTTGCCCGCTGTGATCGGCCCGGCCGGATTTACTTTTACTGTATCCGCTGTGACGTTTATCGTCTTGCATAGTGGCGCGCCCACGTGATCCGTAGATCAATCTTGCATGTTTTGCTTTGTCCTCCAATATGTCTCGCAGGTCTGGCGTATTTCCCCATGCCTTTTTGTTTGAATGGCGTCGGGGTGCAGGCTGAGTTTTTGGATGGAATGCCTCTCTATCACGGCCACGAGGTGGCCGATCAGCCGTGTCATACGCTTCTTCCTCCAGTCGGGGTAGCAACCTGCATTTTGGGTAACTCTTGGAGGGGCGCTCGAGTTTATATTCCTCGGCCGCGAGTACTTCAGTCCATGTGTCAGCTAGCAGATCTTGATCAGCTTGAAGCTGCTGCTGCTTTTTCTTAAGGCTATTTGCCGTGGCTATAAGCCGGCGCTTGAAGCGCTCTTGTTCGAGGGGATCCTCTCGCACGACAAATTCGGCAGGCTTGCCTCGTCTTCGGAGGGGGGCATGTAATTATCATCCCCCACCCATCCATATGCCACTCTCTCAGGAGGGCTGGCTCCTCCATCCTCCTGCTCTAAATCTTGCTGGAGGGGATTGTTGTTGTCTTCGGCACTATCCGGAGTGTTATTATCTCCTGTGCCCATATCACCATTTTTGCTTTGGCGGGACTTAGAGCGGCGCCGCTGACGTCGGCGCTTGGGATGCTTCTTGGAGGGGTCATCCTCCGTTGTCTCATCGCCATTGCCTTCTTTGGGTGTGTCCACCATGTATATATCGTATGATGAGGTGGTTGTCCAGTGCCCTGTGGGTAGTGGTTCCTCTTCGTCTCCCGCATCGTCGTACATACCGTCGATGTCTTCGGAGTCGAAGTCGAGCATGTCGGTTAAGTCATCGACAGTGGCTACTAAGTGGGTGGTGGGTGGGCCGTGAATTTCTTCGTCGTCCGCATCCCAATCCTGCCGGTCATAGTTCGGCCAGGATCCTCCTGACACGGAGAGAGACCTTAATGAGTTCAGTATGTCGCCAAAGGGCGAGTGCTGAAAAATATCCGCGGAGGTAAACTCCATGATCGGCGCCCAATCGGATTCGCTAGGAACGGGCGCAGGCGGTTTGGAGCCCATGGCCGGAGAAGGATCCGACAGTTTGACAACACGGCTCTCGTGCAGGGTAAGGTCAATGTCCGGCTCGACCGCCGATGAGGATAAGGCTTCCGTGGAGGGGTCCATCCCCCGTCCATGGAAGGCGCAACTGGCTCCGAATTGAGGGTCGGAGCGGCTGCCGATGCGGTCTCCTGAACACTGTCTGATGGTAGAGCTAAATCGTACTCATCGTGACCGCGTGGCGCACAAGGCAGAGGCTCGAATCCGTCAAAGATCAACTCTCCGCGGATATCGGCCGTGTAGTTTAAGCTTCCAAACCTGACCTGGTGGCCAGGGGCGTAACTTTCGATCTGCTCTAGATGGCCCAGCGAGTTGGCCCGTAGTGCGAAGCCGCCGAACACAAAGATCTGTCCGGGGAGAAAAGTCTCACCCTGGACTGCATCGCTATCGATGATTGTAGGAGCCATCAAGCCTAATGGCGACGACACAGAGGAACTCTCAATGAAAGCACCAGTGTTGGTGTCAAAACCGGCGGATCTCGGGTAGGGGGTCCCGGACTGTGCGTCTAAGGCGGATGGTAGCAGGAGGCAGGGGACACGATGTTTTACCCAGGTTCGGGCCCTCTTGATGGAGGTAAAACCCTACGTCCTACTTGATTTATTCTTGATGATATGGGTATTACAAGAGTTGATCTACCACGAGATCGGAGAGGCTAAACCCTAGAAGCTAGCCTATGGTATGATTGTCTGTTGTTGTTGTGTCCTACGGACTAAAACCCTCCGGTTTATATAGACACCGGAGAGGGTTAGGGTTACACAAGGTCAGTTACAAAGGAGGAGATATCCATATTCGTACTGCCTAGCTTGCCTTCCACGCCAAGGAGAGTCCCATCCGGACATGGGACGAAGTCTTCAATCTTGTATCTTCATAGTCTAACAGTCCGGCCAAAGGATATAGTCCGGATGTCCGGAGACCCCCTAATCAAGGACTCCCTCACCCCCTACCTCGTGGCCTCCTCTTTTGTGTCTTGACGTAGGGTCCAAGTCTCCTGAGTCTTGTTCGTTGAGAAAATCACGTTCCCGAAGGTTTCATTCCGTTTGGACTCCGTTTGATATTCCTTTTCTTGGAAACCCTAAAACAGGCAAAAAACAGCAATTCTGGGCTGGGCCTCCGGTTAATAGGTTAGTCCCAAAAATAATATAAAAGTGGATAATAAAGCCCAATAATGTCCAAAACAGTAGATAATATAGCATGGAGCAATCAAAAATTATAGATACGTTGGAGATGTATCAAGCACCAAGGCATAGGAGCCGGGGCTTGGCATCACTTCCGGGTGGTCACCTCTGCTCCAGATAATGGGTTTCTCTAACCAATGCATGAACTCGGGGGGTCTCTGATGCTACTGCATTCACTTCCAGCCGCCGCCTGCCGCGCTTGTCATAGGCCACACTAGTGAACAGGACGTAGGCCCCATGCTCCTCGGGATAATCATCTTGCACGGCGCCGACTGGCTGAGCCGCTGGCTGCGGCGGGGGAGGAGGCGGGCGGCCGACAGGGGGAGCGGGCTGGAGTCCGTCACCCTTGGCAATCCTGGTGAGCCAATGGCACTTTCGAGTGGTGTGATTGGATGGCTTCGCACCGCTGTGGAACTTGCAGGGGGCATCAAGAGTATGCTCGTACGAGAAGGCGGGCAGCCAGTTAGGCTTGCCGCCCTTCTGACGCTTGGGATGAAGCTGCCCTTCTGGCTGTCGATCTTCAACTGCCGCCACCTGCCGGCTTGTGGAAGCCGGCTGCGCAGCCTTGTGCTTGTTATCGTTCGGCTGCCGCCACCGACTGGCGTCGCCAGCCGGGGTCCGAGGGGCTTGGGGAGCCACCTTGCCCGACGCGTTGACTTGAATTTCCTCCTTCATGGAGGAGTCGGCTGTGGCGTACTTGTCTGCTATGATTAGCAGCTCGCCAAGGGTCGCCGGCTCGTCGCAGAGGAGCCGGTGCTTGAGGAGGGTGCCCTCTCGGCACCCGGCAGTGAAGTACTCGATGGCCTGCACCTCGTGCACGCCCTCGCAAGAGTTGTGCAGCTCGGCCCAGCGTGTGAGATAGTCGCGAGTCGACTCATTGGGGCCTTGGACGCACAGGGAGAGTTGGCGAGGCTTGGGAAGCCGCTTGTACGTGCTGGTGAAGTTGCGGATGAATGCTTCAGTAAAGTTAACCCAGCTATTGATGTTGCGGGGCTTCAGGCTGTTCAGCCATGTCCGGGCCGTGCCCTGGAGCATGAGGGGGACGTACTTCATGGCAACGCGCTTGTTGCCCTTGGCGATGCTGACGGCTGTGGAGTAGTCAACCAGCCAGTCCTCCGGCTTCACGGAGCCGGTGTACTTGGGGGTATCTCTTGGGAGACTTAACCCTTTGGGAAAGGGCTCGTCTCGGATGCGGGGGCCAAAACAAGGCGGACCCAGCTCGTCCTCCTCTTCTAGCGCCAGGGACTGATTGAGGCGATCGATCCGGTGGCGGACATCGTTTTCTCCGATTCCTTCTCGGCGGCCAAGGCGGTCGGCGAGTGATGGGTGGTCAACAGGCGGCAGGGAGATGCGCCTCTCCCTGCGAGGAGGAGGCGGCGGGCAGTCGTCTCTCCGTCGCACTGCTCTTGGGCGGCCGTCTTGGTCGCGCTCGATGGTGATGTGAGTCCGGCTGCGGCTGGCAGCCGGCTCCTTGTCTCTTATATCATGGACGCCACCAGTCGGCGTCCGGGATGTCATGCCTTGGTCTTGGCGAGGTGGTGGGTCACTGTTTCGCTGGTTGGGCGCTTCAGGGCGGCACCCGGCATCTTGCTGCTCAGCAGCCGCGTCAAGGAGCTGCTGAACTCGTCCGTCATGTGGCGACGCTCTTCGCCCTCGAGCTTGTCTAGCTCATCTGCTGCCGCCTGGGCAGCTCGTATATTCTCTGCGAGCGTGGCATAGACGGGACGGTCTGCCCTGAACATGCTGGCGATGGTCGTGCCATGCTGCCTGATCAGGCCAACGCGGCTAGGCCCACCAGGAGCCGGTGTGCCGCCTACAGCATGGTCCATTTCCCACTGGTAGGCCTCCGAAAGGTGTCTCATGTTGGCCAGCCGGCTGGCGCTCTTGATGAGCTGGACGCGGCGCGCTTCCAGCATCTCGGCATCGGCGTCCTCCAGGATTGGTGCAGCCAAGTCTTGCATTGTTGTCTGCAACGGCTCCTGACCACCCCCGCCAGAGTGCTCGCCATGGCTGACCACGAGCACCTCCGTGACGGTGCTGCCACCGCTGTCCACGCGAGAAAGCGTCTCATCGTAGACCACCACATTGGAGGGGAACATGTCGAGCGAAGCCGTGTCGGAGTCGACCAACATCGGGTCGGTGGAGCCAGCCGACTCCAAGTCGGTAGCAGGCTCGCTGGCGAAGAGGAGCTGATCAAGGAGGCCCACGAGGCGGCCTTCGGAGCCATTGGTGCCCGCGTCGGACGCGGGCTCGTCGGAGAGGCGAATCTCGCCAACAAGATCGGCGAGGCAGCTCGCTGCGCAGGCGATCCCCGCACCATGCAGTGCCTCGGCGCAGACACCGCCCGGCGTGCCGGGCTGGCTGCGCTCGCCAGGAAGGAACAGGGTTCCCGTCCAGAACAGGTCTCCGGGAGACGGTGCACCTGGCCCCATGGTGGGCGCCAAATGTTGGGGGTTGGGTGCGACATATGCCAAAGGATGGCTTATCATGGTGGGAGCGAGTAGAACGTCGCCGGTGCCTAGAAGCAGGATGAGGCGTAGACACGAACGTCGGCGTACTTTACCCAGGTTCGGGCCTCTCCTAGGAGATAACACCCCTAGTCCTGCTCTGCAGGGTCCCCGCATGATCACTAAGATGTAAGTGGTACAATGGTGCTCCTCGAGCTGTTCGCTAGAGGTGGAAGAAGGCAGGCTCGCTCCTTCCTCCTCTAGGTATGAGTCTAGTCCTAAAAGGGTCCAACCCTTTGCATGGGTGCCCTGGGGGTGTATATAGGCCTACCCCCAGGGGTACAATGGTAATCTGGCTGGGCGTAGGGCTCGGTCGTCATTCTCTCTGGTCGCCGGCTTCTTAGCCGACAGCTGGGGCCCGCCGCCTGGTGGGCCCCGCCACCTATTCTGGTACGGAGACGACAAGCCGCTCCCACCGCTAGCGGGTTTTGCCAGCTGCTGATCACTGTAGCCATAATGCTAATGGCGCAGGCTTGGTTGGGGAAGCGTGGCTATAGTCCCGCCGCCTGGTGGGCGATCACTATCCCCACTCCGTGTCTCGTCTGGTTGATGGCGTATGGGGCCCGAGGGAGGGATCGGCCGCCTGTTGGTAGCTGGCTCCTCCGAGGTTCGGCTGCCCCGGCCTCCTCCGTCTTCAGGGCTCTGGCTGCAGATAGGGCCCGCTATCTGCAAGCCGTACGTTACAGGCCTTCGTGGGAACAGGACTCCGCCTGTCAGGTATGACGTATGGGGAGAGAGGCAACAGTGTCGCATCGTGCAGGGATCTCTGCCCGTACGGGACACTGTGGCCACGACCGTCCCCAGATCCGGGGGGAAGGCTTGCACTGTATGTAACAACCACGATGCGGCTATATCTCCCACGTGTCGGAGCATGACTTAGAGGCATAACCGCATAGTAGGCATGTTGCAAGAGGGCTAATCTTTACACATCCCATGTACTGAATAAGAAAGGGATAAAGAGTTGGCTTATAATCGCCACTTCACACAATACATAGCATTACATCAACCAGATACAAACAAGGTCCGACAACGGAACCAAAATAAAGACAACCCCAAATGCAAAAGATCCCCGATCGCCCCAACTGGGCTCCACTACTGATCGTCCGGAAAGGAAACATAGTAACGTCACGAATCCTCGTCGAACTCCCACTTGAGTTCGGTAGCGTCCCCTGCACTGGCATCATCGGCACCTGCATCTGGTTTTGGAAGTAATCTGTGAGTCACGGGGACTCAGCAATCTCACACCCTCGCGATCAAGACTATTTAAGCTTATGGGTAGGAAAGGTAGTGAGGTGGAGCTGCAGCAAGCGCTAGCATATATGGTGGCTAACTTACGCAAATGAGAGCGAGAAGAGAAGCAAAGCACGGTCGAGAAGCTATAATGATCAAGAAGTGATCCTGAAACTACTTACGTTCAAGCATAACACGAGACTGTGTTCTCTTCCTGGACTCCGCCGAAAAGAGACCATCACGGCTACACACGCTGTTGATTCATTTTAATTTAAGTTAAGTGTCAGGTTTTCTACAACCGGATATTAACAAATTCCCATCTTCCCATAACCGCAGGCACGGCTTTCGAAAATTCAAAACCCTGCAGGGGTGTCCCAACTTTGCCCATCACAAGCTCTCACAGTCAACGAAGGATATTCCTTCTCCCAGGACGACCCGATCAGACTCGGAATCCCGGTTACAAGACATCTCGACAATGGTAAAACAAGACCAGCAAAGCCACCCGAATGTGCCGACAAATCCCGATAGGAGCTGCACATATCTTGTTCTCAGGGCACACCGGATAAGCAATCCGTACAACTAAAACCAACCCTCAAGTTTCCCCAAGGTGGTGCTGCAAGGGGATCTTGTTTGGACCAACACTCGGAGGAGCACTGTCCCGGGGGTTTAAAGTAAAGATGACCCTTGAGTCCGCGAAACCCAAGGGAAAAAGGCTTAGGTGGCAAATGGTAAAACCACGGTCGGGCCTTACTGGAGGAGTTTTATTCAAGGCGAACTGTCAAGGGGTTCCCATTATAACCCAACCGCGTAAGTAATGCAAAATCAAGGAACATAACACCGGTATGACGGAAACTAGGGCGGCAAGAGTGGCACAATAAACCAGGCATAAGGCCGAGCCTTCCACCCTTTACCAAGTATATAGGTGCATTAAAGTAAACAAGATATAATAATGATATCCCAACAATAATCATGTTCCAAACAAGGAACATACTCCATCTTCACCTCCAACTAGCAACGCTATAAGAGGGACTGAGCAAAGCGGTAACATAGCCAAACAACAGTTTGCTAGGAAAGTTGGGTTAGAGGTTTGACATGGCAATATGGGAGGCATGATATAGCAAGTGGTAGGTATCGCGGCATAGCAAAAGAGCGAGCAACTAGCAAGCAAAGATAGAAGTGATTTCGAGGGTATGGTCATCTTGCTGCAAAGTTCTCCGAGTTGACGTAAGCTTGATCCTCGTAAGCGTACTCAACGGGTTCCTTGATCACGTACTCGTCTCCTAGCTCTACCCAAAGCAAGAACACAATCAAAGGACCAACAATCAATCACGGTGCAATGCACAAGCAACATGATGCAAAACATGGCAAGATATGCGGGATGTGATATGCAATGCATATGCAAGCTCCGAAAGGAAAAGATTGAACCAGGCCTCAACTTGGCAAACCAAGTGTGCCACTGGAAAGATGGGATGATTTCGGTCGAAATTGATATAACGATCACCGAAAACGGATGCACGGTTTGCAAATGGCAAGCACAACAAGAATGGCACAATTCTGCGATTAAGAGCACGATGCCATCTAAAATGCAACAAGAAACTAAGCTACTACACTCTAACATAGCAACAAAGCACATGGCAGTGATCTACTCAAGATGCTTGACAAAAGATGAACACTGAGCTATGGCTAAATCACACAAGAGCAGGTTCAAACAAGCATGGCAAAATGCAAAAGATATCAGCTTCACAGACTTGGTGAAAATAACATGTCAGGAATTAACATCAGGAAGCAATGCTTAGAGCAAGATAACAACATGCTACAGGAACATAACATAGCAAACAAAGGCATGGCATGAATCTACTAAAAGCATATAACAAAAGTCCCTTACTGACCATAAGCCGAAAAGGATCAGAAGATATGATGGCACCCATGTAAGCATAGCAAGTATCATTAATAGATTCATACTTGGCAAAAAACTGGACATGGCATAAACAGAATTATGAAGGCATGTTTGCGAGCTCGATGCACTCAACACAAGGCATTGCATGACAAGATAAGCATATAACCAGCAAGAAGACATGTTCAAGAAGCTAACCATGGCAAGAACAAACTTATAGCATGCATGGATCAACTACAACAACCTTGGCAAAATTGATTAACACGTAAACAATTTGTCAGGAACATTTTATGGCAAAAGTAGAGCAAGATTGAGTCATGCTAGGGCACTCCATAAATGCAAACAGGGGCATGGATGGATAGAGCACAACCATATGTCCAAATCATCCTTACTGAACATACTCAAAAGAAGCATGGATCTCTCTGTAGCAACATGAACACATGGCATAAAAATAACAGCAGAGCAAAGACTTTGTGAAAATCTAAGTCCCTGAAATCAGCAATATCACAAGAGCTACTTTGCATGCTTGTGCTAATCACCACATTGATCACAAAAATACATGGCATACACCCCTGTAAAGATGGCATTGCATAGCCCAAAACACATGCAGGTCTCATGCCCATAGGCTGCACACAATAATCATAGCAAAAATGACAAATGCTCAACAGCACCTAACATTTTAGTGCACTCTTGCATCAACTATTTGGGCATCAAGATGGACTCAAACAAGCATGGTGCAATGGAACAAAAGGAAGAACACATCCATATGAACATTTTGATATATTGCACGCACAAAACGGATCTATGGATGAGGAGTTACGACATGATGAAAGGTGCATGAAAATAACAGAAATCAGAGACTTAGCCAAAATTTTACCCAGCGTAAAAGTCAACGGTCCGGGTCGAGGCAGAGGAGGACCCGGGCGGCGGTGACGACGTCTCCGGTGAGGTCGTCGCCGGCGGGGCGGCGGATGCGGCCGGACTCGGGCTCCCACGCCCGGATCTGGCGATCGGCGGGGGTGGAGCGCGGGCGGCGCGGCAGGGAAGGCGGCCGGCGGGTGGCGCGTGTGGCGAGGTGCGTCGGCGGGCGGCGGCCGGAGCGCGGAGGGCGGCGAACTTCACGGGCGGCGACACGCGCCACGCGGCGGTGTCGGTCGGTGCGGGCGGCGAGGGGACGGGCCGCGGGGGTCGTCCTCGGGCCCGGGTGGGCTGGCGGCGCGGGGGCGGTGGCGCTGCCATGTGTCAGCGGCGGAGTGGGCGAGCAGCAGCGGCGGACATGTCCGTCGGTGGGAAGAACCGTCCGGCGGCGCGAGGAGAGGGAGAGTTAGGGTTCATCCGCGAATTTCGGAGGGGGAGGTGTTTATAAAGGTTCTGGGAGCTAGGAGAGTCCAAATGGAGAGCGGTTTTAGGCCATGTGATCATGATCGAACGGCCGAGAGGATGGAGGGGCTTTGGATGGGTTATTGGGCCACTTTGGAGGGGTGTTGGGCTGCAACACACACGAGGCCTTTATGGTTCCCCGGTTAACCGTTGGAGTATCAAATGGATTCCAAATGGCACGAAACTTGACAGGCGGTCTACCGGTGGTGTACCAAGGCCGCTTGGAAAATCTCCTTCCATTCCGGGAAAGTTTAACACCCGCATACAAAAAGAGGCAAATGGGGGCGCCGGAGGACATAGGAGTGCCGGAATGCAAAACGGACAACGGGGAAAATGCTCGGATGCATGAGACGAACACGTATGCAAATGCAATGCACATGATGACATGATATCGAATGCATGACATGAGCAAAATGCAAAACAAAGACAAAACCCAACCACGAGAGAATATCATAACTTAGAGCCGAAAAAGGCAAGAGTTGGAGTACAAATATGGTAAGTTACATCCGGGGCGTTACAACACTCCATCACTACGAAAGGATCTCGTCCCGAGATCTAGGACTGAAAGAACTCTAGATATTCGGAACGGAGGTGGTCCTCGCGTTCCCAGGTGGCTTCACGGTCGGAATGATGTGACGACTTCACTTTCAGGAATTTGATAGACTTGTTGTGAGTCTTGCGCTCGGTTTCTTCAAGAATAGCAACGGGATGCTCATGATAAGACAGGTCTTCTTGGAGATCAATTTCTTCAAAGTTGATGGTGCGGTCAGGAGTCTTGAAACACTTGCGAAGCTGAGACACGTGAAACACATCGTGCACATTTGCAAAGTTGGATGGAATTTAGGGGCAAGCTTCCCTTTGATACCGAAGCGACGAGTACCTTTCATTGGAGAGACGCGGAGGTAGACATGGTCTCCTATCTCGAAAGCCAAGTCACGATGCTTGCTATCATACTAACTCTTCTAGCGTGATTGCGCGGCTTTGAGATTTTCACGAATGACTTTGCACATTTCTTCAGCTTCTGTGATCAAGTCATTGCCAAGAAGTTGGCGTTCACCAGTCTCTGACCAATTAAGAGGAGTACGACACTTTCTACCATAGAGAATCTCGAATGGGGCGTTGCCCGAACTCGCTTGGAAGCTGTTGTTGTAGGAGAACTCGGCATATGGAAGACAATCTTCCCACTTCATACCGAAAGAAATGACACAAGCCCTGAGCATATCTTCAAGAATTTGATTAACTCGCTCGACTTGTCCACTAGTTTGAGGATGAAAGGCTGTGTTGAAGCGAACGTTGGTGCCCATGGCCTTCTAGAAGGAATCCCAGAACTTAGAAGTAAATATGCTTCCATGATCTGAAGATATCAACTGCGGAATGTCATGCAAGGAGACAATCCTGGAGGTATATAGCTCTGCCAACTGAGCTGTTGTGATAGATTCTTTGATAGGAATAAAATGAGCCACTTTAGTGAGCTTGTCGATGACGACAAAGATAGCATCATTTTCGCGCTTGGACTTGGGAAAACCAGGTACGAAGTCCATCTCAATATGGTCAAACTTCCATTCTGGAATGGCAAGAGGTTGGAGGAGACCAGCTGGCCATTGGTGTTCTTCTTTCACTCTTCTGCAGACATCACATTCATTCACGAACTGAGAAATTTCTCGCTTCATTCGAGTCCACCAATACGACTGCTTGAGTTCATGGTACATCTTTGTACTTCCAGGATGAATAGATAGAAGGGAATTGTGAGCCTCGTTCATAATGACTTTACGGAGATCACCCTTAGGAACAACAATTCAATCCTCGAAGAATAGAGTATCTTTGTCATCAAGGCGATAGCACTTGTACTTGGGTTGGCTCTTGGCAATCCCATTCTTCACCTTCTTCACCATTGCATCAAGAAGTTGTGCCTCACGAATTTGATCTTCCAAAGTAGGAGATACTTGGAGGTTGGCAAGGAATCCTTGAGGAACAACTTGGAGATTAAGTTTGCGGAAAGCTTCACAAAGATCCGGTTGGAAGGGCTTGAGAATCAAACTGTTGCAGTAAGCCTTTCTGATCAAAGCGTCTGCAATGACATTGGCCTTGCTTGAAGTATATTCAATACTCGGATTATACTCTTGAATCATTTCGACCCAATGAGTCTGCCTGAGGTTGAGGTTGGGCTGAGTGAAGATGTACTTGAGACTCTTATGATCAGTGAAGATGTCCACTTTCCTTCCCAACAAGAGATGTCTCCATGTTAAAAGAGCATGGACAACTGCCACCAACTCGAGGTCATGAGTGGGGTAGTTCTTTTCGTTGTGCTTCAACTAGCGAGAGGTATAGGCCACAACTTTCTTCTCTTGCATTAACACAGCACCGAGACCTTGCAGGGAGGCATCACAGAAAACTTCGAATGGTTTGGATTCATCAGGAGGAGTCAGAACTGGAGTTGTGACTACCTTCTCTTTGAGGGTGTTGAAAGCCACATCACACTCAGGCGTCCAGACATACTGCACATGCTTCTGGAGGAGGTTGGAAAGAGGCTTTGCAATCTTAGAGAAATTCTCAATGAATCTTCGACACTAGCTTCCAAGCCCAAGGAAACTACGGAGCTGCTTCACATTCTGAGGCGGTTCCCAATTCACAATTGCAGACACCTTCTCGGGATTAACAGCAATGCCCTTGGCTGAGATGATATGCCCAAGGTAGAGAACCTCATCGAGCCAAAACTCGCACTTTGATAACTTCGCATAGAACTGATGTTCTCTGAGTTTGTCCAGCACCAATCTCAAATGCTTGGCATGATCCTCCTTGTTCTTGGAAAATACCAAAATATCATCGAGATACACCAGGACGAAATCATTTGTGTAGGGTTTGAAGATGAAGTTCATCATGCGAGAGAATGTTGGAGGAGCATTGACAAGGCCGAAAGACATGACAGTGTATTCATAGGAACCATAGCTTGTTCTGAATGCTGTCTTGGGGATATCTTGTTCACGAATGCGAATCTGATGATAGCCCATACGGAGGTCAAGCTTGGAGAATACTTGGGCACCCTTGAGTTGCTCGAAAAGATCATTGATGTTTGGAAGTGGGTACTTGTTCTTTATGGTCTTCTTGTTCAATGGGCG
Source organism: Triticum urartu (assembly GCF_003073215.2). Classification (NCBI taxonomy): domain Eukaryota; kingdom Viridiplantae; phylum Streptophyta; class Magnoliopsida; order Poales; family Poaceae; genus Triticum; species Triticum urartu. The sequence continues at coordinate 581,085,954 of NC_053023.1, read as the reverse complement.
GTAGTCGACACAAAGTCGGTCCGTGCCATCCTTCTTCTTGACAAAAAGAACACCACAACCCCATGGAGAAGAACTTGGTCGGATCAGACCCATACACTCTTGTACATCGAGTTGTTTCTTCAGCTCCTTCAACTCTTCTGGTCCAAGCTTGTAAGGACGTTTGCAAACAGGTTCCGTGCCAGGCTCAAGATCGATGACGAATTCAACTGGCCGGTGAGGAGGCATTCCTGGAAGCTCTTCTAGAAAGACATCTTGATATTCACAAACGACTGGAATCTAAGAGATCGCATTCAACTCGCCCTTCTCATTGAGAGAAAACAGTCAAATGGTATCATCACGAGCGGCAAAGACGATCACATCCTCAGAAGAGTGTGTTAATTGAATCTGCTTGGCAGCAGAATCAAGCTGAGACTTGTGCTTAGAAAGCCAATCCATGCCGAGAATTAGATCAATATCTGAGTTACCCAGAACCATTGGAGAGGACAGAAATTTGTAGTCACCCATCTCGATAGAAACATCCGGGACGCAGATATTAGCTGACATTTGCTTGCCCGGTGACACAATTGATGAAGTTCTAGGCAATTGTTGATAATCACACTCATACTTTGATGCAAAAGGTTTTGAAATGAAACAATGTGATGCACCAGTATCAAAGAGAACTTTTGCAGGAGTAGAGTTAACTGGAAAGTTACCCATGATCATTTCTAAAGAGTCCTCTGCCTGAGATGCGTTCATCATGTTAACCTTGACATGCTTGGGGTTATGCTTGACCACTGCATTGCTGGAAGATCTCACAGGAGGAGGAGGCGGAAGGTGCCTCTGGTTGAAGCATTTGTTTGCATAGTGCCCTTTCTGCTGACACTTGTTGCAAGTCACCTCTGAGAGCGGACGGTGATACGGAGCACTTGACCTTGGAGCATGAGACGGAGCTTTGTTCGGATAGCCTGGGTTGGGTGGGTGGGAAGATCCATTGCCACCTTTACTCTTCTGCTGGTAAGGCTGACAGAACGGAGGAGGAGGAGGAGGCAACCAGAACTTTTGTTGCTTAGCTGCCACTTGAGTTGAAGAAGAAGAAGAAGAAGAAGGAGTTGCATCCCTGACTCTCTTCTTGGAAGCATTGCACTTGATCTGAGCAGCTTCTTGCTTTAGTGCCATGTTGTAGAACTCATCATACTCGGTCGGCTCAAAAAGCACGAGAGCTAGTTGCAGATCTTCTCTGAGGCCACCTCTGAATTGATAAATCATGCTCTTCTCGTCAGGGACGTCTTGTTTAGCGAAGCGAGCGAGCCTCTGAAACAGGATGTTGTATTGGTAAACAGACATGTTGCCTTGCTTCAGATTGCGGAACTCCTCACGCTTACTCTCAGCAACACTTTGAGGAGTGTGGTGAGCTTTGAAGTCTCGGCGGAAATCATCCGAGGTAATCACACGACCTCCTCTGGAATCTTTGTATTGTTGATACCACTCAGCAGCTTGGTCTTTGAGTTGGAACGAAGCAAACTTGACAAAGTCCTCAGGCCTGACATTGCTACACTCAAAATGTTTGCAGATATCCACGAGCCAATCGTCAGCGTCTGTGGCCTCGACACAGTTACTGAAGGACTTCGGTTGGTTTGTGAGGAACTGATTGAGGGTAGCAAACTGAGCTTGATTGTTGCCTCGGCCTTGATTTCCTTGGTTGCGCTCTTGCAAGAGCAGCAAAAGCATCTGCGTGTTGGCGTTGGTGGTGGCCATGACAGCTTGCCATGCCTCCGGAGGTGGAGGTGGTGGCGGAGGTTCCGGATTCTGACGCGTTGGAGGAGCCATCCTGAAGAGGTTGACATCCGTTAGCATCTTGACAGACATATATTCAAGCTGAATCAATGGATCGAAATTGCAACATGTAGCCTTAACATTCGAACAAGAATGAACGAATGAATTCCAAAGTAAATGATCACACTTCCATAAAGTTGAGAAGCCACTTAGATAAAGGTAGATGAATAAAGCAACAAGGTATGGATATGAACAAATAATTGGTAAGGATTACCCAATCACAAACCAAATATCTGCGGAAAGAAATACTAGAGCTACTTGAATTCACACCTATGAAACTACCGAAACTTTCCAGTTATGCAATCAGGTGTTGGGGATACAGGGGAAGCATAATATCTCACCCAAATCTAGCAAATCCTACATCCAGCTGTATCCATCCTTTAACACATAACCAAGAAACCTTCGGAAATCATTTACCTCAACCTTCGAAAAGCATCCATTATACGAGTTATGGCAATACTCCTGAACTCCCACCTAAGTACTGGGTGGCGTCGAGGTTATCTCACCAACAACTGCATAAAGGAGATTTTCGATGTCGGCGAACTCAGGTATTCCATAACTGCAACGATAAAATTGTGACGACAACACCTCGGAGCTCAACTCCCCGGGACACTGCCACAACCCCTAAATGTCAGGAGGCACCAAGAACAATGTTCTCGTCACAAAACCATTGGAACGATTCCAAGATACCCGCATGATCCTAAGAAAATCATGAAATTTGAGAAGAGAAGAGTCAAAACTCTACGTCAGGAGGCCTCACCAGAGCGACGAAGTGACTGAGGAGTAAAAAGATCCTACTCTCCGATATATATAATCATATAAGACTCAAAACATTTTTCTAGACTCAACAACGCCAGTGATTCGATCAAGCAGGGG